>NW_024885088.1:648057-825989 GCF_019232065.1 Centrocercus urophasianus | reverse complement strand
TCTCCTCTCCTCTCCTCTCCTCTCCTCTCCTCTCCTCTCCTTATAATTTGCCCAGGAAGTTAAAATTGTGATAAACAACCTTAGAATTATTATGTCAGTGGAAATCAGAGGGGTCACAGCCTGATCTCTGGAGACCATGTAAGTTTTAGGCTGAAGTTAAATGAAGAAAAGTTGGGAGCTCTGTGTTTTATCAGGAAACAAATGTTACTGCAGTTCAGGAATCTGAGAACTGGGTTAACCTAGAAGAGCCAAAGCAGGGACAAGATACAGACATGAACGTAACAGATGCTGACTGCTGGGCTGCCAGGGCAGATGTCAGCTCTTACTTCTACAGTGGAGATCATGGAAAAGGCTTTTTGGCAACAAGTTCTTTGCTTTTTTTTTTCTTTTTTCTTTTTTCAGTAGGACTACAGTGTGAGTTTAAGTATCCAAAATAGTTCCTTTGTGGGCAAGAAAGAAGAGGCCAAATACTGGTCTTACTTTCTCCACGTCAGCCAGCTTACCTCATCTTTAACGCCCAGAGATGCTGTGGTCAGCTAAATAAAGGAATCACACAAAGGAGCCAGAAGGTGGTGTCAGAATGGGCTCCTTGTTGGGGGCACCGTGCTGCAGGTATAGATGCAGTGCCAGCCTGACCACATCCTGCCTGGCCTGGCTCGGCGGCCAGCCGCAATGCTTCGTTCTTCCCTAAAAATACACAGGCACCAAAAGGTTCTTGCGGCTATGGACTGGACTGCACATGCAGCCAGGCAATTTTGGACCAGAAAAGTCTTGGTTAAGTCACTGAACTGCAACTTTAGTCCATCTTTTCTCTCCTAAGCAATAAGCAGTTTTTTCCACAGATGGCCATGGGGTTTCCGAGTTCTGTGGGCTTGGGTGAAGATCACAAAAATAAACACAGTAAACGTTTCAAGTCTCAGCTGTGTAGAACCTTTGACTCTATGCTGGTTAACTATGCTTGCAAAACAGCTGGTCCTCAGTTAAAAACCGTATATGCAAAAATATACAGCCACTGAACAAGTAGGCACAGAAAGACTTTCCTCTTGCAACCTGCTTCTGTCCACTGAGGTCCAGGTTATGTTTGGTCTACATGAAACAGAGTCGGCCAAGCAAAGCACCCTTTCACAAAGACAAGCAACTGTGCTTGGATGCCCCTAGTCAGTATAAATTGCTACTGGACACTCATAATCCCTTGGGATTCAGAGCAGAACATTTAGGTGAAGCAGACTCTTCCAGGGTTAGGTGACAAGGAACTGGGTGCTTATTTGTTTAAACCAGAATCGATACCAGAGACTGACAAGGCCTGGAATTGTACAAGGTTTGGCCATGCATAAGCTTGGTTTTCTTGCATTTAAATTTCCCTGTCAGCTGTAGGCAGCGTTCCAGCTTGTGAAGTTTCACTGAAATTGGAAGCAACACCAAGCTTGGCAGAAATGTGATTGTAAGGTTTAATTGAAAGAGTAAGCTTGCTATTATAAATTAATGTGGAGAAGGCAGCCATGGTGGAATCTGTCTTCGGTTCCATATGGCCCTCCACTGCTCATTGATCACACAGCCTGCTCTCATGCATTTATCCTCACAGGAGTCTCTTCACTTGCTGAGAACTATTACCCCCTTCTTACAGCTGGAAAATAGGAGATCAGAGAGTTACCTGCCTTGCTCAGAGGCACTGAAAGGAATTGATCATGGATAACCACTAATCTTTTCTTCCTTTCCAGATTGCTTATAATTTTTCCCTAATGAAAAATCACTTCTTATATGATAAACTTACATTATGCACTGCAGAGGAAACCAAAAGCAGCAGTGTCATTTAAAAATAAATCGTTAAAAGCCAACATGGTTTTAGCAATTTACCATAATTCAGTTTGATTTTCAGTTTTCCTGCAAAAAGGTCTCAAAAATAATCTTATGAGTGAATGAAACAGTAATTGTTACAACAGTCTTGGTTGATTACTGATGATCTGTGAGTCATAATTCTCCTTTTTCCGTGGAAAATTGCTTTTCTTTTTTTCCCCACAAAATCACAAAACTATTTTTTCCTGACAGTATGTGTCTTATCATCAGAGAGGAAAAAGACAACGACATAGCAGTTAAAGCAGGTTAAGGATCTCCGCAGCAGAGAGGAATTTTGCCCTGAACTTCACAGACGACTTCATTATAGCCTCCCTGGGTCAGATGATGTTGGCTCTTCTTCCTGCTGCTTAAGTCACCATCACATAATAATAATAAACCCTTGTTCATGTCACTCTCTCTTTCCAGGAAAAAGTTTCCACTAGGAGGCTGCAAGGTCTGGCAGAGATACGTGCATGTTCAGAAAATAAAACTTGTGTTTAAATATTATTCTATACTGTAAAATGTTGGTAGTTTCCATAAAGATGTTCCCAAAATTTGGACTTTTGGACAAATGTTCTTATCAACATCTGTCTCAGATGCTGATTTGATGTTGTCCTACTACTGAAAAAGCCTACCAATAGTACATGTTGGTTTTTGTTGTTGTTGCTGCTGAAATGTGAAATTAAATATGGAATAATACCTCTTTTGTGTCAGGTTCATGAAACAGCACGTGGATTAACAAAGGGAATCCTTGCAAGGGACTCTGAGAGTCAAGCAGCTGTAAAAAGTGCAGCTGAGCTCTTAGGATTCAACTTAGCAGAGGTAAGGAGTGGTAAAGGAGGGACACAGCAACACTGATCTTACAAATACAGAGCACCCATCTGACTTAGAAAAGTCTGCTGATTGGTTACACTCTGTGTGATAATGCCAGCAGCAGTTGCAAGGCTTTCCCACATATACCATTCCATAAAACTGCCTGGGCTGATGGCTTGTAGTCTGTTCTCCCTGAAGTCAAACAAGTAAATAAAGTAATGCTTTGCTTCCTTGGAGCTCATGCTGCCCAAGGGTGAAAGTCCAGCATCATTCGGGGTCTCTCCAAATTCCTTCCATGACAGTAAAAAAACGGGGAATCAATTAAGTAACATTACTTCTTTACTTTGTTTATTTGTTAAAAACAAAGTGTGACCAAACTGCAGAAAGTTGGGTCATCACTCAGGAATCCCTGCCATGAAAATCACATTCCCCAAACTGTCTGCTCCTTCAGAAAAGCATACGTACTGGTATCTTTATCTGCTTTCCACCTTAACACAACACACAGGCAACAAGCTCTGCAGTCCGAAAAGCTCTTGGCACAGCTACCGATAAATCTGAAGACCTTGAGATTAATGAGTCACCTGATAGCAGCTATTAGTACTTCCCAGCCCAACACTATCACCACTGGTAGATTAAGATACTGAAACAGAGCGAGAGAAAATGTAATTTCTCTCAGCAAGGCAATTTATCATAGATAACCAACTCTCATCTCACCTACCCAATACTCATAATGACTTTGCAAGCCTGTATAATAGAGGATTGCTGCCACCTGATAACTAAGTAAATATTTTAGTACAACAAGGTCATTACAGATAAGGCCTCTCCTCGACTGTGAGTCACTGACCCTACCCCTTCAGGGGCAGAAAGCTCTGTAAAAATGACTGGCAGCAGGGATTAGGGAGGATCTATAACCCTGAGTCAAGCTCAAGTTCAAGCACAACAGGTTTTCCTCAAGAGCCATAAAATATTGCACATGTAATGGAGAAAATACCAAAGGGATCTTCTGCTACGAGTGATGCTTAGTGGCTGATGTCTGTGGGAGGGCATTTTCAGACACGAATAGCAGCAGCTGATAAAGCACTTGGGTTTTCCATTATTTGCGTGGTATATTAGAAACAACGTACCCTGCTGTGGAGGAAGGTAATGATGTTTAATGATGGTACAGGGAGGATCCAAAATACCCAACTCTTCAATAGATGGCTTAAGAGCTGGTGCAGGCGCAAGAATTTCGGCTTTTTTGAGCATGGGGCAATTTACACTGCACCTGGCATGATGGCTGCTGATGCATGCAGCCTGTCCCTGAGGGGTAAGAGGATCTTAGCTGAAGAATTAGCGGGACTCATTGACAGGTCTTTAAACTAGGAATGAAGGGGGAAGGGGACAAAATAAGGGCTACTGGGGTTGAACGGGTCATTAGAGGGCTTGTACCGAACTCTATGGGCAATGACGGCAGAGTGCATAGGGAAGGAGTAGGGCAGGGGGATGCTGGGGATGCTGCTGTTCTAGGGGATCCTAGATCCCATATAAAGGTGGCGAGACGGATAGCCCGGCTGAAGTGCCTTTATACCAATGCACGCAGCCTGAGTAACAAGCAGGAGGAACTGGAAACTGTGATGCACTCGGAAAGTTATGACCTTGTCGCTATCACAGAAACATGGTGGGATGACTCCCACAATTGGGATACTGCCATCGACGGCTATAGACTCTTTAGGAGAGATAGGCGAGGTAGGAGGGGTGGGGGAGTTGCTCTCTATGTCAGGGATTGGATAAACTGTGAGGAGCTCCCTACGAGAAACAGTCAGGAACAGGTTGAGAGCCTGTGGGTTAGGATTAGAGATGGGACTAATATAGGTCAGCTGGTGTTAGGGGTATACTACAGACCACCTGATCAAGGGGAGGCTGTTGACGAGGCTTTCTTGCTCCAGATGCGTGAGATGTCTGGCTCACGGGCTCTTGTCCTGGTGGGGGACTTCAACCATCCGGACATCTGCTGGAAAAACCACACGGCGAGCTGCAAGAGCTCCAGAAGGCTCTTGGAATCCATTGAGGACAGCTTTCTGGTTCAGGTATTGGACAGACCGACCAGAGGTGAAGCGTTGCTAGACCTGCTGCTCACCAACGCTGAGGAGATCATCAAAGGCGTCAAGGTCGGAGGCTGCCTGGGCTCCAGCGACCACGCCCTGGTTGAGTTTGTGATCTCAAGCGATGTGGGCCTGGCAAAGAGCAGGATCAGGACACTAAACTTTAGAAAAGCAAACTTCAAACTACTCAATGGATTGCTGGCCAAGATCCCCTGGCGCGCTGCCCTCAAAGACAAGGATGTTGAGGAGAGCTGGCGGCTCTTCAAAGATGCCCTCCTGGAAGCACAAGAGGTCTCCATTCCTCTGAATAAGAAAGTGGGCAGGCGAGGTAGGAAACCGGCATGGCTCAGCAAGGACCTGCTGAGAGAACTGAGGGCGAAGAAAGGGGTGTACAAGCTCTGGAAACAAGGCTGTGTCACCTGGGAAGAATACAGGAATGCCGTCCGGACTTGCAGACGTGGGATCAGGGAAGCCAAGGCGCAGGCAGAACTGAACTTGGCAAGGGACGTGAAAAACAATAAGAAAACCTTCTACAGGTACATTGGCCAGAAGAGACAGGCCAAAACGGGCGTACCTACTTTGGTAAATTTAAAAGGAGAACTGGCTTCAACAGATGAAGAGAAAGCTGAGGTGCTGAATGAGTTCTTCACCTCGGTCTTCACTGGTGGCCAGGATTCTAGTCTTTTTCACGTCCCTGAACCCTGCATCCCCAAACCTCTATGTGGGGACCAAGGAGGTAAATCCCTCCCCACTGTAAGGGCAGAGCAAGTCCGAGAGTGCCTCCTTAGACTGAATGAATTCAAGTCTATGGGGCCGGATGGCTTGCATCCCAGGGTCCTGAAGGAGCTGGCTGAGGTGGTTGCCGAGCCGCTCTCCATCATATTTGAGAAGTCGTGGCTGTCAGGTGAGGTCCCGGATGACTGGAGGAAGGGTCACGTCACTCCCATATACAAGAAGGGGAGCAGGGAGGACCCGGGGAACTACAGGCCGGTGAGTCTCACCTCCGTGCCTGGGAAGATCATGGAACGGATCCTCCTGGACAACATGCTCGATCACATAAAGAATGAGCATGTGATCCGAGACAGCCAGCACGGCTTCACCAAAGGAAGGTCATGCCTCACTAATCTTGTGGCCTTCTATGATGGAGTGACGGCATTGGTGGACGAAGGGAAGGCGACTGATGTCATTTACCTGGACCTGAGCAAGGCCTTTGACATGGTCCCCCACCACATCCTCATCTCCAAATTGGAGGGAAGTGGATTTGATGGGTGGACGACCCGATGGGTAAGAAACTGGTTGAAAGGCCGCAGACAGAGGGTGGTGGTCAATGGCTCTATGTCCAGGTGGAGGCCGGTAACAAGTGGTGTCCCCCAAGGGTCTGTCTTGGGACCGGTGCTCTTTAACATCTTTATTAATGACATCGATGAGGGAATTGAGTGCACCCTCAGCAAGTTTGCTGACGACACCAAGCTGAGTGGTGCGGTTGATACGGTGGAAGGAAGGGATGCCATTCAGAGGGACCTCGACAGGCTGGAGGGCTGGGCTCGGGTGAACCTAATGAGGTTCAACACGGCAAAGTGCAAGGTTTTGCATTTGGGCCGGAAGAACCCCAGGCACCCGTACAGGCTGGGAGGAGCGGTCCTTGAGAGCAGCTCGGCAGAGAAGGACCTGGGGGTCCTGATGGACGAGAGACTGAACATGAGCCAGCAGTGCGCTCTGGCAGCTCGAAAGGCAAATGGGATCCTGGGCTCCATCAGGAGAGGGGTGGTCAGCAGGGACAGGGAGGTGATTGTCCCTCTCTACTCGGCTCTTGTGAGGCCCCATCTGGAGTACTGTGTCCAGGTGTGGAGCCCTCAGTACAAGAAAGACATTGAGATTTTGGAAAGGGTCCAGAGGAAGGCGACTAAGATGATCAGGGGGCTGGAGCACCTCCCCTATGAGGACAGGCTGAGGGAGTTGGGCTTGTTCAGCCTGGAGAAGAGAAGGCTGCGGGGTGACCTCATTGCAGCCTATCAATACCTGAAGGGAACCTACACCCAGGAGGGGAGTAAACTCTTCAAAAGGGCTGACAACAGCAGGACTAGGGGAAATGGATCCAAGTTGAAGGAGGGAAGATTTAGGTTGGATGTTAGGGGGAAGTTCTATACAAGGAGAGTGGTTAGGCCCTGGAACGGGCTGCCCAGGGAGGTTGTGGATGCCCCGTCCTTGGATGTGTTTAAGGCCAGGTTGGACAGGGTCCTGGGCAACCTGATCTGAATGTGTGTGTTTGGTGGCCCTGCTAGGCAGGGGGGTTGGAACTACATGATCCTTGAGGTCCCTTCCAACCCGGGTGATTCTGTGATTCTGTGATTCTGTTTATAAGCACTTGGGAGCAACGAGAGTCCTAGCTGGTTGGATCCGAGAAACAGAGTGGTCACAGCTCCATCACCAGAGCAAACAAATACTGGGTCAGCAGTCTGAGCTGTAGCTTTTTTCTTCACATTTTCAGGCATTGAGATTTACCAAAAAGACTAAAGTGTTTTTCACTGTTTGTTCTAATTAGTTTTCATCCATACCTTTATGATGAAGACATAACATCTTCAGATTTTCATTTAGTTTCCAACCTGGGACCTTACAGTAAAGCAAATATTACAGTCCTTGCTTAGGAATAAGGTTTACATGAGCTAACGAGACAAAAAAAGCGAACACAGAATTCAGCAATGACTTAAGCAAGGTCTGGTGCATAAAAGTTTAAGAGCCATAATAAAAGTAGCTTGCACCTGGAAGATAATCAAGTCCTAATATTTCATATGGGTATGGCTTTTTAACAGGCTTTGGCCCCTTAGAAACTCAGCCAAGGCTAAAGGGCAGTCCTGCTCTTCCCATAGGTGGGTTCTGTGCACGTGCCTCCCTTTCTGTGGTCAGACTGCAACTGCTTCAGCAGCAGTACTGCCACAGAGGGAAAACCAGGCATTGAGCAGCAAGAAATAGGAAGAGCCATTCTCATCAGCAGCTCAAAGCATGAAAGTCACCTCAAGTCAGGGTCTGAGCCAGAGCCAGTTGAATAGAATGGTACTGTTTCCACTGGCTTTGCCTGGTGATGGGCTACGTAAAATTCACTAAAATGCAAGTCAGTCTTGGTTTTCTTCTCACGTGCAGTAAATCAGATTAATTTCCTCCCTGTAAAAAGTGAAAGTCAGAACAGCCCTAGCTGTTGTATGGGTGATAGTGTTTTTGCTGGTGACATCCTCCCAGCATGTTATTTACTTTGTACATCCTCACTGTGCTGTGTATTGAGGATGACTGACCTGCCTGCTAAGGACATAAAAAATCCCTACTTCGTCAGTATTGCCATGTATCACATCAGTGTCAACTTGAGCAGTTTCTTCTTCTAAAGTCACTCATTTTGTAAACCACAAGTATGCACGTGTGCTTTGGACATGTGATTGATTTCTCACTCAATCAGAAGATTATTTAAGATATGTCATTATCAAGTCCCTTTGATACATTAAGTGTCTAAAATTAAAGGATGTATTTAACACAGTGGTTAGAACTGATAGATTTAAAACATTTGCTTTTCTGCTTATCCTTTAACGTCAGGTATCTACCACATGAACACTGAATTTAGCTAGATATTTTACTTGTATAGGATTCCCTTTACCTCACTCCATCAAAAATAATGGCCTACACTGCCACCAAAGTAAAGAGTCATTTCCTATAAATTACTAATAGCACAAATTGGTCAAGAAATTAAGCTTTGAAAAGAGTTGTTGCATGAGCAGGATGAGAAAAAAAATCACAAAGCAGAGGCTGTCTGATGTTATTTTCAAATCACAATTTCTTTGAATGACAACACTTACGAGTTATGACAAACGGTTTTGTCTCGTATAGCCTGGCACTTGCACTGCTGAGAGCTCAGTATCTTAAATTTAACGTCCTAAATGTGTAGAATTCAGGAGAAACATTTTCTTACATTTTCTTACCCTCAGGTTAGAGGGTGTGACACTTCCCACATTTTTGTCTTTTATTAATTCCTCTCTGGAGAAGCACCCAGTATACTGAAGATACTACTACAGAATACGTTGCTCTTTGTGGCAACAGAGTGATTCTTCAGCAGCTCCATCAGGAATAGCATTCTAATTATAGGATATCAAAAAAAGGAGCAAAAGGAAGGAAAAAACACAACCTTGAAATTTAAAATTTATCACAGAATTGTAGGGGCTGGAAGGGACCTCTAGAGATCATCTACAGTCCAACCCTTCTGACAAAGCAGCCACCCTAGACCAGGTTGCATAGGTTTTCATTGATATACCCTTTAAATTAGCCTGTTTATTACATTGTCTGCCCTTGCTGGAATGTCTCACCTGAATTCTTTGTCCTGTTCTGTACATAGAGAACAGTTTTTGCTTCACCCTTCCCCTGTAATACTTTTAAACCTCTTTTAGTCACATCAGCTGTACAAGAGACTATCACAGCATCCTCGGAATCAATACTCTCCACCTGTGTGAGTGCAGTACTGGTGATGGTACTGCAATAAGTGTTTTATTAAATAAAACAACTGTCAATTACTTGACTTTTCAAAAGGGAAAGAAAAAGGGATTGTCCAAGTTTTACCTAAAAATGTGGGTCTGTCTGTGCCTGAAGCCCACTCAACCCCTTTCAGGATCAGTTCTCAAATTATTACTACTTGGTAAAAGTGAATTTTGAAATTTTAGTGAAGCTCAAGTTTATAGTTATGAAAAGGCCCCTTAGGATAGAAGTGGAGAGGTCAAAATACGGGAATAAAGTTTGATTCTGACATGTTAGGCTTATTCTCCCAGCAGTAATTAACAACTCTTAGTACTTACCTGTCTACAGCTTCTTCAAAGTGTCCTGTATCCATGCCAGCCTTCTTTGAAATCACAGAACCAGCCAGATGGAAAATGTACCCTGATGTGTATTTTACCACAGCATAGATCAGTTCTACCTTTAATCACAGTATTCCCTGCATTGAAAAGAGGGGAATACGTCAAGTATTTTGGTAAATATAGCTACTACACATGGCAAATGTCAAGATTTTAATGACACACTTTTCAGTGCTTTCCACCTTCAAAGGGCTTCCCACTGGTTGACATGCTTTAGAGTAATGACTATCAAAACTGCCTTGTGAAGTAAGTGCTCCAAGTATTAAGTTGTTTTCTGGCTTTCTTCCCTCACTTGTGTTCAACGCCCCAAAACCCTTAGAATGGGGGCTGTATTCAATCACTGCTACATAGTCCTGACACATTATAAGCTGTTTCATGACAACATGGCTGGTGGGTAGGTAATTTGCCACTCGATTTGTCCAACATTTTACTCTAGTGAAACAACTGTCTCAACCTCAAGGCTTGGCAGGGCTATGTGGATGCCTGCCATTATTATGGCTTCGTTCTTTCCTCTAAGTGCCATACCCAAGGACTTCAGTGGAAGCCAGAAGCCAGAACATGGGCTTTGCATTTTGACCGTAGACTTATCTCTCACCACTTGCATCTTGCTCAGCTGTTCTTAAAGGCCACACTTCATTCAGTAATCCTTTTTTCTTCCAATCCAGCCTTCAAGAGATGCATTCTGAAACTGCTCCTGTCTACCAGATAATTATGCTTAGTTAGCTGTACTCAACAATGATGATTTCATAACATGCTACAAACAGGTGCCCATTAAATTCCTTTATTGGAGACAGAAACATTGCATAATTACAGATTTGATGAGGAAAACTGCAAATAGTATAGACTGTTTCTACTGCCAGCAAAATACAGTTATTACAGGATTTATAGACATACAAATATAAAGTGTTTCTTTCATGCCAGATGGTCTGTATGTAACAATGCCGTTAGGAGTGTTTAATTGTGCTTCTACAAAACCTTTAGAGAAGAATGAGGTAGAGTTTCCTTTAGTTTATCCAGTATTTTCTCACACATCTGCCCTTTACTGCTTTTATATGCTCAGATCCTTGTAAAATACCCTGTTAACTTTAACATTTAAAACAACAGAGACCCTTCAGAGGTGTTTACTTCTCACCCTTATGTTGCTAATTTCCCACTGCTTACATGCTACATTCCAAGAACTACTACTGCATCCTTCTAAATGCCTTGAAGGTCAGGTAGACTGGGACTTTTATCTTTCCAAATGTACTGGCCTGACAGAAATAGTTTAAAATAGCTTCAAGTCTCTATTGTGGCAAAGAATATCTGACATTCTGCCACTCTTTACTGTTGACAACAGATAGTGTAAAAGCCATCTTCCAGGAGACAGAAGGAATAGGTTCATTCTTTGTCAACATCCTCATCTATGGGAAATAATATACTCATCTCCTACTTGTAGGTCTTGTCAGCTATTAGGCCATTAGAAGATAAACAGAAATTACAGGAACAAAATAGGCCACTGACATGTAGAAAACAGTGTCTCGGTTTTATATGGTCTGGAGCAATACTTGTTTGTTTTAATCTATTATTTTATGGTTTCATGGCATATAGAAGCGTGTTGCAGGTTTCAGCTATGCTACGAGGGGTAAAATTATGAAAATAGAGGCACAGATGTAAGCATTTAAGCAACTGAATAGGGGCATTCATGAACAAAAATCTAGCATGCTGCTAGGCATTTGGTATACCTGGGTAGTCTCTGTTTTGGACTCAATGAGAATGGTAATTACACTCTTCTGAACTCCTATTTTGACTGAACTAAGGAGATAGATAATTTTACTAATTCCTAGCACATCTACTCTGAGGCAGAAGACTTCCACTTCACTTTCTGCTCTGGTATTTGCTGCCAGTACTTTAAACTTATCAAAATAATCCAGCAGGCATTAAAACTGGATAGTAGAGAGAAAATAAAAACACCACAAATCTGGTATTTCACTCAAAAGACCACAATTCTAGCAGAGACCAAATCATAACAAAGAAGAGATTTGGCATAAAGGAAGGTGATCACATAAAGAAAAAGAACACTTGCATTCTTCTTGTAATCTCTTGAGATACAATAGTGTAAGATAATAGCTCAGTAACACTGTGTCACAGCCCTAAAATGAAATTTTTTATTAAAAAGGTGCAAAATTCTTACCGTTCATATCTTGATCACTGGGATCATAAAGTGAAAACAGATCTGCTCCCTCACGACAGTACTGCCTGAGATAACTTCTGTGCTCTTCCATCTCACACTTAAAATGACTGCTACAAGCATGAGAAAATCGAGTCCTGAAGAGTTAGCAATATCAAGAGAACCAGCTCTTAGAAACTTCCCCAACTCTTGCTTGCAAGAAAAAAACCACTACGCTTACTTTATCTACTTCTCCCTGCACACCTCTTTGGTCAATAACAACAGAGATCCTGGAAAAGAGGATGAAACATAATGTGAAGGACTCTAAAGCACTGGAAAATCATTCGGTACACTATAGTGTATACTTATTTCTATAAAGTTGTCTTCTCCTACCTTAACTTTACCCAGAAGATATTTTAAAGAGTTTCAAAATTCTTTACAAAAGGTCTTAAATTCTCCTTAACATCCTCCTGTTCACGTGAAACGCTTTCTTTCTTTCTTTTTTTTTTTTAAAGCATGGCATGAGAATTAGGAGTTGTGCTAGAAATAAGACACAATAAATTAAGTTTTGTGATAAGCAAAAAAACAGTGTAAGTTCGTGTTCAAAGACAGGCACAAAAATTTAGCTATTTCTACTATTCTATTTCTATTTCTACTAGTAACTTTAAACATCACTATTTAGAAATGTTGGGTATGGTAAACCTTGCTAGTGTGGTCAAAGATATTTATTTCCATCTCAGCTACTAATGCTGATTTTGTTATATGCCTAAGGCTTGACTACTCTAATTCAGTATTGCTGCACACCTGATAGGTCCTAATGTACTTGACTGATGAAGCTCAAAGTAAAGCAGAAGTTTTGTTAATGGAGTTAGACATATTTGCTAATTTTGCCATAGACAGCACTGAGATTTTGCATGGTTAAAACAGTTTCAAATAACTATTAGGCTGAAAGCAAGGCATAAGCAGAATGACAGCAGCAACATGGTTTTCCACCAATGCAATATTAGTAATCTATTTTGCTATTATGACTACAACTACTGATATATTTAATTAAGAAGTGACTCAGCTCAACAATGATTCAAGACTTATAAATTATTTTTCCAAATTTTGAAGGTAGCGATAAAACACAGTAAAACAGAGGCTTGACATCTTCCAATTGCTGAAGAATGCAATTCACAAAATTTGTAGCCAAGATAATTAAAGAAGTCTGTCTCAATGCTACAAGGTGTCCCTTCAGAACAGCTGCAGTTTAATGATTCTACATTAGAAGTACTGTACTGTACACTGCATCATTCTCTGCTGCTTAGAAAGCTTTTGGGGAAGCTTATTTCTTCTGTAATAAAATAACTTTGGATTAGAGTTAAAAGCAAAAGACTGGTATTACTACTACTCTGCACTTACAAAGAAATTAGAACTTCTTTGTTCAGGGTCACAGAGTCAGTGTCAGTCTGTTCAATCATTACACATTCAGATTGTAAAGCGCAATTCTGATCCCTGATCACACCTGCAAGATGAATACAACACTCTTCTTTTTTTTTTTTGTTAGTAAATTGTCACCACTGCTAAAAACAAAACTAATGCACAATTTGCTTAAATGGTCATTATAACCATGAAATTATGTGACAGCACAATAGGACAGTAAGGGGAAAAGGGTTTGCTAATCTATGTGGAAAGGAGAAAAAGACAGAAAAGAATGGTTGATTTCAGGATGTACTCAGCCAACATTTATGGCTGCCCACTTCTCAGTATACAAGCTCACCACTGGGACATCACAACTATTAGTACGGTGATTCCCATACAGAGAGAAAAGTCTGACACAGCCATAGTCGAAAAGACTGGGATACCATCTTTGTGATCTACTTTGCAGCTGGGCACCATCCAGAGACAGTTCACTCTAAGCAATCTGCTGAGATTCTGTACGTTGTTTTGGAGAGGACACTGAATTCCAGAGAGTTTCTCCTTTAAACAGGCTGCTAAGGGATCACTCTGTGATCCCAGCTGTTTCTCTCTCTCCTTGGAAATCTGTGTATTACACAGATATTTCAAAGAACTCACATTCCAAATCACCCTTGCAAATACCCATTTTTTCCAAACCACCAGTGTTTGCGCCTGTGGAAAAGTAAGTATAAAGTAAGTATATGGGAATGATCAATTTATATCTCCCTGCTGAATTAGGTACACCCTAGACAAGAGTTTATCTAAGAAAGACCAATGGAGGACAACTCCTTTTTGGATTGAGATAGTCGGGCAGGTGTAAACTAGGTGGGTGGAGAGATCTCTCACTGTCTTGGCTTTTGTCTTGTCAGATTTCCTTTCTACGTCCCAGAAAGTCATGTTTGCTTTGCACCACTATGGGCTGAACAGATTATCTATTCTAAGCAGGGACCTTCATTAGTGCTCTAGTTAAGTAACACCAGTTGCTGATACCGTAACTCTTGGCATCAGAACGGCCTGCATGAAATGCCAACTTTATGAGATGTTCTCTCATTTGAAGGACTTCTTTCCCAAGCATAAATCATACTCACCAAACTGAAAATTAAGGACACTCTGAATACTGAAAATAATAATCAAAACAATGAAGGGGGAAAGAAAGATGAAAATTAGAGTTCATCATTATCATTTTAAAGGATCAGAATTTGTAAAGCACAAATGTGAAAAGGCTGAGTCTCAATTGATCAATTCAGCTAGACATTAAATAATTGCAACCAATTATGCAAGTATCAGACAACAATATGAATTTGTTGATCTTCTTTGAACAATCTCAAATTCTAATGTTACATTATCTTAAATCTTAAATGATCAATTAACAGAACCATAACTAACTGAGTAAGAATGGATAATTGCCTAGTTATGATGTACTATTCACTTTCTATGTAAATTTGCTGCAATTAAACAAATAGGGCACATGGAAGAGAGATGTGCAGATGTTCTTTTACAATCTATTACTAGCTCAGGGAATTCCACAGCTCCCTCCTAAATCTTACAGGGAAAAATAGGAAGAACACAATACCAAACACAATTATTTACATGTATTATTTCTTTCCTTTGGTTAACAGGATAAAAAACAGTGGCAGAACGCGGGATAGGACAGCATGCAAGATCAGAATTTCCTGTATGATGCTGACCTGACATCTCCCTTTATTTAGGCTTTAAAGTTTAAAATCTAGAATCTATCCACTTGGATTTAGCAACAACCACAATGCTGAGTTGACAGCCAGAATAAAGCAAGTAACCAAATGATAAGAACAGTTGACTATACATACACTACGTTTCAGTTCTTGCAGCTAGAAAAGCCTGTGCATTTCTGTGGGTCATTCCAGGTTCAAATTTATTATTCTGAAGTCTTCATCAGTTCAGTATGTGCAACAAAAGGAATGATGTCTCCCTGGTCAGTACAGGCAGCAGTGCACACCAAATAAATGAAACTGTTTTGTTTCCTCACATTAAATTATTTGCATCCAATTTAAGAAGAGCTTTACTTAACTTTCAAGTTCTTTCTGCACCACAGTAAAATAATTCTTCAAACTGGTCCTTACTCATTCTGACTAGTGAATAGAGTGACCTTGGTACACTCATGCCTTCATGGGGATTTTTGATACGAGATACCCATCAACTCTATCAAGATTTCGTGATGTGAAGGTATCATACATCCACTTTTCCACACATCTGAAGTGAGATTATTACAACTTTTCCTTATGCTGCTGAATTCAAGATGAATATAAGGGTTTGGACTGTATACTTCAGTAACAGAAAGCTCCATGCCATGCTTTAGTTAAAGGCACTCTTTAGTTACGATACTTGACTCATTGGATAAAACTCCCTACCCCACTCTGCACCTTGATATATTTTTCCACCCATCTTCTTAAAGAAAAATGGAAAACTACTAGCAGCTTGTAGCACATATTAAGATACTGAACAAAGACCAGCACACTATACTGATTTGGATGGTCAGAAAAGTGAACACACAGTACTATTGCTACTGTGAAACAAATTTTTGTGCTTGCAGTTGTATTCTAAAGAGAAAACTGTTCAACAATTTGACAGTAGTTACATTACCAGAGACAACCTCCAACTGCTCTTCATTAAAAAAAATCAGATTGGGTCACAGTGAAAGACAGCAAAAGTCATGATTTGAGGAAGCAAAGTAACTGATCGCTAAGTATGGGTTGCCTTTAACCCCCACCAAAAAATCTAAAGATAAAAGCCATACATTATGATCCTACAACAGCTGTAATAAGGCATGGGTGGTCTATTAGAAATTATGTTTTGCCTTTTTAAATTATGTTAATGAATGTCAGTAATTACAAAGAACCTATAAAGCATGAGAAATACTGTTGAATCTTCTTTAAAAAAAAGTAAAATAAAGTGCTAAGAATTTCCCTTAATACTGGTGCACCCCTACTACAAAGCATGGAAATAAATTTTGGAAGTGGAAAGTGAAATAAACTTTCACTTCTTACAGAACTCTGTTAGTATCAGTGAAGTTCCACCAGTTTTACATTGAAGTAGCACTTTGGAATATTGATACAGAATATAGCGATCTTTTTGACTAGAGATATCCTAAAGCTATTTGACAAATCAGCGTGCAAAAAAAGAAAGCTAATAAATATTACAGGCAATTTCTTAGTGAACCCTTGCAGAAGTTAATTCCCACACTGCAGAAGTAATATAGAGCATGTAGCCCAAATAGCAGCAGAATACGAATAACTTCATACTTAATCAAAATGAAAAACAGAGTTTGAATTAAATCCCTTTCCTCCTTGAGCTAGATAATTTCTGCTGACAACATGACTTGTTCCTTAAACAGAAAGGTCCTGTGAGTGGTGAAGGGAACAAGAAAACTTTTTGCTGATCTAAATCACATTGGCTGGATGTTGAAGGAAAATCCATTTAATCGATCCTCAATCCAAAGGCTTGGTTGCTCTCCCTTCAACCAAATGAAGAGCGGTTCAACTTCTACAACCACAGTTGTTTGTGTTTTCAACGCACTCACCCAGAAGGCGACACTATGTCAGCAGCTCCCAGATCTCTGCTATGCCAGACAAAGGGCAATTCTGGTGTCAGCATGGTCTGGCTCAGCTCTGGACATCATGTACTGAAGGATGTATTCAACTGCTAGTGAGGTATGTCCTGCCCTACCAGTCTCTGCTTATCTCCACAGAGGTAAAAGTAGCAGGCCAGCAAGTAGATGCTGCATGCTAGATCCATGCTAAGCATCTGGGCTACAGGATGGAGTCATTATCTGACAGAATATGGATGACGGAATCTGCGAGGCTACAAAAATTCAGGAATTCCCATACAAGCAGGTTAGAAAAGGACAGAGCATGTAGTTAAACTTAATTGTTTTTTGAACACAGAGCAAAAGGCAGAATAATGGCAATAGAACCCTGTGGACAACTAACAGGCAATTTCTCTGCTTTATACAACTTGCTCTGCTGGTGATGGCAATTAAAATAAACCAAATAAACTGAAGAGCAGTTGAAGAGCATTTTACAAGTTTTTAGACTGTACATAAGACACAAGGAGGCACTAAGAAACCCATCAGGAAAGATCTATTGCTAACATTAAGCACCTCTACCAAGAAGACAGGTTTCTACTAACAAGATTACAGTAGAAAACAAAATGATTGTGTTCATATTCACTGGATTGTGGAAACAATCATCCCAGGGAGCAAACTGATGCAGAAACTAGGCTACGCACAGGCAGCTACAGAAGTTATCATTATTTGTGTTTATTCTGTTGGGAGGGTCTGAACTCTTCCACCTTCATGACACCAGCACTGTCCAATCGCTGTCTTCTCTTCCATACTGAAAGAAACCAAAAAAGGAGTTTTAGAAGTTAAAAGTAGTAATGCACAATGATGAGGATGATGATAATTTGGGCCTCCAGGACATGAAAGACATTGAACTGTTGGAGCAGGTCTAGAAGAAGCCACAAAGATTATCAGAGAACTGGAGCACCTCTCCTATGAAGAAAGGCTGAGGGAGCTGGGCTTGTTCAGCCTAGAGAAGAGAAAGCTGTGGGAAGAACTCACTGCAGTACCTAAAAGGAGCTTATAATCAGGAACAAGACTGACTTTTCACACAGGCAGATAGTGATAGGACAAAGGGGGACTGATTTTAAACACAAAGAAGGAAAGTTCAGATTAGAACTTAGGAGGAAATTCTTTACTCAGAGAGGGCTCTGGCACAGGCTGCCAGAGAAGCTGTGGATGCCCCATCCCCAGAAGTACTCAAGGTCAGGTTGGACGGGGCCCTGGGCAGCCTGAGCTGTTGGATGGCAGCCCGGCCCACAGCAAGGAGTTGGAATTGGGTGGGTCTCTTCCCTCCAAGCCATTCCATGATTCTGTGAACTTCTTAAATCTACTTTCAGAAAGATCCAAACCCACCACCCTAATAGTTTACACTATTTTGTATGCCTTCCGCCTTTTATTTCAGAAAAGCTTAAAGGTACCTTGCAGCTTTATACATCTTCCAATGCGTGAAGCAGAAATACACAACTAGAGATGATAGAGAATAGTCCTGCTTTGTTAAAGCTTTCTATCAATTTAATACAGTTATTCCCAGAGGTCAGTTCACTAATTTATTCTTAACTATGCCCCCAGCTCAAGCTCCAGTAAACAGACACATTTGTTTTTTCTTTCTTTCTATTTTTAAGGTGGCTTTTTATTACATTCTGACTGAATGTGAAATAAAACCGATCACAAATACCACAGAGTGCAGTTAGAGAGAATTGCAACCCAAATAAAACAAGTTGTCTTCCCATATACCAGGCAGAATAGAATACTACATGAAGCTGTTTCACTTCCATGGAAGGATGCAGTCCCAAGGAAGCACTTTGAATCATAGAACTGGCTTTGTGTTCTAAAGCTCTTCGTCACCAGTCCTACACACAACACTCCAGAGAGCCCCAAAAATGCACATATGGCTCATGTCTTTGAGTAAAGCAGAGGTGGACAGACTAGTGGCAGACGTAGGTTGGGAGCCCTTCACCTTTTATAGTGCCATGTTCAGTGAGCTTGAAAACACTTCCAAGCAAAGAATGAAGTACTGCTTCTAAAGGCTTCATGTAAGCTGAAAATACCACTTGATGATAATCCCTCCAAGCAAGAACAAGAGGAATTTCCTTCGAATCCATGTTACGTATCAACAGGAAAGGAGATAAAAGGCATATTAGAGCAGACAAAGGAGAACATCTCCAAATCAAAACGAGTCAGAAAAAAACAATTCTAGATCCACAAAGAAATGACATTCAGCTTACTTGTGTTTTATTCTTTAGTCCAGCAAGTAAACCTTCTATAAGACCTCTGCATGTATCATATCTACTTCTTCTTTACATCACTAATAATACTTTTCTAGTTTTGCAGTTTGTGATGCAGTTGATTAAACACGGCTATGGTGCTACTGAGGACCTTATTTAAAATTACTTGCTGAAAGGATCACCAGCTTATGTTCCCAGGTAACAGTGTGGTAGCCCTGTGAACTGTACTTAAGAAGAAGTAGACGTATCACTAGTTTAACCACAAAGCACTCCATTATCCTAATGTGAGGCAATTTTGATGTGGATGACAGTAAATGGAGAAAAAAAAGAGATGTCTTTGACCTTCACAACACTCCTTCTCAGTCACTCTCCTAGCCCTCATAAATCAGAAAGCAGAGAAAGGCTAGCAGATTACTTGGAAGTTTTGATAGCTTTAGGTACTACCATATCTTGCTCTGATGAAAATTTCAGAAATTGCAAGGGGTGGTCTAAATTGCCATTTGACAACAGTTTGAACACAATTCCAGAATGAAAGAGAGAATGAAGATGCTCAGATCACTGTCAAGATGCTTTCATTTTCAAAACAAAAGAAGATTTAATTTCCTTTTCTGATGCTGTCAAAGATAGAAATTAACACATCCATAACTCTTTGGCTGTTTCCCTCTGGCCTATCCATTTAGATGATGCAACTTGAAAAAGATTATGTTTTTTAACTAAATCTTACTTCACTGCTATGTTTGACTATGGTGTTTAATTGCATTATATCTCACAGTAGTATAAACAGTACACTTTATCTTCTCTCCACTCCTTCCAAGTTATATCATGATCTCTGCTTTAAAGACTACACAGAACATTTGTTTATTCTCAAAGTATGGAATGCAAAATCACAAAAACACTGGATTGGTACTTCAGTGAGTTTATTCCTAGAGAAAAGAATCTCATCTCTACATCTTCTAACTCAACCAGTTGCAGAAGACAGTGTTCTGCGACAAAATCATTTATAAACACACTATTACTGCAGACAATGTAATCATTTAATCCAAAATCTTTTATCAGCCTAAGTAATCACTATTTCCACTTGATGACAGGAAAGTAAATGTATATCACAGTATGACTACTGTCTCTCTCAACTGGCATGAGAAATGAAATCAGTTCTGCCCATGAGTTTCTAATTTGTCACTCTAGCTCTAGTTCCCACTGAACAGCTGTGCATATCCAGAGAAATCCTGTTGAACATGGGAGACTTACAAATGAACAATGAGCAGCACGAAAACAGACTTAAAAACACAATAATTGAGATTATCTGAAAATGTTGAACAAGCATGCATTGTATACAAGAGCATCAGTAAAATGACACTGGATATGGATTCCTGCACCTCCTGGCCATTTGCAAATGCACGACAGTGTTGGTACTGATAGTTAGCACTGTCTGACAAATGCCCATTGTCCAACATGAAATGGACACTTTGCCTTAGTTTAGGCAAGACAATGGTACAGAGACCAAAGTTCTGTCTGGCTGTAATTTCCATGGTATTTTATTTTTCTGAACCTGCACATTCTTTGGAATAAGAGCCAAATGATATCACAATAGTCCCGTGATGCCGCAAGGAGATTTTTGTTTCCCCCTTCCTGGTGGAATATATAAAATATCTTTCACAAGAATCCTGAAAAATCTCTTGAGATTTTAGGAATATGATATACTCCATTCTGTGTGTTACAGAAATGTTTTCTGAATGAGAATCTGAGGTCCACTTGGATATAATTAATCTCTTCACAAATAGGGAAGTGCAGATATGTAACCAGCAAATACTGATCGACTCTTAGAGGGAAGCAGCTGTGATTCCCTTTAAAACAAAGTTTCTAACAATGAAGTGTTCAGATTCTCCTCAGCTTTTTAAAGAAGCAGACACAGAAATACAAGTATATCTCTGTATGTAACAACCCAGCAGATTTCAGGAGTGATCGATTTACTGTTCACCTGCAACTAATGAACACATGTAAATACACTCAATTTTGCATGCACAGCTATAAGGTATAAAGACCTAAGGAACATAATGGTTAGAAGCAATATACACTGCAGCCTCCTCCTGAATCTTGAGGGAAGGCGGGACACGTGTGGGAAGAGGAGTAGAGAAGGAAGGCAGCCTCTGGGAACAGGCTGCATAAATATGTCTTGATAGACATATTTATGTCTACACTCACTATCTATTGGCCAAGGGAGAAAGACCCACATTCCAGTGCAGTCTCACAAAACAATTCCGGATTTTCAAAAGCCATTTTTCTACTGAAGGCACTTACTAGTCTTGTAATACAAACAGTACCTAGCCTGTCACATAAGACATCCAAGAACGTGCTAGTACTGACTTCAACTCTTTTTGATGCTGAGCGGTTTCAGGACTGCAATTAGAAATATTTCTGTGGTGATTCAAACTAACCATGCATTGCTCAAGGCCCTAACACAGATTTCAGAAGCATCACTTAGACATCAGAAGGTAACACAAGAGTTAGTGCTTTTAAAGATATATTCTTGACATGCTAACGAAGATGTCTTTAACACAGAGCACAGCACTATGGAAACAGTGATTGCTTTGTATCACAGTGAAAAGTATACTGACAGAACTGGTAGATAGCCTATCCTTGACATAAAACTGGACAAATGACAATACATAAAGCGATGGACATCAACAGAGATTTTAGATGTGATGTATCTGGCACTTGGGGATAAGAAAGAGGAAACAGAACTGTGGTACATATGGGATTCTAGAGCATAACTATTATGTATCTCATGTAGTAAGATGATAACATTTCACGTAATTTACCCTGGAACATGAAGTACTAAGCCCTCCCCTCAACAAATAATAAAAGTTAGAACCAAAGATCTCTATGTTTTTTCCTAGAGAAAGATCCAGATCTCAAGCCACTAAGTCAGCACAGCTGAAAGACGAATGTGCAGGAGTAGTGCTGCTTTCTGCCTCTGTGAAAGTTGACTCAGCCACCAACACAAAGGTAACAGAAGAACATTAAGACTCATTTTCTCCCTGAGTTGCAGCCTGTAATGTCCAATATTATCCTAAGGAATAAGGGACACTGATCTTGTCTTATCCTCCTAGTGAAGAACAGTCAGCTGGTCTTGCTGCATAATTTGAGTTACCAGTATTAGGAAAAAAAGTATTATATGAGTTAAAATATGGTTGTGCTGGAGACCAACACTTATGAATGTTAAAAATATGTAGAAATGCAAAATATGTAGAACCACAGAATCATTAAGGTTGGAAAAGGCCTCTGAGATCACCAAGTCCAACCATTCACCTACTGCCAATACTGCCCAGTAAACCATGTTCCTTAGTACCACATCTGTACGTTTTTTGAACATCAGCCTGAACTCTCAGTAGAAGGTAATAATCAGAGGGTGGAACCAGACCAGGAAGTCGAGCTGAGACTTATTTCCATTCCTCCCCATCTCTTCATCTCCTTCCTGTTTGACGGTAACAGGGTGTACAGACTGGGAGAACTAATTGAGAGCAGCCCTGAGAAGGACTTGGGGGTCCTGGAGGTTGAAAAGCTGGACATGAACCAACAGTGTGCACCTGTAGTCCAGAAGGCCAACTGTAACCTGGACTGCATCAACATAGGGCGGCCAGCAAGGAGAGGGAGGTGTTTGTCCCCCCCTGCTCTCTTTTTGCGAGGTCCCATCTGGAGGACTGGATCCAGGCCTGGGGCACTCAGCACAAGAAAGACATGGTGGAGCTGCTGAAGTGGGTCCACAGGAGGTCACAAAGACTATTGGAGGGCTGGAGCACCTCACTTATGAAGAAAGACTGAGGGAGCTGGGCTTGTTCGGCTTGGAGAAGAGAAGGCTCTGGGGAGACCCAACCGTGGCCTTCCAGTACCTAAAAGGAGCTTAGAAATAGGAGGCAGACAGACTCTTTACATAGTCTGATAATGACAGGGTAAGGGGGAAAGGTTTTAAACTAAAAAAGGAGAGATTGAGATTTAGATATCGCCATTCAGAGAGTGCTGTGGCACTGGCACGTGCTGCCCAGAAAAGTTATGGATGCCCCATCCTCGGAGGTGTTCAAGATCAGGTTGGATGCGGCCCTGGGCAACAACCTTTGTCCAGTTTAGTGATTGACAAACCTGCCCACAAGCAGGGAGATTGGAACTAGGTGGTCTTTAAGGTTCCTTCCACCTACATCATTCTATGATTCTATGATGAGGAAGACAGTATTGTGCCTACTGAATGCTTTTGTTTATCGTTATTGATTAGCCCACATTCATTTATGGTTGTGGTTATAATAACATTTCATCTATTTATTTATTTATTTCCCTTAAAAAGAAACTTTAACAGCGTTATCCACTTTGGAAGATGAACAAGGAAAAAATCTGCGTCATATTTTTTCAAGATAATGAAAAAAATGGATAGAATAACCACACCAAGCAAAGACATAATACAATGTCTACAGAAACATTAAAAAAAAATACTTATTTTCAAGGTTTCAAGGTTTTCACATTGTCACCATTTACTATTTTATCTGGTTAAAGAAGATGAAATATCTTACCTGGATATCAGTCAGCTTATTCAGGATTCGGGTGGTTAACTGAGGCCCATTTTCCATAGTTGGAATGTGCAAATGCTGACATTGAATGAAGGAGAGGGGGTCAGGGGGAGTGGGGATGAAAAGAGAGAGAGAGAGCAAGAGAGAGAAAGAAAGAGAGAGACAGAGAGATGAACTAACATAGAACTTTATATACACATAAATACCTTAGAGGCAACAGGGATTTTAGTAAGTATTTATCAAGTTTTCTAGTCCTCCTTACAAGTTTGTTGTAATGATTTTATAGGAGAGCATGCTCAGTCAGTGAAAAGTTAAATTAGTTGTACTGTTTTGCTGCTTTCAAACAAAGGCCAATACAAGCTTTCCAAAAGATCTGTCCAAAATGGACAATAAATTGTACAAGCTGGAGCAGAACTCCTATACATAGTATTTCATTTCAGACTATATTGTGCAGAAATGCAACAAGTACATTTATAGTTGATAAGATTAGCACTTGGATGTCTTTCAAATTATCTTAGCACATAATATCAGTACATTCATTCCATCTTATTAATTCAAGAATTATCACTTTACATAGTTTTGCTGTACATGTCATATTTGATGCAACAAAGCACCTATGTATCCATCTGAAATTCTCCAGGCTTATGAATTAATTTTGTGCTGATTTAATAGCATCAACTCTGCCTAACAGGCTAAAGAAATGCCTGTGAACTTTCATCTCTACAGGAGAAATCTCCCATATGGTGCACAATACGTAGAAGCAGATGTCCGTTCTCCTGACACAACTCCTGTACCACAGCTGGATTCCCTGCATTGAGGGGCGAAAAACAGATATATCTAAGGAAGAATGAATGCAGTGGCTCAGAAATTTGGCTCCACACAGAAGTCTTTCTCCTCTTACCTATTCTAGAAGCCTTGTATTTTTGAAAAAAACTTTCAACAAAAGAAAGGTAGAAAAATTTATTTTTCTGTATTTCGCATCAGACTGGGAACTATTACACACATTTTCAGGAACTGAGATTCTGTGACTTTGCTTAGTTATAAGCAGGAAAAAAAACACAAAAAAAGATCAGAAGATGAGAGGGAGTCTTCTCTTCTGACAACACACCAGCAACTCACTTAGCAAACAACATACTTGTGCCTTCCCACAATCCTCAGACAGTACTGCTTTTCTATCTCACCTGTATGGTGGTTTTTGCTGTTATTGCTGTTTGTCTGTCTGTTTTTCCAGCAGAAGACAATTATGAGAAAAATTCTAGAGATGAAAGGAAAGTGATATTATCTTACCTTGCCTTTATACAAAATTTTGGAGATAGGACATACAATGCAAGCTGTTCCAGCCCCAAACATCTCCTTCACTCTGTTCTCTTCCAAGGCAGCTGTCAGGTCACTCATAGTGATGTAACGCTCAGACACTTTAAATTCTCCCTGCACAAGAAGAATCAAAAAAAAAAAAAAAACACCCAAAAACTTAAATGTTTAAAAAATAAACATATTTTTGTTTGTTTCTCATTGTTGAAATATCTCTAACAGAACTATCTAGTATTTTTATGTAGCCCGATTGCAATCAGTCAAATTTTGGCTGTGATCTTCTGATCTTTTCAAACCTCACAGTATCATTCAAGATAGACTAATGAAAAAATGGCCTTCAAGAAAGGCAATGGTTTGCTAGGTACAGTGCTGATGATTAAGCAGCACTTTCCACTGACTTGATACAGAATATCAATACTGTATTAGGGAATAATACAGCTTAATTTGTCATGGATTACATCACACAGGACCTGACAACTTCTGATCTCAAACATTGTGAGGTTTGACTCGGTTTTGTGTAAGCACTTGGCATTATCCTCTTGGACAATTCCTAAGCAAAATACATTTTTAAATTCTACCTGTAATGCCAACTAGATGCATGCTTGTATGCAGCTGTCATCCACAAAAATTAACTGTATAGCAGGTATTAGTAAAGCAATTCATGTGGGACACAGTCTCCAGAAAGGAAATGTTTTGCTTTCTGTAAGTGCTGAAGAATGAATAGAAACTTACTGATGGGAAGCTTTTAAAGAACAATAATAAACACTGAACTTTCAATTTCATGATTTTATTTAGACTTCATTGTCCTACCAGGCCAAACTAAAGCTTAGCCCCTGCTTTACATGCATGCTTTTAAATATGGAACAGAGGTGCTTAAGAGAACAAAAAAATATTATTAGTGCTGGATAGAAGAGCATTTGGAGAGAAGGGCTGGGACACCAGACAGCATGTAAGAAGGGTCTCAGGTAGGTGAGGAAATGCAAGTCAGGAAGAAAGTAGAAAAACAAGGAGACAAGAAACTATTCAAGAGTTCTAGCAACTGGGAACAACTGTCTATCTTGTAAGGAGACATGACTGAGAATTGCATATGCATATCTACACTAGGTTTATTCCAGACTGCAGGAGTACTATTAAGAGTAAAGATGCATAACAGTTCAATGCAGATGAACAAGTGGAAAATGTACCTACCCTGTGCAGCATAGGCACTGGAATGGGCTGCAGGCACTGGAATGAGCTGCCCATGGAGGTGGTGGAGTCACCAACTCTGAAGGTGCTTAAGAAATGTCTGGACGTTGTGTTGAGGGATATGGTTTAGTGAGAACTGTTGGTAATGGGTGATCCTGTGGGTTTTTTCCAACCTTAGTGATTCCATGTATGTCTGTGTATTCTATGCTTAACTCTCTTCATTATGAGTTGGACTTAAATGACTTAACTATGAACTGTGTTTCAGGAAGTCCTTCAGCTTACATGTGGTTGGAAGCTTAGAAAATACCAGAGCAAAGTATCACAACATGCCTTATTCCTGTTATTCTTTCCCGAACACAACTTTGAATGAAACCACGAGAAATTAGTGGAGATACAGGGTGCTGATGAATAAAATACAGCTGTGATCATACATGGTAACCATTTATATCCTTGCTTTATGTTAGTGGTGATAGTAGACTTAAGGAGAAAGTTCATGTTAAATACTATACAGAGCTAACAAGTTCAGTATTGTTCCATGTGATAGATAGAACTTTTGGATAAAGAGCAGCAGGAATGCTTACTTCAGTAGATTTTACGAGAGTTGAAACCACTACTGGCATGGCCAAAGCACTCACCCAGCTGCATGCCAAATCCAAAATGCTTTGTCTTGTCACTCCTGGAAGGATGATCCCATCTAAAGGTGGAGTTGCCAGTTCATGTTCTGTTACGTACAAGAGAAATAAAGCAAAATAAACAACAACAGCAAAAAATAAAAACTAAAATCTTAACTCTGTCATATGAAAAATTCTCAGAATTCTATATGAACACAAATCGCACAAATTCAGCTACAGTAAGTTGTTGAGTGTTTGGAACCTTTCAAATATACCTGACTGGATGGTGAAGAAATATATTTAATTAATTAATAAATACATGGCTAAAGCCTGGTAGCAAAATTTATTCCTCAGTGTATTATGGATTCACTGTGCAGTTAGCCGAACAGCTCAGTCTTCAAATTCAGACTACAGAGACACAAAAGAAAGTCATACTTAATAATGCCAGGGCAGATGACAACTCCCTCTGAACTGCTTTACTTTATTTAGGTACATGGGGTTCAGTATTTCTACTTCCAAACATTGAAATGAAACATTTGCAGGGAATTTTGAGGCTTATTTACTGAACTAGCAAATCAGTAAAAACTTTGGTAAATGCTTCTTGAGAAGACACCTTAATGATCTTTCCTCTTGGTCTAGATGTCTTTTTTTTTCTCCTAATTTTGTCTTTACTCAAAAAGAGCAGTCCCAATAAAATTCCAAAATCACCAACAACTAAAACTGTTCAGCTAGTTTGGTTTGTTAGCTTGTTTTTGCTTTCAAGAAAAAGAGCATTACATAAATGTTGACCCAACACTTACTAATTACTAGCAGTAATATACAGTGATCCATACTTGGTAAATACTTAAATTCACAGTCTTTCAGTAATTCTCTTCATAATTTTTTTTCTAACCATTTTTCTTCCCAATAAGAATCCACTATCTTTTTTATTCTCTTACAGGTATTAAGCTCTTTATAGAATTTACAAGCCATGAAGGCTTTTTACATCACCTAGGTGAGATCAAATCAAAGAAGATATGCATCTTCATGTTGCCATTATGACCCTTACTCCTCCCAACAAACAATCTTTGAATCCAGGCTGTTTGAACCAAGACTGAAGAAGCAGCAGTCTTAAAAAATGTCTGTAGGTCGGGAAAATGAGAAGGAAGAAACATCCTCGCACTGAGAGAGACCAAGTTGAACTTAGCAGCTGAGGACTCTGTTTTCTACTGTCAGGTAGATAATCTGCACAAACGCTGCCTGGCAGCCACTGGCAGATTAAAGGCAACTACAGCATGGGCTCTCTCCTTCTCAAGACTTCAGGATCTGGGGTGAAATAGGAGAAACAAAGGATAATAAATACAATTGTTCACTGAATTTGTTACTTACTGTGCAATCTCTTGGAAATATCTGTTAGTTTTAATGCAACTAGTCATGGATTTATTATAACTACAAGATTCTCTGACCTATGTTTCCACGTCCCTTATATGCACACATGTAATAAACAAATTATCATGCCAAAATGTCTAAGTGAGCTGCTCTAAAAAGAGCTATATATTCTACTCCGGTTTGACTCACCAATAGTGTCATTCTCCAGCCTATCCCAAATTCCTAAATATAGCAGCTGTCTCTTATTTACCACACAGTCAAGAGCAACACAAAGTTCTTCACTCCTAATCACAATGCCTATCAGGTCCTATTTTGACACAGCTATCAAGTGAAGAAGACATTTAAAACTCTCAGTGAGACACAGGCCTCAGTTCTGAACCCTAGAAAGCTGATGCTCTGCAGCTCACCAGCTATGGACTCTGCAGACACAGCCACGTGAGTATTCCTCTAGCAAAAAGCTTAAAATAGCATGGACCGTAATGCCAAAGTTTGTACCTACACACCTGAAAACATTCTGTTTGTGGTGACTTTGCCACAAATCTTAGCCTGTTTAAGCTCAACAATATATATTCAGTGATATGAGCTATTTTGAAAAGATGCCAGGACAAACTAGCCCCTAAACAGCACTGAGCAGACAGGATGCAGGAGTCTTAATGTTTCAGATAGTCTGCTCTGCCTAATTTTGTCAAGCCTACATATGATGCCTACCAGCCTGGGGCCACGCAAGGAACATCTGCTCCCCCTGGTACCCAGCAGAGATAATAATACTAAACAACATCTCATGCCAAAAAGCTCGTTCTCTCTGTGAATTGATGCCAAAGCAGTCTCCATATGACATCAGATTGTCCATCTCCAGGAAAACAGACTGTGAGCTCACAGGCTCAATTCGCCTTCTGAGTTATTTTGATGGGCTAAACGCCTAAAAAATTATAGCAACAAGAAAAGGGAAAAAAGGCATCTGAAGGAAAACGCTGAGGTTTCTCTTCATTTGACTACTGTTATTACTCATTATAGTATCACAAGTAATAGCACTTTTCAGCCTGGTGTCCCATTGCACCAGGTAGGGTATAGGCATGCGTATGGGAACTGTTGTGTCATGGCCTGAACCACTGATTGAGCGCTGGGGAAAGGACCTGGTCAGCCCAGGGAGCACAGATGAAGGCAATTCCGCTGTGTGACCAGAAGGGGTGGAGCCTGGCTGCACCTCTCTTAGAACTCATTTAAGGACTGACTGCCACTGGGGAAGGTTCTCTTTCTGGTGATCCTTCTCTGGTGCAGCTTTCCTCTGCAAACCTGGAATCTTCTGATATGAATAAGCAATCTTTTTCCCTTCCCTTACAGCAACTTTCTATCATATCAATCCTCCTGTCATATTGATGTGCCCAATTACTACAGAATGCCATAACTAAGAAACTCCCTCAGAGGGCTTAAAGGTACTTTTAAAATGAAGACTTCCATTTTACAAAGCTTCCATTTTTATACACTTTCATTTATGAACATATGAGACAATATGATTTCAGTACTAGTCATACCATAACAATGCAGAGAAATATACTATAGTTTACCAAAATCGTAACAGATACCATGTGATCTTCAGGGTCAAAGAGAACCCAGGAAACCCTAATTTCACTATTACAAATGGCTGATTTCTGTTCCCAATTTGTTCTGGCCCTTTCTATTTCTGTCTCCTCCTTGTTTTTCCCTTGGGCTTTTCTTCTACTCTCCCCTCATGAAATCACTTCATCTTTGCTTCTCAGCTGATTTACATTCTTCAATTACTTTTCCTTCCTTTTCTCTGTCTAGCACCTTGATCAAGCTGCTCTCTCCACTATGCTTTTGCTATGAGCTTCTAATGCAGCAGAAGGCACAATAATTACCTTCTTTATAGCCTACCTGATAACGGGAATAGGTTGCCCAGAGAGCTGGTGGATTCCCCATCCTTAGAGACATTCAAGGACAGGCTGGACAGGACTCTGTGCAAGCTGACTGAGCTTTAGGTGTCCCTGCTCACTGCAAGGGAGTTGGTCTAAAGGACATTTCAGTGTCCCTTCCAACTCAAAAAATTATATGATTCTAACACGTTCATGCAGTAGAAATAATCCTTTAACTACTAAACATAAAAATCAAGTTGCCTGGTATTTTAACTGAATGTACTAGAGAATTCTTTAGAAAGTTTAACTTAATGTGTGCTATTTTGAAGTGAGCACTGTTTCTCCCAATTTTAATAACAGCACAAGAACATTAAATAATACTTGAATGCTATTTACGTCTTATCAGTAAAGCTAGAAGTAGAGCCCAGACGGTTCCAAATCATTCTTAAGAAATTCAATTTTGGGAAAATGCAGAACTTTTCTAATTAGCAACCTTCAGGTTAGACATATATTTAAATTCTACATTTTTTTCACAAAGTCAAGCCTAAATTCTAGGCAGAAAAACTGATATTAAAGGAAACAGGAGTTTCAATGTCGACAGCTTCTTGGGATTGTTATGTGCTCTGAAAAGGCAGGTGGAAAGCAGGGTTGGGTGACTAAAATTTTCATTTTGTGAGCCTAAACTGTAAACAGTCATTGATGAATGGAATATCATGCTCCTTTATTTATGAAACAGTAGAAAGCCTCAGCCAGAGGAGCAGTGGGCATATAAGTAGCACAGAGCATGGCATAGAATTTTACAAGAAATTGAGTAATTTCCTCCAACTACCTCCACGATGTTATAAATGAGACTTTTTTTTCAGGTTCCTCTGTTGTTTTGTCTGCTGTCACTGGAAGTATAGACGTTCCTTAGTTTGGACTTTACTGAGTTAGAAACTTAGTTTGTTACAACACCACATAGAGCACATTCAGACTATCCTGCAGTGACCCTTGAACACACAAACAAGAACATTTTCCTTTTGATGATCATTTGCAATTTCTGCCTCGCTATTTTTGTGTTAGATCACTCTCTCAGCTGCAGAATTTGCATAACAAAACAAATGCACTGCCTAAGTATCTGTTGCAAAGTAAGAGAAAATGATAGCAAATGCTCTTTAAATCACAATGCAAGGCTATAAGCAGGTATATGATGGCACACATTGTCAGCAGGAATGATTTTTCAATCAAAGATATCACAAATTAAGCATTAGTCACCACACTGAAAGACTGCAAAGTGCTCCAACAATGCTAATGACCATGTCCTGTGAAATGGCAGGTTTGCCAGTATACAGTTAGCTTGGGTGGCATGAATTACAAGTTGTTTGTTACAGCCATCTCACAATGGCACTATTCAGTTGTACACTGGTAACACAGTGATTGGCAGATCTTTGGAAAAGAACGGTGCTGCAGCTGGGTAATTCCAGCATATTCCTGGTTTAAGTACAATAAGAACACTGAATTCTAATCATGTACCCCCTTCACTGTCCTTTCCCTGGCTAGAATGAGCCAGAATCTATTTTCATGTCTCTCTAGCAAAGTTACACAAGGCATCTAAATACACTGACAAGTCCACTGCTGCTGTAACAACAAGATTTCTCATATTTAAAGTTTCATTCACAAGACTTCACAGGCTCATTCAGCATGGAGGGAACATAATTTCTCTTCTTAAAGAAATGCTAAAGATTTTGTAGAAGAACAAGAAAAGAAACTGGGCATGAGAGTCAGGTAGCAGTATTCCCATGAGCACAGTCAGAAAAGCGTCAATTTTCAAAGCTAGCCATGGCACTCTGGCTAAATCAGAAATTAAACTCTGCATATGGTGCCATGCAAAAATTAGCAATTTTCATGGAAGGCAACAACTCATAAAAGTCAGGAGGCATCCTTCCATTCACTACCAGATAAACTGGCTCAGTTCTCCAAATACTCAAACTCATGTAGTCTTCTGAACCAGCACTTCTGAACCACTGTGGGTGTTTCTGAGATGCTGAACTCTGAGACACCAAAATAAATGGCTCTTCATTAACTAGATAGTTTTCTAAGCAACATGTACAACACTCACAGGTGACTGGGGATGCAAAAAGGTAAAAATATATTTAAGAATGATAGCATATCTTCAAAGTATCAACAGAACACTAGTGATGTGGAATGCTGATTGATATATTTCTGTCTGCCTCCACTAGATTTCAAATTCTTCAAAGAAAGAGCTTACTGCTTTATCAGTCAGATGCTGAAGCACTTTTGGTCATGCTTCAGGAACATATCGCTTGCTGGAAAGTGACAGTGGGAACCATTTATGTGAAAGGGACAGGATCTGGAGAGTTGCACAACCATAAGGCACCTTTAGCACGGCTGCATTGTTTCTGACACAACACCAAGATGAAACATCATCTAAAATTGACAGTGAATTGCAGTGTGATCCTTTGTATGACTACACCCTGAACATGTGGACTGCTTCAGCAGATTAGTATGTTATCAACATGCTTTGCTCACAGCTGCTTTGAGGTCATCTCTTTCATAATGGTATGATTAACAGTTATCTACCAGTTTTCAGAACAGAATAAACATTCATTTTGTTAAGACATTTTCATTAAAAGTTTTATGATCTGCACTCGTAACCATCATTTCATGAATTACGGGAGAAGGTAACTATCCCACTACCACAAAAAATATTTGTGACAGTATTTGTGGGGTCAAATCCGCTTCTAGAATCCTTGTACACATAGTATGAATAACTGCACTCTTGTCCCAACTGTCTATTCTATTAGAGTTTTCATTTTGTGTGTTACTGTACCTCCATCCTCATTTATCCAGTAGAGAAATAGATTCATTGTTCCAACTTCAGTTATTTGGTGATCTTCTCCATACAGCCACAGAACCTGCTGGCAGCCTAACTCCAGGGCTTCTTGCTGAGCACAAATAGAAGAACCATAATTCCTTTCAGAAACAAAAAGAAAGAGCAAACAGATAATGAGTGTCTGGATGAGTATTTGTTTATTTCTATGGATGGTTCAGTACACATGTCCTTTATGAGCAAGTGCTCTGCTTAATCACTGCTTCTCCCTGAGATACTTTATTGGAAGTACTTTCCTGGTATTTTACTAAATCATTTTGCATCTACAAGTCAAAAACTGTGAAGAGCTAAGCAGCATCAACAGTTGAAACACACTCATTCAAATTTTCTCAAAAACAAATCTTTATCCATTTTCTGGATGCTTCAGTCATTGCAAGAAGATAGCTTAGCAAATAATGTATCCTTATGTAGCAGTTGGGATCCTGGAGAGAGAACAATTTCCATCCAGCTCATGTTTTTGAAAAAGCAAAACTCAAACTATCCACCTCATCTAACATGTCAGGTGAACAGATGGGTAGTTAGATCTCTTGGAATACAGAATCTTCAAAGGTGAGCTGTTTCCTGTCTAGTAAAAGACATTTACTGAACTAGTAGCTCCAGAAGCTATAGACTGGACTTGATGAATTCTATCCTGGAGGGGCAAATGTTTTTGTAAAATGCTGTCTACCTGGTGAACCTGACTTCATAATTACTGTTTACCCTGTACCTGCTCTAAAGGGGAAAAAAACACAAACCCTATCACTTCTGATCTTCAATGGCTATCACAAGCTCAAGACAGCAGCTCTGAAGTTCTGACTGCTCTTGAATTCACATCTCACCTGCGGGCTACAACTGCAAATCAAGTCAGCAGTGATTCCAGAGTATTCCCATTGTAAACAGCTGATAAAATAGTGTACAGGAAATAATACATTTCCGAAACAAAACAAAACCCCACAAGTAGACATTAAAAATCTCAAAACATCAGAATGAATGTAAAGGAAAGCAATTTTCTTGCCACTTGGTTATTCTACTAGCTCAGCTAGGCAGCATTTGACAAACTAACATCTTGCCTAGAAAGAAACCTCTTGGGAAGGTAATAGAATCTCTGTTTAAACCGATGACCAAGTATACATAATGAAATCACTTTACCTAACAACATCCAAGTTGCTTGCTCTGGTCAGGTCCTAAGCAGCTTCATTCAGACAACTCAAGTACCTGGACAGTAACCACTATGTAAGTGGTGCTTTGGCTTAGTTCAGCAGAAAACTGCCAGACCATGGTCACGTACACACAGATAATTGTCTCCTGATTTTCCACAGACACTTGTATACCCCCAGCTTACTGCAGATGGCTTGTCAAAGACACTCTGCTAAGGCAGAAGTTCAACCAGCTGGCAGCAGGTTGCTATACTGAATGCTGTGTCACAGAAGTTGTATCTGCAGTGTCAACTTCTGCAAGGGAAGCAGTCAGAGTATTGCATGGACATTTTCCAGGCGCAATTTCTCAACTTGAGGTGATGTATAATTCTCTCTCCAAAAAGTCCAGAGAAAAAACATGCAATTGAATTGTGTAAGAAGTATTAAGAAAATACAGTTTTGAAATGCTTGTCATAGTACGTTATTTGCTTAACTACTATATCTAATACCTCTATTTTTGCTGGCTTAGATTAAAAACTAAAAAAATGATCTCTTTTTTTGAAGTATATGAAGATTCCACACAAATGCAGTATCAGGTTTACTTACCCTCCCAGTTTGCAATCTCCTGTTCCTCCTTTCCAGGCTCTTACATATTTCGGATCTGCCCATAATGATATTGGATCAAAGCATTCACTTGAAAAGTAAGCACCCACAGGACTCAGTATGACATACAGTAGGGCTTTAGTTGGCTTCTTCACTCCAAGAGATGGCTAAAAATAAGGAATATAAGCAAGGCAAGTTACTGGAGAACTTTGCTCCAAACATCAGATGATGTATAATTAGCTTTGGAAACACTTTCAGTGAACCACAACAGGGAGTGCTTTTACCAGAACAACGCAAAGTTCTGCAATGAAGAGGAAATACTTACCTAAATTCCTTCCCAGTCGAAGTAATATACACCTAATTTTACATGCTGAGAATTCCATTCTCTTATTCCATTCACTTATGGCTTTTTTACTTATTTATATATTAATCTTGAAGCTATTTAAGAATTCAGAAATTACCTCAAAAAACCACTTGTAATTCTATGAATTAATCAAAGTAGTGACATGTGAAGCCATGTGAGGACAGATGGAAGGACCACCACTAGCAATAACAACAATGGAGAAACCACAGTCAGTATTAGTGACAAGAATTAGCCAATGCCTATTAGAACTGGAACTGCTGGAGAGTCAAGTGATGTCTCTGTGCAGAGTGACAGCCTAAAATGATTTGTCTGTTGTAAATGGTTCACACAGGACAGGAAATAACCTGTTTCCTGCGCCCCCTCTGATGGCTTCTCACACTTGAGGTCATCATCAGCAACATTTAAAGATGAAAGTGAAAAGTCTGACATAGGTCAAAGTCAAAATTCTCTTTAGCTGTGTGATTCTTAGCAAAGCTCTAGATCATGTATCTAATCCACTTAATTTTCTATTCTTGTTGCAGATTATACAAAAAAAAAAAAAAAAAAAAAAAGTTTTGCTACTTACTGACTACAAAATGGTTTAGGTTGGAGTGAACCTGTGGAGGTTCTGCACTACAAGCAATTCATGGGTTACTGTATGCAGCTAAATGGGCTACTTACTATTTTCTCTCCTCTCATAGGAACTAGTCCACTGAAAACTACAAGCTCATCTTTGGTTTCTTAGGTTAGATCTCCACTAAAACAAAAAATGTTATTTAACAGGACCAAAACTCTAAGCAAATATTCTGCACAAAGTACATGAAGCTAGTCTGGGAGGTGAAATAATAGTGTAAACATGGAACTACTGGAAAATTCAAATAAGCCTTCCTCAGTTGTAGAGAGGGTGCTTTTGATTTCTGTCCAACTTACTCTTCCAGCAAAAGTTTTAACAAGACAAATATTAAACAATGGAGAACTGCCTCATTCTAATGCAACTATTCAGTAGCTGTAACGATTAGTTTTCCTAGCTGGGTTAATCTGAAAAATATTTAGCGAAGTATTTCAACTCAAAGACAACATGACACTGTAGAAAGACCAGTTGGCTAAACTGAAAGAAAGCTCAACAGCAAAAGAACTTCCAAAACAAAACAGGAAAAAAAAAAAAATAACATTAATACTTTACACAGTTGCTGAATGGTGATCTATGTGAAAATTTGCAACTACTTTACAGAGATTAAACTAATGAAGTCTTAAAGCACGTGTGAAATGCATAATGCTAAAGTAGGCTAGCCGTGTATAGATACAGATATCGCAGAGGAGTGACCTGCTTAACTGGGAATCATATATTCTTTAGTAGCTTTGTCCTACACTCTTCTGTTATAGCTTTCTCTCTTTCTACTAAGAAAAACCGTAAAGTTTTAACTAAAATAAATTGTTTCTAATTAACTTCATAAATACCACACGCTTCACTTATATTCACATGCAGCTCACAGAGCACGTGCTAATATCAAGCTGATAAGATGTCTCAGCTAAAGTCTGGATTCAAGAACAAATTAACACTGTTAGTTCTGCTACGAGTTTCTTGTAGAAGAATCATAATTTAGCGTATAAAATCTTCCAAAACTCTACAGAGCAAATTTCTGTTCTCTCACATATTCCCCACGCTATCAGCATTTTAAAGGCATACATTAACATTTAAAATTTAAAAGGCATTTGTTCTTTTAGTATAAAAACGAAGTTTATTTAAATTTTACTGTAATTGCTTACAACAGGCGATTGAAACACTTTGCTCTGTGTTCTGAACCAGTATGTCCACTAGGTGGTGGTGTGGTCAACATAAATTTGCTACATACCGCTACAGGCGACTAACTCAGGTGAAACATTTGTGCCCCAACTGTCATACTCTTGCCTAGTGACTGCTGTGTATTTTCCTATATGGATGAAGGCTTTTGCCTAATGATTAAATACACTCAATTTAAAAATTAAAAAAAAAAAAAGAAAGTTTAAACCTCAGTTCCAATTAAGGTAGGACGGATATACAGGCTAGCAGCAGTTGAGTATGGGACCCACTCCTTTTCCACTTCCACAAGTTTCCGGATGCACTCTAACAGCTCATTCTGGTCAAAGCACTAAGAAGGAAAAGAGAAAGCAAAAAATTCTAATTAAGGAATACAACCCAAACACTGTCATCTTGATAGATCCATATGCTATGCTGAACACCTCATCAGCCCATAGGTTTTACAGGACAATAATAACTTCCTCAAATTAATTTCTTAAAAGATTTAAGATCCCACTGTCTTTGACTCTGTTCCTTTTCATACACTATCCTTAATGTTCTCCTGATGCTACAAAGCATCCTCCTGAGGAAGAAAAAAGGAGCCACTGATACTTCTTGCCTTCAGAGCACACGGAGAGAACTCCCTGTGCAGCCAACTCCTTCACTTCCCAGGAAGTGCTGTGAGCTCCAGAACCCACTCTTCTGCAAAAAGCAGAAGAATCCCTTTGGTTATGGCTCCAATAGGCACACTAAGACTCCCAGATTTACTGCAAAGCAAGTAAGCACAGGAGGAAATTAATTGGCCAATATACAACTTCTAAAAGCAGCATCAAGTTCCAGCACGAACAAAAAAGGCACTCAGATGTGAAAGGGTTTAACTGAGGTAAAAAGAAAAGTAACAACAGTCATGAAAGAGGCAATTTAATCATAGTCTGCATGCAAGTACCTACAGAACAATGGTCACCCCCAGAAAAAAGACTGTATTTATTTGAGGCACAATGGAGAAAGGAAAACACCGTTTTTAACAGAAACAATAATTTCAAACCATTCACTGAATAGGATCTCTTAAAGTTTAAGAGAACTATTCAAGAGTTAGTGTAGTTCAGAAGTGTTACACTACCATAACATTTCGGAGATTTGCACTCTGAAAATAAACATATGCTCTGACTTAAGGAGAGTAAGATGCCTTAGCTACGTACTGGCAGAGTCATTCGTCTTGCTGATCGTGCCATCCTGTCCATGTTGAGGCCTGGCCGGAACAGGCGGATTTTGCCATCCACTCCACGGTAGGCCTTCAATCCTTCAAACAACTATCAAGCCAAAAAGGAGGGAAAAGAAATCAAATAGTAATTGAGGCATGCTATCCCATGATGACCCGAGTAAAAGTAGGACATGCTTCTTGGAAACGAACGAACTTCACTTTCCTGCTCACAGTACTCAAAGCGTAAATGCTAACCACTTAATCTTTGCAACACACTCCTGTAAAGCAGCATTATGATGTTTGTATAAAAAAGATGAGTTATTCCTGCTTCTCATACATCTTCCTGTCAGGGAACTTACTGATAATTCATAATTTGGTTACCACCATTAAAATTTGTAGCATGTGTTTGACTTAACTGTGCCCTCATATCTTGACTGATATCAAAGGCTGAAGTAAAACAATATTCTTTCTTATAGAAAAGTTCTGTTGCAGATCTTAGTGTAGCTGCAGCAAAATCTTGGTCACTCATTTCCCCCATATGTCCCTATGCTGTAGAATGGGGTTTAGTTAGCTTGTGAGATAAGTGCACCAGCTTTGTACTAGAGGAAGAACGCAGGTGAATGGTTTTTCTCTACTTCAAGGGAAACTTTGTCACAATTACCCCATCAAACTGTAGAATGCAAATGGTTAGCACTGACAGAAAGTTCACCAGAAATTCGTCCCAAAAGTGCCCTCCCAGTAGAATACTCTACCTGTATACAAGCAACAGCAAAGGCACCCAAATGCCCACAGAATATCCACTTATTTGCAGTTATAGACTGATAATTTTCAGTTTTAATTATAGGTAGATCACCCATGTGATCACTGATACATACTTATGTAAAATTACTATTTAGATTAAGTATTGAAGGGTCACTCATGCTTACAGATTTTAGATTTTTAGAGCCTATTTTCTGAAGCATTTCTTTGTACAGTAAATTTCACTAGAAGTCCCATAAATTCAATTGCATCACTTCTATTCTTTTGCTACCCCCAAAATGTCTGGAAATACATTCTATACAGTTGGAAGACTGCATATGCAGATTTTTGATTCTGGAAAAAGAACTCTGTATTTTTGTATAGTGCTTTTAATACAACGCTCTTCATTATTATCAAATTCTACAACCTTTTCCCATTCGGATCACTGAAATGCAGTGTTCAGAACGCTTTTGTATGGTCCCTTGACAGAGTTAGGTCTTTCCACATGACAAATTTTAATTGGGTTGTAACTGGGTTGTAGGAATCTCGGCAATTTTCCTTAGGTACATACAGTTATGCAGCAGAACTAGAATTAGAACCCAGCACTTTTTGTCTTCAATCTGTACCACATTTCTATCTTAATGCCAACCTTACAAAAAGTTTTGTACACTGTTTTGAAATTTAAACAGTTCGTAAGATTGCAGCTACAAGAAAAATAATAAATAAAACAAATATCTATCTTAGTAAGCAATGGCATAGCTGGTGTAACGGTTGATACCTGGATACGATTTTTATTGTGTTATTAGCTAATACCACATTTCCGTAATGCTACATGTTCTTATCACAGAACAGTTGTTTCCCCCCACCCTTCTCCCAAAGACATTTATAGAACTTTTAATGAAAGGGAAAAGGAAGGAATGTTACTACTAAGATTTGATCAATGGTTTGAGAGAAATTAGAATTACTTCATTACTGAAACACAAAGTCTTCTCAAGCTGTTAAATCTTTTGTTCCAAAAAGTTTTAACCTTCCCGAGCTCAGCAAAACCTCTTGCTCATTACAAAGGGAGACAGTGATGAGCTCCAGAAATGCCTAACGTGAATAAAAGCAACTGTTACAGTTGCTTGATGGTTAGTTACTACAGTAGTGTGCAAACAATACTGTCTGGCATCTGTACATCACAGGAGCTGGATCTGAAGTTCAGCAGATCCAGTCTATCACACTGCATCATGAAGGGCAAGGAAAAAGGGGAGGGAATGCCAAATTCATCATTTTTATTATACCCACTGCGTATTCATTGAGCCACAGCATTGGCACCAGATTCTCCTCTGTCTGTCCTCTTGTCTAGAGGAAACGTGATGCAGTAAGGGTAAAAGAATAAAAAAATGGAAAAAAATAAGAGCATATTCATATTAGCAATGATTTCAAACGGGGCCAGAGGCCAAGCATTAAAGTAATATGCTACTAAGAGTGAAATATAGATTTGGGACTCCAGCGTGGTTTCTTACTCCTTGGGCAGATCAAGAGCTGCACCATTAATGACAGGGGCCTATTATAATTGACATAGGACTTTTGGAGGCTTGGTGACTAGGTGAGAAAAAAACAGCAAACGCAAAAAACGGTGAAGGCAGGAGCTCAAACAAGAAGGGAAAGAAGGGAAATGCTTGATCCTTCCCTTCCATTACCAAAAAATAATAATAATAATTAAAAAAAAAAGACAAAATAATAAAGATGCATAATCATCTCCACTAACATCAGACCCCCACCTACTCACAGGTGGAAGGAGAAGCAGGCTTCCATTTCCACTCTACGCTCACATGTAGTTCAGTGTATCCTAGCAAGGCTCTCACATAGATGTGAGTACAGCCGAAGCTGCTCTGGAGACACAAAAGGCAGCTTTAGACAGAAAGCAGCTAGGCATGGAAACTATTAACCACGCTGGTTTCCGACTCAACATTTCATTTTCCAAAGTTCCTTGTTGAATATTTTCTGCTTGAATATAGCTGGATATGCTGAATGCCTCAGATCTTGTCTGGAGCTCTCCAGACTTGTTTGGAAACAAGCATCTGTCTAGTCTATCCTACAATCCAAGCCATGGACCTTCAAAACAGCTTAAAATAAGCTTCACAAAGTGCACATTCAGTCCCCACATAAAAGCTGCTCTTAGAATCTCAACAGTTTTATCCAGGGCTTCACTAAGTTACATCAATGACAGCAACTAGACTGATCCTCTGATAGCGAGATTGAATGCCTCATCAAATGAATTCGACACCATATAAGAAAGTGCTCACTTTGAAGCAGGCTATGAAACCAAGTGAGCTGCAATCCACACACCAGAGTCAAATCTGAGTTTTATCAACATAAACACAATCCTATTATAAATAAGGGAAATATTCTGGAAGGACATCATTAACAGCTCAAAAAGTACCTGGATACTAAGGCATTAACTGTCTGTGTATTACAAAGCTATGGTTTCAGAAGCTAATGAAACAAAGTCGAGGTTTCCAAAAGGACTCAGTACTCACTTCAGTAGCATAATGCAGAGATGAACAGGCTGGATGCAAGGAGAGGTTCTGAAGTGGTCTAATACAAGGTTTCTCCCATCCTGAAGCCGAGGACCATTCAATTGTCAGCATATTATCAGTGAACACAGTTCCAAATACCAAACCACTTGGGTCTGGTTTTTCCTTGAGAGTCGTAGCTGGGGTGATAATCAAGTCTGAAGCCTGGAGGAACATGAAACCAAAATGTACACAAAATAAAGAAATCAGACTTATTTAAAAATGAGCCCACATCAGTGAACATGGACAAATATAATATTTCAAATCTGCAAATATATTAATTGACAGAACTGTTAACAGTGGCTACCTCTAGGTAACTGGTAAGGTATTTCTGTGTATGTACATGTAGAGTGCTGCTTAGACTGAAAGGTGTTAGCATTATCTGAAGCACTCTTAAGTAGAATAAGCAGTACAAGGTGAAGAAAAAACAACAAAACACACAGATAAACAGAAAATTACCGGACAAAAATTTCTACGACAGAGATCAGAGTCAGCAGATTACTTGGGTCACGTTAGCATGTCTGCCACATTTGTATTTTCCTAGAAAGAAGGCTGTATGTTTCCCTGCATGAACAGTAGCAACTTTCCCTTGCAAGCTGCAGGGACTAGCTGCAGAAATACATCATAGATTTTTGTAACTGGTTTAGGCGGGGAAACAGGTAAAGTTTTTTATAGAAGCTTGGATGGTGTTTGTCATTGTTGAGAACAATGGGAAGAAGGAAAGCAAGATCTCTAGTAAGTCACTCTCCCTCACACACATAAAGGAGTAAAACAATTGGAGAAGGCTATGAAGTGCACAGAGCTCGATCCACTTTCTCCTTTCTACAGTATCTAAACATTTAAGCTGTTCCAGTCAGAGAGCAAGGGAGAACTCAAGAAACAATCCCATGTGAAGCTCCATGTTCTTTCCTAACAAGACTCAGAACACATTGCAGACCCCCACGAGAAACCTTACTCTTCTGTGCTCATAAAGAACAGACTAGAATGCAAGTAACCAGATACTTGTTCAAGTACTTGCATGAGCACTAATAAACAGGTCTGCCAGAGGTACCACTGATTTTGACTTTTCAGACCCAGCATGCACTTTACAAAATGCAAAAAGATCGGTCTCAAACTTTTGATAAAGAGCACACACACACTCGTCTCTGTAAACAACCTGGTTTTCGAGACGTCTTTAATGAACAGAGGCCTGTTTCATATTGGCAGTATTTGTTGCTGTTGTCTAATAGCTTAGATGTGAAATTAACTTAGAGCCGGAGCACATGAGTAGCTAAAAGCTTGTTTCAAACTGTCTCCAATTACAGGACTTGTGTGGATATTACAGTGCATTAGCCTGGCTGAACTAATGCATAAACTGAGGAAACAACAAATACTCTTAAAACTCTTGAGTTTTACAAGAGTATATAAATACTCTTAAAACCCTTTATCCTGGCAGACAGTCAGTGCTCCAATGGGAAAAGCAGGAAATAACATTGTCTTGAAAATAAAAATGAATCTTACCTTACAACCTCTTATTATGCACTCTGAAAAAAATATCACAGAAGACTGTGAATGAAAATTAAAGCCACAAAGGAGTGTTTGGAGTTCCACACAATGCAATTTTGTGTTGAGGAAAACACTTATGGAGGAGTAGGTTGTTGATGGGGCTTAAGTAAGAAATTAGAACACAATTACATCATTGGCTTCATCTCAGGGCAAAGATGCTCGAATCTCAGCTTCTAAAGAATTCATACTGCCAGTGGAATTAACAGCACTCCCTGAAGTCAGGACTCCTGTCTAAGCTCAGGTCACTTTCATTAAGGTGATTATCTTTACACTGAACTGGTTTGAGGATGGGAATTATCGTATGCAGTCTTGACCCTTTACAAATCCCATCCATGTGCTGATTTTTACCACAGTTTCTTTCATCCTCATTTGCAGCACCACAGCTAGTTGTAAGACAGCTTTTTATACAGCTTGATAAGCTTAACTATTAACAAATATCCTTTAAGGGCAATGAAAGATTTTAATGTGACTCTTCTAACAGGCCCACAAGCGCACATAGAGGGAACAGCAAGCTGCAGCCATAAGCACAAATATCCTTTTGTGGGTGCATTTGGTATTTATTTGACCCAGTTTTGTCACCAAAGGTATTCCTCCAGCTTGATGGACCTGGAGTTCAAAAGATCCTCGAAAAGAGTCTCCGTTATGTGAGTGATAATAACATCATGCCAAGCAATCAAACCAGTGAGGCTGGGAGTGGTTGGAGAGCCCATCCTTAGGGGTATCCCTTCCTCACACAGTGCAGCCTTGGCCTCTTATCTGAGAAGTGCCTGCTGATACCAACATGACTTCCAGAGCAAAGCTTTAACCAGCCCAAACAATGAAGATGTATTACGACCTCCTGAAACTAAAATTCATCATTCGATCAAAACACATCTTGCAAATTATGAACTAAGTCAAATTAACTTGACATGCTGATCAGTGTCAATTTCACCCAAAGCTGTAGCAAGATATTCTTGTGCCATTAGCCAAGATGTCACTTTGGTGTTCATTCTATCCAGCCTCTTCAATAGGCATAAGGGGATTTGGAGCTGACAGCAGCCTCTGGACAGTCCGAGCTGTTATGCCCATTACTAAACCCTACAGAGATGTCCAGGTTGAGAGATTATTTATTTCATCCTACTCCTTCTCAGATGTCATTAGGTGTGGCTGTTTTCACCACACTGAAACTACTAGACCATAAGCAGTATATTGAGGAGCAGTATACTGAGTATAATAGGTAACTCACTTCACATACCTGAACTTTTCAAAGCACTATTCTGGGCCAAACATTTCGGTCATTTACTTGAGTACAAACAGAACTAACAGTCTCAGCTGTAATGCAGCCTTACATGGTACCTAACCCTAATAGCAAGTTTCAGCAGACATCCTCAAAACACCGACGTCACACCATAAGACTAATCTCTTGTGAAACAGGTAACCTCCCTGACTGCTAGTCAAAGTGAATCATTTAAGATCACAAAGCAACTTTAATTATTAATTAGTTATGCTGAGTTTTTAAGCATATCTTATGAAAGATTAGGGCCTTCTGATGCAGTAACAGATAAGGAAGCATAGACAAAATTGAGTAACTTGTTTTGGCTATGCTCCTGTGAATGTGATTGCAGACACAGAGCAGATTTTGAGGAAGAGATTACAAAGAACACAAGGAGTTACTGTAGAGGGGAGAGGCAACAAAGTGTAGCTGGAGGAGCTGAGCAGAACCAGGCTCAGGGGTTCAGATCAGGGGACAAAACGGGATAGTTATGAGGAGGAGAGCACCAGAGCTGAGGATGTTGTTTTCCTGCCCTTCAGCCCTTCTGGCTGCTGCATCTTCATCACTGCCTTCTATTGGACGCTTCCCAAGACACACAACCCTGTTTCAGGAATCCATTCTTCCTGCTGGAAGAGCTACCTCCCTCAACACCTTCTGCCTGTCCACCTTAACATGAGGCTGCCTCTGTGTGGCAGGCTAAGGAGAGAACATGTGTACTGCATGGAGAAGCAGTGCTGGGGAAGCAGGCTGGGATACTAACTAGGCGAAGCAACAAGCCACTTTCCACAGCCTCTGGAATCTGAAATGCTCTCTTATCTTAGCAAGTTGGCTTTTTTTTGGCCTTGCTGTGTCAAGGAGCGGATCGCCACCTTTCTTCTGTAGCTCATTTAGCTCTTCTCCTTCCATATGTCAAGGTGCAGGTGGCGGAATGTTGCCCCTATTTCTTGCTGACCTAAGCAATTTTCTCAGCAGGCTGAGAAAGCTCATCCTATGGATATTTGCAGAATCACAGAGTTGTAGGGTTTAGAAGGGACCTCTGGAGATCATCCAGCAAAACTCCCCTGCTAAAGCCAGATTCCCTACAGCAGGCTGTACAGGAAAGTGTCCAAGCAGGTTCTGAATATCTCCAGAGAAGAGCCCACAGCCTCTCTGGGCACTGTTCTAGTGCTCTGTCGCCCTCACAGTAATGATATCATCCTTGTGTTCAGATGGAACTTCCTATGTTCCAGTTTGTACCCATTGCCTCTTGTTCTGTCACTGGGCACCAGCCCAGCAGCCTCCTGTGGCAGGGTTCAGGCTAGCATGGAAGCACAGAAGTGCTTCGACAGAGCAGCTATTCTGAGCTGCCACAGAGAACAGCAACCTGATCCAGAAGAGTGCTCATCACATAGTCCTACTTTCTGTAGGCTGATGTTGTGAATCATGTTTAATAGCCAGTACTGAACAAACGAGCATAGCTTGTACCAAGCTATTGCCAAACTTGAGAAATCAGGGATGACACGCCAGCTCCTCCATCAGGGCATCAGACCAGACAGCCGCAGTGCTGCTGCAGGAAGTGGGAAAAGGTCACAAGGGCTGTGCATCTTTTTAGGGTAACCAGTTATTTTCTCCTCCACTGGGAGAAAACAAACACTAAGTTGTTTGCCTATTCCTACATCTTGCCTTAGAAACAGAAACACTGAATACTGCTCCAGCGGAGGCAACCTCTTCTTGCAGTTCTTATTTTGCTCTCAATTTGCCTGACTTACCATCTCTCAGCTCTATCCACTAGTCATTAGCAGACACGACAGCAGTACAGTCTACTTAAGCAAAAAATGAGAGATTTCTGTGCTGATCTTGGGCAAACCACCGCCCTTTGCTTTTGTTTATTTTCTCATGTCACATTCTTTAAAAAAGACTGCTTGTTTTCTGGGGCAGAGACCATCACTTTCTGCACAGAGCTAAGACAGGTATGACTGATCACAGTAATAAAGTCTAAGCATAAACAATAAGATCAATAATGATTATATTAACTCTAAACAGAATAAGACAGTTAAATAAATTCTTAGGAATTTATTACTAGTTTACAAGTATAAACAGTAAAATAAACTATCCTACAATCACTTTACTGTCATTACTATTTTAAATTATTGCAGAGCCTGAGGCTTGAAAATGGAACTTATGCCAAGCAGGAAGAAAATTCTAATTTTCCTATTATAAAAAGAGAGAGAGAGAGAGAAAGAGAGAGAGAGAGAGAGAGAGAGAGAGAGAGAGCGAGAGAGAGAGAACCAAAATATAAAACTATATTCTGCAGCCTCAGGGAGAATACCCAGAAATTTTTCAACATAAGGCTTCCATGAAACTGCATTTGGGAATACTTGTTAGCACATGTAATTGGACTAGGGCCTGGAAACATTGCATCAGGTTGACAGCACACTGGGTAATAAAAAGCAGAACAAGTGACAAACCAAAAGGGAGGCAAGGCTCTGAATCACTTGTGAATCAATCATGGAAGCAACCAAAAATATGGCCAGAAGGACTTTGTCTAGCTTTGTCTGGACGCCATCCTCTGCAAGGCATGCATCTAAACTATTCATAAGAGATATTTATCAAATATTTGTCAAACTAAAGGACGAGCTTCTACTGCGCCCCTCAAGCAACAGGAAGAAAGGGAGGAGGGAAAGAAGTACATTGTTGACTTCTATAACCTTTCCCCTCACCTGATGGATGCTCCATCTCTGATGCAGGAATGTTTGATTTGCAATAGTAGGCAGGCAGCACAAAAAAGTGTCTTGCTCTAGTGATGTAACAGATATTTGGTTGGAACTGACTTAAACTTCTTGCCTTGGAGGATGAAAAGGGCACGCAGCGCAGCTTAAAATGCAATCTGAAGCTCCCACAATGCACCAGAAGTTACATAAAAGGGCTGGAAAGCTACAGTCAGGCCAGCTTGTAGAGAAAGCATAGGAAAAAATAGGCCTACAAAACACACAAGCACATGGGTACAGCAAAATGCAATTGATTTCAATGGCACTAACTATATTTTGAGCTTTTCCATATTTACTCAAATGTTGTCCTGCACCAACTCCCCTTGATCTGATCCAAAGGTCATTTAAGCTAATCAAGGCCCTTTCCTCCATCTTTGCAAAAGTTTGGATTGTAAGGGAGGCAAAACTACCTGAATCTTAACAGCCACACGCATTTCTATTCCTTTGGTTAACTAAAATGGATTAGGAATCCTTTCTTGTTTGTTTTTTTTTTTTGTTGTTGTTGTTTGTTCATTGTAGTTTTTGTTACAGTCTTCGTCCCTTGCTCATTAGTTTGTTCTCCACTGATACAAGTTTCAGAAGTCAACTATTTCTATATACAAAATAGAAATCTATTATAAATCTACTGTATCTTTAAAGAAAGATGAAGAAAAGGAACTTCTGCAGATCACAAGGAAATCTTCTGCTTGATATCAAGGTAATCTTAAAGAAAACTCTTATTTCATTTCAACCGCGTCTATCTCCAGCTAATGGTATTTTTGGATCTACTAAAAACAGTCATCTAGTATCTCATTTTTCAAAGAATTAAGTAAAACATTTAAAATATGACTACTACCTAAAAAGTAAACCACAACGTTGGACCATTACTCATGGTAACAAAAATGAGACAGTGACACCTTATTACATTTTGGTCATGTTAACTATTACTGTTTACTAACAGTTGTCAGGTGGCAGGAAGGGAGTATGAGCAGGCTTTGATGCAGTCTAGGCTGAAAGACCACTTGCTGCAGCTCACTGCTACTGCTGGTCAGCTTAGTTACATAAAATCCTCTTTGGCACTTACAGCGCTTCATGTCTACAATGTACATATACTGGAGCTTTTGCTCAGAAAGAAGCAATTCCATATAGAATGATAAGTGAAATCACAGTCAGCAATTCCATAATAGCTCGATTCCTTCCACAGGAAGTCCTCTCAGATTCATATTCAAACATTCCCACAAATAAATGACTAGGGCCCTTTCCTACTAAAAGAGCACATTGACTACTTACACTATTCATGTTATTTACTATTAGTATATACTGCTCCCTCACAACCTCTGGCACTTTGGTTAACATTATTACTGCTGCTGTGCTTTTGCTTGCTTACAACTGCTGCATTTCTGCATTGTAGCATAAACACAATGTTCCATTTTTAGAACATTTGCCTAGAAGAAGGTTTGAGTCTAACACAAGCTGAGGCCTGTGACACATAACTGGAATAGCAAGATCTGTGATATTTCACTTATACCACAATTTTGTAGAGCAGTGCAGTGCTTCAGATGTTTGAATAATGCTGCATGAAAAATGCAGAAGTATAAATTTGGTGCACAAAAATTAGAGATGCTACTGTTCCTGGATTCTGGAAATACTGTAATTTCTATTTCACACATCATTAGTTTTAAGAAGCCTTACTGATAGAAGAAATGAATTGCAAACCTAAATTTCAGACAAAGAAATTGTAAATATTTGGCCTAAGTGACCTGGCCACTCACAAACATGTTATGTGAACAGCCAAGAATAGAATCATAATCTCATATGCCCAATCAATGGGCAGTTACAATTAAATCTTCTTACCCCTAGTTTAATAAGATTGCAAACATGCAGGGAGGTGGATTTATGGAAAGGAGGCATTCCATGGAATATCCTAAGCTGAAAAGGAACTACAAGGATCATTTCCTATGGAATTTCAAAATAAAAAACTCTTTTGGGAATATAAAGTACTTTCACATACAGTCACTTCTGCAGAGATTAAAGGAATAATTTTTAAATCTCAGTTAACCATACCTGTCTTTTTCTCTTACTCCATCTTTCTCATGCTGGTAGGCAGAAGGTAAGTTTTACAAATTGCCATAAATTTCACAGTTTGATCTGCCACAGAAACTGCCCTGTTTTGCAAATTCCTTCTATTCAGTAGTTCCCTACAAACAGGTACTACATATGAGATCAAGATAAAATTCTTTTAGCCTTGTAGGCCATTAGTTCATGAAAGGTAGATTACAGGGATGATTTCAGAAGCAAGCAGAAAGGCCAGTGGAGTCTGATAGAAAAGAAAAACCCAAAAAATAAATTCTCTTCCTAAATCTCAGTTCCTGTTTATATGTGTTCAACAATGAAAAGATTTAATGTTAGACCTGGGACTTCATAACACAGTGAGATTTGGGGAAAATAAAGACTTCTTGGAAATGAGTACAAACAACACACATTGTATGCATTTCATACTTACATGTAAGGAATCTCTGCTAAAATTTTGCATTTTAAAAACTATTCTTCACACCTTGGGAAAAAATAAGTACACAAACAAAAAGAATTATCTAAGAGCCTTGCACAATCTCCGTGCTCTTAAGCTCCTACTTAAAAGAAGATAAAGTATCTCTTTCTTTGTGCTATAACTTAACTGAGCAAAACTGTTCTGTTTTTCCAGCATTTTTCTTTTATCTCTGCTAAAAGCTCCTGTTCTTTGCTGATGACAATTAGCTTTATTTGCAAATCCTACAACTTCACATAATGGGAATATCCGTTTCTCTATCACAGCTCAGAAAACCTATTTGCTTTTGCCTGTAGCGATTAGGGGGCTGTTAGTCATCTGGAGACAAATACAGAACTCCTTCATGCCACCAACTCCATTCAAGCCAAAACTGAATAAAGCTGTGGCAGCTGTCAAATGCTGCTGTAGAGATGAGATGCCCCATAGCAAAAGAAACCTAACTGTAGACTGCTGGGAAATCATTCCTCAGCCTACCACGAAGAAATCTTGGTGAATTATACTTGCCATTGCTCAGCAGCATTTCTTGGCTACTCTGGTGACACTATCTACTGCTACTACTGGATGACAACAGTCTTGATTTAGAAAAATCAATCTGCCTTCAAATGACAACAGCAATACTGACCAACATTAGTGCATCCTCCACCTGTGCACAGAGTCTGCGCTGCTCAGCTTTGTGCAATGTCTGTGTGGATGCAGAATGTCAGAAACCATTTGGTACTTAATTTTCTCTCTGCTGTAGCTGGTTTCCTGCTTGGCAGGTGAAAGTGAAGGACGTAGATTTGATCGTAAACCTCCTGAAGAAATTCTGCAGCACATACATCCTCTGCTAGGGTGCATAAGCGTGCATTAAGAAACTGCAGTCTAATAATATTATTACACTCCTATCATTTCAATCCAACACATGAAAAAAGGCAAACATTATTTCCAGTGATGGAAAGCTAAATCAGCAGATTCAAGATAAAATCAGATGGACCTTTTCTAAACCAACGGCCACGTCACAAACACTAAATACTGCTACAAACCTAAAGACTGCTACAACAACAGATTTGGCATTTAGCTTGCTAACCTGGCCAACAGTGGCTGAAGCTGTGCACTGCCGCAGAAATTACACAAACGTGACCCAGCCTACAATAACTGATAGAGCTTCAGCTTAGGAGGTTCAGACTGGTCATGAAAAAAAATACATTTTCTTAGAGAAGGGCAGAAGGGCACTAAGCAGACAAATCACAGCTGACCTTATCAGGTGCCAGTGACAGTCCCACTGTGAGTGGGAAGGAAAATGGACTAGCTGACCTGTTGTTCTAAGAATCAACACATTGGGTTTCATCTGATCAATTAACGTTCAAAATGAGGTCTAATATAGTATTTAAAATGGAAACACAGGGCATTTAAAAAAAAAAAGTAACAGAAGAATCAACAACTGCAACATGATGACAAGCCTCACAGAGTTCCCATATGCTTTAACAGGTAAATAATTCATTGATTTTGGCAGAATATGACAAATTGAGAACAAGGGACAGACGAAGAGAAATGAAAATATATACACCATGTAAAACTGCTTTATATTTGTTAGCCTTATACAGGATCTGCTAACTACAGTGCATGCACATCTTATGTCCAAAAACATTTCAGCATTCTCTTGATCCATATGCTCACAATAAAAAAAACAAGAGAATAAAAGTGCTATGTTCTTCCCAACCTCTTGAAAAAGTAGAACTCTCACAATATCCCAGTGCTATGCCACCATGACACAGCCAATTAGTTCAGAATCTATACAGATGTTTCATCAAACGACAATTTTAAATGTTACATTTTATGCTTGTAATTGCTGCATTGGAAGGGAAGGAAGCACATTCGGCAGAGAAACATTTTTCTTTAAACAACAACAGCCTTGGAGAACTGTTTATTCTTTATTTGTCAGCAACATTTTCATAAAGGCAATGTTTTTCTAAAAAAAAAAAAAAAAAAAAAAAAAAAGCTGAACTGCTTGGTATGTCAGAATGGATGGGTCACTCGAGTTTCAGTGAGTGGTGTAATCATGGCAGTGAATCACAATAAATAATGAAGTCTAATTAATACAAACGTAGGAAATGCTACTGTTAGGGAGGTTTCCACTGAAATACAGTTTTGAAAATAGGGATATCTTCCTCTGCAGGAAAAAAGAAGAATGTTTCCAACTCTTGCTAACATATGGTACTTAACAAGAAAAGCTGCATATTGTAGTAATATTTAACTTAAATCTCAACCGCCTAGATTAGTCCTGTAATATGACTTTATTTACAATTTTAATATATTTCCAGACGAAGATACAACCTTTATCTTCAGTGCTATTTCATTATTTGTCAAGAATGGGAAACAAGGCAGAGAAACAGAATCAGCACAATGTTTTGCACAAAGCCATCCAAGCTCACAGTCATTCAGTGAAAGGCTACGTGTTTCAAAACATGCAGCTGAAGGTCCTGTTACAAGGAACAGCTACATCTGTGTTAAGAGCCCTGTAAAAAAAAAATCAGTGTACACAAAGCTTTAATGGGCAGTGTCTGCCTTCTGTGGAATTACATTTCCATTTTCTTCATATTTCAAAGGTAAAATACATTACAGCTTTAGATCTCTGTGGAAAAAACTGTCAATGATTTTGGCTATTTATCCACAGGCTATACCTACAGTGAGGAAATAATCTTCATGCTGTAAGTTGTGAAATATTTAGCACAACAGCAGTTAGATCACAGCTTGGGCTCTAAAATGTCACAGCAATACAAGGAATAAATACTAAGACATACATCATTACAGCAAATTTACTCTATCTGCTGTCTTGCATAGTTAGACACCAGCTCGTGTCAAACTGGAAGCCGTGCAAACATATTAGCATAGCACTGTTCTCAGCCTAGCAAGTCCAAGATCTCAGCAGGGATTATTTGAGCCCAGCACTGTCCTGGCTGGCCCACATAACTTCAGTCTGCCACGGACTCACATCCCACTGGCATGGAGCCTGGGACTGGCTCTGCCTGCAGGGACCGTGCATGAACGCTCGTAGTTACTTGGAGTAGCATGAGGAGCCATTCATTCACACACAGGAACTCCACTTACACATATTTCATTACACTGCCACAACTCCTAAGATTAGCAAATCAATCCAGATCCACTCATGAAGTACAGCTACTTCATTCTGCTTTGGCACAGCCAGTATTCCCTGGAAGGTCTGTGCCATTTTGCTTTTAAAAATTAAAAGAGCTGATCTGCACCATTAACAACTGCAACACAATGAAAAGCTAATTAGATTTCCAGCTAATTTTAAATTGCTTCAGATAATCAAAACAAGGAAAAACAGACTATATAATACATCCTTACCGTATTTCACATATCAGTTTCCCAAAAGAGAAAAGGCATTCCATGACAGTTGCATAAAAACAAAAATTATCTTTCCGTTGTAGGGATTGACAACATGAGAGAAAGAAAAGGCAACCAAAGATGCTTTTGGTATTATGAATTCAAAATCAGAGCTCATACACACATTGAGAGAAAGCAAATCAGAATGAATGTGAAAACACGGCATTGCGTTATTCATACAACATTCTCTGCCTCGTGGTAATACAATGAGAAGAATGAATGCACTGAAGAGCTTATCAAATTTTGAATCATCGATGTGAAGTCCCTTAGAAATAGCTGTTTCAAGGTACTACTGAACACAAAATGATGTACAATAACAAAACCAGATACGTGCATTTTTCAGTTCAACATTCTGAAATACATTCAGTGGTACAAAGGATGACTATATGTTCAGTTTGAGGCTTCAACGCTCCTCCTAGAAGTGCTCACAGTGCACAAAAGGTTCAAGTATAGCTTCTTAGATTACAGTCACAAACCACAACCAGTTGATATATGTACTTTCACATTTGTATGCATTTTCATACATGTGAAAGGAGAGAGGAAGATTTCACCCTAGTGGAAGGAAAGCGCTGGGTAGGTAACTCGTGGAGACTGAACGTTTTATACAATACAGGAAATTGTAGAGCAAATGCTGTTTTTTTCAACATTTTTTATCTGTTCCAGGATCACTGGTCATATGTCAACTCTAATACGTCAGTATCTTGGAAATCACAGAGCAGTCCAGATTAGACTTTTAACTGGAAAAGTGAGTCAACTTAAGGAATTACTGTCACAGTTAATACAAACAAAGCCAGTTCTGACCTACTGACTTAATAGAAGTACATGAGAATCGAAAACAGCAATCCACTGGCATAGTGACTCACTGCTCCCTAGATCCTGTATGTTACATTCCTTCCTTCCTTTGCAAATATACAGAGACACTGTGATTCCATCTTTTAAAGTCAGATAGAAACTACAATAAAAGTCAAGAAAGCTCTCTCTACATAGAAAGCACAGCACTGCATTCTAAAAAGAAATGAGAGGTAACGTGGCATTCCAACACTCACATCATCCACTTTAAATAGTATGTTTTTTACAAGCATAAAACAATACCATACCCTTTTAACTGCATTTCCATTCTCAGAAACTTGGATTATCTCAGTTACTGGATGCTTGCTTTAGCACAGTCAGCTTCATGGGCCAACTTGATTCTTTTGAAATACCGCTATGTGTCGTTTGTTAAGTTGTAAACAACCTTCTTTCCCAGATGTGCTTGTGAAATTCCCTAGAATTAATCCAGGCTATTTTGTTTTTGACTGATGTTACTTTTCCTTTATGAAGTTTTTTTTCTTTATAATCTGGTAATGAAGCTAAACAGTCTGCAAAGAATTCCGTATGACACAGCAAGCAGCTGCAATAGTCCCTAACTTTCACACACACGTGCCCTGCGGTACAATATTTTCTGAAAAACTGCACCCCTTTCTGGTGACTGCAGCTAATCTGCAGGAACACAGTCAGAAGGCAGGAATGGACTTACAAATTAGACTTCAGCCTAGGCCAGCTGTTTTTCTAGCTTTATTCCCTTTATGACCATCTGTCCCACCTGCTAGTATATACTTCCCCTCACACAGGATACTAAAATGATTTGCCGTGCTGGCTGACATACGAGCATAGATGGAAAATGAACTGGATTAAATCCAACTTTGTGCCACTCAATATTTGGAGCTTTGGAGAAGGACCTTCTTGACTGCCAGTAAAATTTAAATCTGTCTCAAGTCTACTTCAATTTATGCCCACTTCACCTATGACCCAAACACTAGCAGAGATTGTTGTCACTCTGCCTATGCCCCTTCTGGACTCCACCAACCACTGAGAGGAAACAGGAGAGTTACACAAGACTCTCCTTTCTGTAAAGCAACTTCTGTCTTTTAAATACACTAGTACACTCTACTGAATAAACCTACTGAGATCTATCTTGTCTGTTTGCTAAAGGCAAATCCACAAAATCCTGCACTCTATACAGGTGCAATCTTGGGGTTTCGAAACTAGATGGATGCCTGTTTATGTTACCACTTGCTAAAGCAGATATTTGGGCTAAAAAGTCACGCTAAAAAAAAACCCACAAAACTAACCTTGTGCAAAACTCCCAGAGAGACACAATACAAATGAATGAGGAAGTGAGGAATTGGGAAAGGTTGAGAATAGGGGAAAAAAATTAGATGGCGTGTTGCTGCATGTCTTCATGTAGTCATGGGCTCTAAAGTTTTCTTTGCTGTTTTTGATGAGATTAGCAGCAGAATCAATCTTATCAAGGAGGTCAACAAATATTCTGCAGCATTTATTTTCCATACTGGTTAAAGCATGACAGCTAAAAAGGAAATAACTACTTAAGCATAATTCAGAAGACTACACAGCATGACACTGCCCAAAAAGTCAGGAAGAACTTTACAGTTACAAAGTGTATTGTTAGAATTTCATCTCATTTACTGCTGACAATAACAGGAATAACAGGAAAGGAACTGCTGAAAAAGCACAAGAGAGGTCAACAGTTTTGGAGTATTATTTTTAAACACATGCAAAAGATAGATGAGGCTTTTAAAAGACTGTAGAACAGGCAAAGCAAGGGGATGAAAAATTACGTGCGTGACACAAGGAATAAAGACAAGAAGTATAAAGGAGAGGGGAGAATAAAAAGGAATAAGAACATAAGGCAGAATTTAGAAGGACACATTTTGATGGACTTTATGTTTCCAACAGAAAATTTTAAGTTGACATCTGTGCCCATACATTGTCTAAAATTAATTGCTAGTTAACAGCACTACGTTCAGTAAGAAGGCAAAGGAAAACCATGGTATCTTAACTGAGCCCAGTTTGAAGCATAAGATTAAAGAAAAATAGATTCATTTTTACATCAGTTCCTGGCAGCTGCTCAGCATTCCTTACTGTCATAGCACTGTTTGCTAGCTGAGTGCTGAAAACGTGCCAGAGCTGTGATGCGCTTTACTGTCCTGAGATCTGTAGGTCTGCAATTTTGAGACCAGATGGGAAAAAACTACTTTTGAAAACCATTTATGATGCTAAAGTTTATCAAAGAATAAAGTGTCACGTAGACTTTGGGGGGAAAAAAAAACAAAACAAAAAACAACCACAAAAAAACTTACAGAATTTCTTACAGAATTATAATATTTAAAGAAACCAACACAAAGAACACCTGCAAAACAGTCACAGCCACATTGTGGATGCTCCCTGACACCAACTGAAATCCCTCAGGCCCTCAAGTTCTAGCAAACAACATACCTTGAAAGATTCAGTCATGTGCTTTGTTGCTTCCTCTGAACATCCTCCGGCCATGCACTTGTTCTGACAGCCCTAGAAGGAATACAAATCAAATTCAATTTGTGTTGCAGAAAGGTTGATACACATTCAATTATTTTTAAGAGAGACTGTATAGAATGAATTATCAGTAAATATATTGGAAAGATCATTCTTTGTAGTTTCTTAGCATAACTTTCCGTCTTCCAGGCTTACAATTTTGCTTCAGTTGCATTACTTTGCACAGCTGAGTTTTAGCAGGAGTGACAACATCTTAGACTGGATTATTAATCTGAAGTGCAGTAAGGCTATAGACAGCATCATACACCTTTTATTCAAAGCTGAGTAAATACATTATGTTTTTACACATTTTCATCAGATCACATTGCCTCTACTAAGGCATTCATCCCAGAAGATTTGGTTTTCCTTTTTCTCAGAAATGCCTGACTAGGAGAACAGAAGAGAGAGGAAGAAGATTTTATTAAACAAAGGCAGTGATAAGGAACATTCATCTATAAAAATACATACTCAAAGTATTTTGAATTACCTATTATGTTGAACTTCACTGTCCTGCCACTGATCACATTAAAATAAAAAACTACAAGAAAAGAAGTGACAGTTGTTCTGTTCAGCAACAGAAGGTCAAAAAGCACAGGTGCAAGCCATCTATCTACAACGAAAATCCTGTTTTCAAAGCATCAGCCTTTGTGGGCCCTCCTGCATGAGGACCACCTTCCTTGCTAGTGATATCAAAACCAACAGCACGCACGGAAGGAGACAAATACAGCTTGACAGCACTTCTTGTTTCTGAGCAGCATCTTTGATGTCTGGGGGATGGGCCACAAAGGGAAGGTGGAGAATGACTAGAGGGAAGTGCCACTGCTGAGAGAGGGTGGCAGAAGGGTGAGCTAGATGCTGAGATGTGGCAGGGGATGGATGGGCACAGGGACAGTCAGGTTGGTCACAGGGCTGTCTGAAACAGTGAGGAAGGACAGAGGCACTAAGGGATGATGATGCCAAGGCTGAAAGACATCAGCTGTGCAAGAAAAGGGTCTGGGCTCCTCATCACTTGGTAGCTGCCTCTGACAGTCTCATTGCTCAGCTGTGTTGTGCCTCAGCTGGGAAGCCCCAGCCCAGGAAGCCCCACGTCAGAAGTTCATTTCTTTAAAGGAAAAGCACACTGGAAACCTGTGGTCAGTCTGAGACTGGTGCCTCAAGGGGTTTCCAGGGAGCAGACTTCACTCCAAGGATGCAAGGTGGGTAGCAGTGCCAGGGAGACCTGGCCCCCAGAATCTGCAGCAGCCACCACATCCTGGGAGCTGGAACTGCATGGGATGCAAAGCAGGACATACACAAAGCAAACTGCATGATTTTCCCCTTTTCTGCAGACCACAGGAGTACGGCAGACAGAAGAAAAGAGTAGTATCTCCATCGGGCCTTTAATGGATAGCAGGCTTGCTACCAACAGAAGACAAAGCAAACACCCAGCCACAGATCTCACTTTCTTCTCTCTCTGTTCCCAAAATCCCAGAGAGGCCATAATGACCCTCCAGACTTTTCATTCCATCAGCTTCAGCCCTTCTGTTCCTCTGTTGTTCTTCTTTTTTGTTTTTCCCGCTCAGCCTTCTATAGTGAGGCATGCAATCACAACTACAGACTTCTCCTCATTAACTAAAGGAGTATCTGCTGAAAGAAATCGAAAATGTCTTTATGATGCACCAACATAATTCCTGCTAAAACCTTACCTTAAAAGAGGTAAACCTTACCTTAGAAGAGGGCAAGAGAAAAGCCTGCTGGCAGTGGCAAAGGAAGAAGGCACAGAGACAGCGGCAGTGAAGCACCATAAGGAAGCCACCACCCAATCTAGCACTGCTCCAACCCTGCCATACCCTGCTGCAGCAGCAGAGAGGATAAAGTGCCACACTCTGGCCCACTCCCTGCTGCCACCAAACAGCAGCCAGACCTCAGGTGCCATTTTGTTCTCCTCCATCTTACACAGTACCCAGTTCTACAACTGGCTTACTGCAGCAGAAACCTCCTGGCACCCACAAGCACCAAAGCTGCAGGCTCCTTGAGCCCTGCCTCTCCTTATCTCATCAACAGCAACACTGGTGGCAGCCATGCCGATGTCACCTTATGGGCAGTCCCATACTGCCCAAATTGCACCTGCAGCTCTCACAGGGCACGTGCAGATGATGGGCTGGGCACCCTAGCACAGAACCCACTGCAGACAGCGGGAACAGCAGCATCACTTACAGGATTTGTAAGTTGAGAGGTCATAGATAGTTCTGAAAAGATGTTTAAGTAATAAACCTTCTCTGTTGTCTAGTTTTTTTATTTATTTAATGGCTCTGGAAATTAAATGTTTTAATAATTAATCTTTTTAGTTGTCATGTTCTTTTCGTCATTCATTCACTTATTTTAATGGTGAAATCTCAGATCGAATTTTATCTCTCAAAAGAAAGTAGAAGCAATGGCTCTAATATCAATTTAATGACCTTCGGTAAGAACCAAGCTCTAGATCTCTAGACTTTTATCTGCAGAGATACACAAATAAATAACAACAAAATATCAACTATTAATTTAAAGAAATACCCTCTTGTTCCTCCAGGAATTCAACAGCACCTCCCAGATCTGTGTCATCATCCAATTTGCTGAGAATGCACTCCATTTGTGCTCACTGATCACTGATAAAAATGCTGAACAGGACTGGCTCTAGAACATTTGGTGAACCATCACCAAGCAGATGCAGCCCCATTCACTACAATCCTCCGAGCTCTGCCATTCAGCCAGCTATCACCCAGCATAGTGTGAGCTTGTTCATGAGCTCTCCTAGCTGGACAGTTTGTCAGGAAGGATGCATGGACACTATCAAAGACCTCATTAACATCCAGAAAGATTACATCTACAGCCTTCACTTAATCCATTAAGCAGTGACCTTATCATAGAAGGAGATCAAACTATTAAGATGGTAGTTATTACTAAGATAGGACTAATTAAGCCAACTGAATTTTATTTGTGCTGCAGTGAATCAGAATGGAGGCTGTGTTTACATCAACTGCCAGCAGGATAAGCACGAACTTCTCAAGCAGCCTTAGCTCCATTTGTGACATCTGTCTAATATCCAGAACATAAAATTGGATTTTCTAATAATTACCGGCAATAGCAGTCATGGTACTCATGGTACGCCATTAAAATAAGTACTCAGTCCTGATTCTTCAGTTTCTTCCCATTTCTGCTTCACAAAGTCATCGTAAAGAACGTGTCTGACAGAAGAGACAGCAGCTGGATGTTGTTTCATCTTCTCTTCCATCTTTAAAGCTTGTAGGTGAATTTCAAGTGTGGATTGCCTATGGGAATGGTCTTTAGGGGCTCAGCCATTTAGTTCACAGCTCTCACTGAACTCAGTGAAGTCAACAGCTCATTTTTTGAGCGTGTGCCATGGGTCCAATCCCGTTCTCCATTAAGTCATTCAGTTTCACAGATTTAACTTACATTTAAAGCAAGTAGCTAATTGCCTTTGTTAACCACACTGAGATTATGTTGAGTTAATCCCACAGTAGTAGAAAGGCATACCACAATTGCTTTCTAATAGACGGAGTCATATTTTAATGGCTCCATGCATGGCTTTTAAATATGAAACATGTTGTTAAATACAATAGAGAAAATTGCTCCCTGGTTTAGTGCCAACATTGCCAAGAGAGATGTGCCAAGCATAAATATGCCCTCTGTGTTTAATAGCATGGTAGATTTAAAACTGCATCCATTACAACACTGATGTTATCCTAAAGATACATTTAAACCACTGGGTCAATGTCTCCTCAAAATGATTCAGCTGTCTAAAACCTGTGTCAGCCCTAAGTATCAAGGCATTACATAAGGATGAAGGTAGCTCCTAAGGTGTCACATGAAGTTGTACAGAGCTAGCAACATTTCATAGCATATGTAGTTGTTCTTTTAAACTAAAAAAAAGGGATATTTAGGTTGAATGTTGGGAAGAAATTTTTTACTCAGAGGGTGGTGAAATCCTGGCACAGGCTGCTCAGCAAAGCTGTGGATGTCCCATCCCTGGAGGTGTTCAAGGCCAGGTTGGATGGGGCCCTGGGCAGCTTGAACTGGTGGATGGCAGCCCTGCCCATGGCAGGGGGGTTGAGCTGGATGATCTTAGTGGTCCCTTCCAACAGAAGCCATTGCATGATTCCATGATTATAGGCATTAGTCTCATCCCAACATGCAAAGGACTGCTGTTCCTGTGTAACACTTACCAGCATGTTTCGTACTTTGAAGTTTTCACCCGTTAGATTGTCTCCAAACCCAAACATTCACTCCTTGCATTTGGTCCATCAGACATAAGAGTTTCCAATATCTTTTAGTATTAGGATGTTCCAATCAACGCTTCTCGGCTGTTACAGACATGAGACCCTGTAACCAAAATACTGACTTGCAATCAACTTCACTATTTCAATTTTTCCATGTCTCTAGTTATGCTCATCTTTTATGGTGTCCTCCTGCTGCTCATGGCTTCTTCAAATCTGAGAACCTACTTTTTTTATGCAGTCAGGTCACCAAACCCCTACCTGAAAGGATATACTGCCTAAATACTCCTAGAGCCAGACCACATGAGTCCAAGTTCCTCCTACACCCTTACACTAGATGGCTTTTGAGACCCAGTGGTAGAACCAATGACAACATTCTCATTTAGGATCACTTAATCTATAAACTGTGATTGTGTCAAACTGTTGTTCTTAGGATTTAGCTACCCCATTATCCCATAGGCTAGTTCTCACTTATGAAATACGAACTGAAGATGATTTCAACTCAAGCTGCAAATTGCACTTCCTTAGCCTGCAGTGTATTACACACCATTTAATAAAAAAACTGGCACTGGTTCACCAAAAAAAAAAAAAAAAAATATTACAGTTGCCTCAATATGTACTTTATCTTTTTTTTTTTTTTTTTCAAAGAAACGGGATTCTTTTATCAGTACTGTGCTTATTTTCCCATGATGTTTGCTAACTCTACTCACCACTGGGGAACAGAAAACTTTCCCGAGTGGAAGGCAGGAGCAAATAAATCTATTGCATGTAACTTATATAGAGTTCACATTTTCAGCTAGGAAATTGTTACTGGCAGCTTTTCCAAACAGCTCTAATATCTAAGATCTGCACTTTCACAAATTCCTTCATTGTCTTTTTGGTTCCACCTTCCTACTGAGCTCATGTGTTGCCAATCTTCATCACTGTTCATTCTGTTTTTGGCAGTGTTCTCAGGTATTTTCTCCAGAATTACAAAATGGAAGACTCCAAGTATTAGATCAGCTTTCTTGATAAAATGCTTGTAAGTATTTAATCTCAAATTCTGTGCAAAAACCACTGTAAATATCGATAAACCACAAGCAGCTCCAACATCTCTGCAGGGTCAGAATTTCATCAACAGCACCAGCATCCAGTACAGAGGAGTGCCAGGGACAGGGACACCAGAAACCGAACATGCTGCTGCCTAGGAAGGAACTGGAGGTAGGCATTTGTTGGCAGTCCTTGGCTCATCATGGAAGGCAAGAACACAAAGAAGCAAATAAGCCAGAGATACACAGCTGCAGTTGTGTCTGGTTCCTTCTGCAAAGGTGGCCCCATCTCCTGCCATGCAGGGAAACTGAGAAGCAAGAATGTCCTGTACAGTCATCAGGCCCCAGTGAAGATGGAAAAGAAAATTCTTCTCAGTCAAATGTCATATGAAAAACAGTTGTCAATAAAGACCTTTCTGAGACATTTCTCCAAGCTAAAACATGGTCTGACTGCTTTTCCCCTTGCTTGCTTCTGGTTATTAAGTGTCTAAGAAATCTTTCATGCTCTGATTTACACAGTGAGAACAGTGAAATTAAAATACTTATCAGATTCCAGAAATCTAGTAGATCAATAAACTTAATATACATCTTACAGTATAGTACTGCCTAAGGCAAGCCAAATCAAGTGCCTGATGACAGGTACTCCTGCATTCAGAGCCATAAACATTGGAGTTTTCCTTCTGTTCCAGATGTCAAAGAGTCCAACACACAGAAATGATACCCATTCTGTGTACTGCTACAGTCATACAGTGTGTCTCTGTGTCTTTAAAACAGTTTTCATCTACCCCCAGAAAATGCTAACATGATTTGGCAGCCACAACACACAGAAGATGAATTTGCAGGGAAAAAAGAAACAAAAACAACAACAAACAACATTAACGATGCTCACAGCTCTAAAAATAAGATCCATTCACTATCTGAGAGAAATTCTGGATACTACTGTAGGACTGAGTCACATCATACCATTTTTAATACCAACTAAAAAGATATTTACTTAATGACCATGATTAAAGACTTCCAGAGCTTGGGGAAGCTCATTCATGGAATCTAACAGACAGGCATTTTTACCTCAGCCGTCATAGGACAGTTGCACGATATAAATATATTTTTAAGTGCATTTCTGTCTCACGCATGTACATGAACATGCACATACAGGTATGTGTTACTAAGCCAGTATCACCATGTAGGTTCATCAGGCTGAGTCATTTACATGTTAGCATGTCTTACTACACACTACCACAGAGAAGCTTCCTCTCACTTCTTTTAAATCTACACTTTTCAAAATCAACAAGACAGAAGGAGCAAGAAGACTAATTCTTAACTTGTATTTCTAACCACTTATTAAGCCAAACTGATACCTTTGAGGTATCTTAGGTTGGAGCATTCTTGGCTTGACAGTCTTCAATAATGTATTCAAACAACACACACAGCACAAATCCCAGAGCAGCTCCATTGATACACCTCAATATACACACAGTTCAGCATCACGGGAAAGCAAAAAAATAAGCAAACAAACAAACAAATAAACAAAAAAAAACCACCAAAATCCAACCAAAGAAAAAAACAGACAATTCAGCATGAGCAACTTTGGTGCTTAGCTTTTTACTTAGTTCACCAAGAATTCTTGTTTGCGTTGCTTTCTGCACTTCCAAGGAAAGGAATGGAAAAGGAGTACTCTTATCTGACATATCTGCACTGATGTCTTCTGATAGCTGAGCGTTATCACCTTACCATGGCTGCTTTCAATTCTACTCTTTGAGCTGGCACTAATGTTGGTAACACAATGTAATAACATTGGATATGAGGCATCCAGCAGAGCAGAAGAATAAAGCTTCCACACAATTTAATGATGATCTTTATGATTTTGCATTAGTGTGAGAGTATCAGAATTTAGAACACACAAGAAATTTTTTTTTTTTTTAATCAAGACAGCTGCACTATATAAATTAAAGTTGAATTTAAATAGATTATCACTGAAGTACTCCAAAAGACTATGCAGGCTTATCTTCTGGCTTGAGTAGTTTGTTTGCTTTAATAGAAAGCATTTTAAGTAGCTTAAATAAACTGAAAAGTGTTTCTCTCAAAACAAGCACCACTGTTTTTATTATGTTTAAATAAAATAATTGAGATTGTTTGAACACAACTTATTGGCTAGAAAAACCTATAAACAGTGACCAGAAAACAATGGAAATATTTGGATAATCTGCCCAACAGTCTTATTTAGTAACACTACTAGTTATGTCACAGTTTTAAAAGCAGATTTGGTGTCATGAGATTAAATAAAAGCAAGAGTATGTTGCCAATGTAGAGTCACTGCTGTCAGCACTTTAGGGAGAAACCTGTCCAGGAGAGAATGCCAGTTCTTTGACTCAGTGCTTAAATTAATATTTGCATGAGCTCAGTAATGCCCAGTTCATTGTACAAGAAAGTCTGCATCTGTTTACCTGAAAGGCAGGAAGACTACCCAAGGTGAAGGAGAATTTCTGCAACTCCAAAAAAATGCACACTGGACAAACTGGTTTATCAAGAAGGCTAGTGGAGAGAAAAGAGCTCAACAGAAATACAAACTAACTTGTAAATTAATATAGTCTATTAACTCACAGCTTAGATAGCAGAACCTGAGTAGGAATCTATTAATCTTCAGGATAAAATTACCAGATACTTCAGAAAATTAACAAAATGAGCTGTAAATTATGCAATATGGCGTGATCATTCCTGTTTGGAAAGTACAGAAAGCTTACCATCAACACAGGTCAATACAGAACACAAAGCTGCTGTACATCTGTGTTCAGTGACCCTTTTTCCGTGGTTAGTGCTGTCCTGACACATCTTCTGCACAATCATAACAATCCTACTTTCTTTACAGAAACAGGTAAGCACTCTAAAGAAATCCTCTTTGCAAATAACCTCCAAATGCAATCTGCTTTAACCTTGTTTTCTAAGCCCATCCCATCCTTGCTGGTTTTCCTTCTTATGACCCTCCTGTTGCTATCGGTCTTCAGGACCATTTCCTCCTCTCCGTCTTCTCACCCCCTTGCTCAGTTCACTACCCTCTTCTGATTGCAAAAAACAGCCCTGTTCTCCTGATGAGAATAGGCAGATGACCTAATGGATCTCTTCCATCTCTAACTCCTATGAACAGTGCCTCTAAGTGCCTCTTTTGTTGGTTTGTTTGCCTGCTCTAGCATTAATTAGGTTTTTAACGAGTGCATTGTTTGCTAGAATGGCATAGAGAAAAGCATATTAAAGCAGCTAGCTGGATCTTTTTGGCCCATAAATTAATGCATCTGTTTTCTAAACAGACAGCATCTTATGGCTATGCGATACGGTTACTGCTCAAACAAAACAAAAATCCTCAAAGTCATCATGGTTTTATGGTGTTCAGGCCCCATTCCCACTGATAGGGGATCTTTCACATCATACTGTCAACAGGAAAGAGCATAAATGCTACCTTATACTCTTCGCTACCACAGTTGAAGAGCTTTGCTGTTAACCATGGAGAAACTTGTGTTCATTACCTTTTCTCTAGTATTCTCCTTTCATCATCTTTCCACACCGCCAGGTATTAAATTAGCGCCATAAGATTTAATAGTAATACTGATCAGATCTATGGGATATATTAACTACACTGTTAGACTAGCAAAGATGAGCCTAAGCACAATGAAATTTATTCTGCTTATTTTCCTCAGGGATTCAGCATAAATTGTACTGCCCGTATTTTCTATTCTGGTACAGCTGAAAAGGTCAAGTACAGCTCTGATTTAAAGATGCATGAAATACAGCTTAAAACTTATTTATGAGTTCTCTGATAGTAGAAAACACACACAGATTTGCAGCTGATTACCAGAGCAAGTGGCTTGATGTAATTACCAAACAATAATGTGAATAAGATGAATGCATTCACAGAGGAAACAAACAAATTCATTGTCTGAAGAGCTACTGAGGGTACAGAACTGGAAGCAGATAATTTAGTGGGGGAAACCAAGGCTTCTGTATCTTGAAAATAAATCACTGTAGACTGTAAGGGTGGAAAAACAAACAAGCAACAAAAAAAACCAATGAGAAAAAAAAAAGAAAAAACAAAACAACACAGCAGATACAGCAATGAATTCCAATATGAGAACTGACATGATTAAAGAAAAATCCAGCAGATGAAATCCTGTTCTTAAGGTCACAATACTGTTTTTCCAGGCTTGCTTAGCTTGCTTATAACTACTGAGGAATCAAAAGAAATACAGGGTCTGGCCTAAATCTCTGGCCTGTGTAAGGGTCATTTGTAGCTATTCTCTGAGTGCTTAGACCGTGTCCCATTTAAGTCCATTTTGCACTGGAATAAAGGTTTATGTAAGACACGGAGCAATGCTGAATACCACACTGAAAACAGAAGCTCTGGGGAAATAATTAAAAAAAAAAAACCACAAACAAAACTCTTGGAGCAACTTTTTACATCCAGCATACACTCCCACTAGAAATAATAAACCAGTAACTTATGCAGCTGGCTTTCGAGTAACTCTAAGCACAATAAAATGTTATGCAACAGTGCATGTGGTTGCTGGTCTGCAAAGGGCAGACGTATGATGGCTTGATATCACATCTTACCCTGATAACTTTGCACAGCCTATTTAATTCATCACCAAGTATCGAATACCACCAGTGCAAAAGCATGAGAAGCATGATTTCTGAATTGCATTAACCCTGTGGTGCAGTGTTGCCCATTCCTTGCTCCCCAAGCAGTTTGTTTAGCTGTTATGTGTCTAGCAGATGAAGTTGATAAAGCATAGCAGCAGCTATCTCACCTAGGATCTGAATGAGTTCAAAACCACACATCTACTCAGAGGAGAATTTGTTATTAATCTGCCTCCTTAGGCACCTGAGTGGTCTTTTGAAATAGCTGAGCAGAGTCCCTGCTTTGGGCTTGCAGGCAGAACTGCAAACACCTACATCTCTGCTCTGCCTAGAAGGCTGCCACATGCTGCAGGAAGACCCTGGATTGAACTTCCAAAGCTTGCAGTAGACTGAGGTACATGAGATGCACAATGAAAGCTAAACCTCACAACCCCCAAAAAACTGAAAAAGAGAAATCCAGTAGACTTTGGCTTAAGGTGTTGCAAATACTGTGCTTTTTCTTGAATTCTGATGGTGGGCTAGTCTCCACAATGCCTGCAATCATTCTATGCTTGTTGCAGATAAAAAATGCAGCCTAACAAATGAATAGTGGTTTCATAGCCAGAAAGCTTAGATGAAGGAACTCTCTCTCTTATACAGGTAGAAAAATTAGACATAGCTTGCCCTGTTGGCACACCTCAACACGTGCTGGCAGTTGCTTCAGAGAATTCCTGGGGAGGCTGACAGATGACGGCACAGGGCGTGCACAGCTCCCCAGGAACTGAATCCACAGCTCCTCTTCCTTAAGCAGACATACCCATCACATCCATTGCAGCTCTTCCCAGGGAAGAACAAGCAGGAGTTATTGATGTGGTTTTGGCTGTGCGCTCCTCACTTGAAGCTAATGCTTCTTGTGTAAGAGCACACAGGTAATGGCGGCTGACGTCCTGTCTCTACTAGCACAGCTGGGTTTTAAACAGAGCATAACTGGTTTGTAGGAATGGGAGATCTCTCCTTGGCTATTAACAAAGCCCGGGTTATATCTTTGTGATTGTCCTTTGCTGTGTGTTCAAACACTGACTAAATTTTTAATTAACAGGACAAAACAAAATGGGAAGAAAGTTGAAGCCTTTCTCTTTGCATGAAGGGCATTAGGAACAGAGTTAACCTGCAGAGAAGTCCTGGGAACATGCTTAAAGACGGTATCCATGCTGATGTTTGCTTTCTTACTCAAATGAACAACAACCTGCAGAGTGGGAATGTGTGTTTGCATGATAGCCAGCTCCGAATACGCTCAGAACTTCTCTTGTTCTACAGTCTTTGAGTTCAGTAAGAGGCAGTAAGTCTAGCCCACCACATTAAGCAAATGTAAATTGTCATACAGAAGATTAGAGCAATCCAAAAAAGGCAAAACTACAGTACTGCTTGAACGTGGAAAAACACAGCATGAACAACATAAAAAAGCCACAAAAAGATGATTTCATTGATGATGTCAGCTCAAAAGAAGTAAAAATCTTCTCGACTAGAGAAAAGTCAGATACTCCACCTTTTTAGTGCATATTCCTCTGTGTAACAACTCAAAGATGGAAGAATCATGCTTCACAGTGCTCCAAAATTCTAGCTGTCATGCTTTAGCACTAAGGTTACCCTACATGTCCTTTCTAAACACTCTCTGAGCAAGTACTTTATCTGAAATCACTTATTATTTTTTGACAGTGCCCGGAGCAAACTGGATTGTGCCCAGAGAAACTCAAGAACAAAATAACACTCAGCACATTAAAAGTGTCCTTGAAACAGTCTGGTCACAGATGAGATATTTGTAGAGGTGTCAGCATTAAGCTCACATTAGGAACACAAAGCAACCAGCCCTTTGCCAAAACTATGGCATGGTCATCACAAGTCAAGAGTGATAAAGCTTCTATTAGAAAAAATAACTGTAGTACTAGTTCCATTTCTTAATATTTCAAAGGTAAGAAGACTTATTCTTTTTAGTGGAATTCTTTTAGGCTTGTCCTCTTATGATTCAACATCTGTATCAACAATCAACTTCCCATGCTATAAATTGATAAATGACTTATAACAACTTCAGGAACCAAGGGTTTTGTCCAACCTACATGAGTATCAGTGCTCTTGACTTGGAACGTCTCCATTACTTCTGAATTTATGAAACTAAAAGGTATCTTAAAACACTTTCAAATGGGGTCTGATTTGTCCTGCTGGAATCTAACTCACTTAGGAATGGCAGAACAGAACATTAATTTCATGCATCTTTCACAATAAGCATTTTGGACAACTGACAAGAGGAAAACATCACTGGCTGTGTGAGAACCACTTAAAAGAAGAACTGAAAGGAAACAATTGTAAATGCAGCATTTTCACTTCACTGGAGAACTAGAAATGAACGCTGATGTTACTGAGCTGTTTCTGGGTTCAAGAAGAGCATCAACCTATAAATGTTCAAATCATCTACTGGCACAGGCACCTGTCAATACGAAAACGGCACAGACTGCAGAAGTTGGCTTTGTATTCAACAGAGCCCTGTGAAATGCTGAGAACTAAGGTATGGCCATGGACTGGGCCATAGCACAGGATCAGATTTAGAAAAAAACACTGATTCAGAAAAAGCTAGGAAGATACAGAAAGAGTTGAACCAAACCCAATACAGCTGAGCAACGGAACAGACTTCCCTTACAGTTACAAAAACAAGAGACTTCCTAGGATGGAAAAATTACTTCTGCTCGTCTCGCAAACTGCGCTGCTGTTTCTGAAGATGGTTAATCCAGTTTACGGTAATCTGCAATTTAGTTCCCATGTACATATAAATAGGTAACTAGCATATCTCCTTGCTTAGAAAGCAAATGCTATACAATGACACATAAGTGTCTCTAATACATAAGCACATGAATACAACATCATTTTTTTTCTGTGTGCATGGATCTGTACAGCTGTGGCAGAAACCAGACCCATGCAGTCACTGTGTGCTGTAACGCCCTATGCGGCAACTGCTGCATTCTAGGGAAGAAGTAAACTTGGCTCACATTACACTCACAATGTTACACAACCACAGTATTCCTTTCACCACTATGCTTCAGGCAATACTTTTTTGCAGTTTTAAGGGTTTTTTTGGTTTTGTTCTCCAAGTTTAATGCCACAGCATAGGGCTGGATTCAGAAAGACTGACTTTTGACTAAAGCTAGCTATTGTTTTACTGCTTAGATTCGGGTGAGAAGCTGCACACTTCAACAGGAATTATATTATTGCTGCTAATTTCAAGTGAACTTCATACAATTTTCTATATATTGTATAATGATGGGCAGTTATATAAAGCCTTGTGAATTATTTTATTGAAAAGAATGCAATTTTATATGGCATATTTGTGTATTATATTTAGGATCTAATAGTTTAGATTTCATACTCTGAAGAATCCAGGAAGGTATCTTAATCTTTTAGGTGCTTCATATAATTTGGTCAATAATTTATTTCAACAAGAATTTAAATACATTTAAAAAGCCAGCAGCAATAAATCAATCAATCAGCCCTAAGAGGAAGACCTTTGAATCTCTTAGCTATTCCCATAAAGTCAGTACCAGCTTTCTTGGAAGTTTTGTTATACTTCTTCCCTTCTTATGGCCATTTCCTACAATGATTCTTCTTTACAGAATTACTGCAATAAAAAAGCATCTAGCAAAAACAGAATTTATTCTGCTTCTATGAAAAAGTACCACCTTGGCTACTGAAAGCTGATGGAAGAAAAAATCACAAGCAATTTGAGGAAAGGTGTTAGCAACGTAAGAGAGAGGTACATTCCTCTTCCCTGCCTCAGTGGCAGGCACACTTCTGGGAGTACTTATCAACTGTACCACGGGTCCTAAAACGGTAATTAAGCTAATAAGACCCATGAGGGGAAAAAAAGGTCAAAATAAGGTAGTAATCTTGTGAAGAGAAGTATTACAGAAGAACAAATTATTACTACTGTGTTGACATGTTAAAGAAATGACCTTCTGAAAAAAAATGTCTCCATACTGGTGACTTTCAAGACCATCTATGTGCAGAGTTCATTGTAAACTGTGAAAAGGCTAGCAAGTAGAGCCCTGGAAAAACATGTACTGACCTAAACTACTGTGTGAAAGACTAAGACTGGATTAAAAAAATGTACATATCTCTTAGTTGATAAGCTTTTCTACTGAGGAACTCCTTCCAGAGCCCAAGATCACAGCAAGACCTGATTGCAGAGGTCTCCAGTCCAACGCTCCCAGAGTTGACTCTGCTCTGAGCTCACATGAGCCTTCTCAGGGCTTTAGCCAGCTGGGTTTTGAGAGATCCAAGGATGGAGACCACAGTTTCTCTTGGCAACCCATTCTACTGCTTGACTCTCATTATGGGCACAGCATTTTCTACCCTGAGTCTCTTTTGTTTCAGTTTAAGCTGTAGTTGCTTCTTTTCCTGCCACGTATCATTGCTGAGCCCAGCTCCATCTCTTTACTTCCCTAGAGATTCTGAAAGGCAGCTGTTAGGTCTTCCCAAAGTCTCTTCTTCTGATTGAAGAAGTTCAGTTCTCTCAGCCCTTCAACACTGAAGTTTAAAAAAGGTAATTCTCTGTAAGGATAACACAAATTCAAGTATTTATTCCAGAAGTGATGACGTGTAAGACAATAACTTAATAATTAAACAAGCATACATAGTTTGTGTGGCCCTGATCTCAGTGAACGTTAGTACCTGATGGAATTAAACCTCAGCTCATAAGCCAGAAAAAAGCAGTCTATCTTCTGTGCTTACAGTGAGCCCTTTTATCAAACGGTGTTTGAAATGGTCTACCAAGGAAACTGAACAAGCAGGAGCTGTGTACCTAACTAGAAGTCACATGGTGCACTTCATTAATGCATGGGGTATATTCCAAAATAAAACTTGGATCAAACTTCAGTCCTCAAGGGAAGATAAGTAAATGAGCAACTCTCTTGTAGGGCATTACGGCATTAATTTGTGGAAACAATAATAAACTATGGGCCAAGATGTACAAAAAGCAGATAGGTAAAACTTCTTGATTGCGTTAAAGGCAACACGAATTAAGCAATTGAAGCTAACTCATTTGGATTGTTTAGTACACACCAACGGGCAACATTAAATGCCTTTCCATAAACATAACAATGGATTTTCATTTGCAGGAGCATACGGTAATGTTTGCTAAATTGTCATTCTACAACAGGTGCTCTTTTCTACGAGGTAACACTACCTGCCCCTTTAATGGACAAAGTCATAAAGTAATAAAATTGTTTCCAAGGTAAATGGGACCACCCATTCATTTAATCGCAATGTAAAATGTGGAGATATCAAATTGCAGGCGTATCAGTGACTAACAAATTATGGTCACGCACTACTTTGATTTATGCCCAAGTGTCGCCAGAATTTAGACATTTAAGGAAAAGGTCACACAATTAATCTCTGCATCACAGGCATTGAGACAGTTGAGAACCCATGATTTATTATCAGATGTCACAATCAGAATGGAGTGGCTTGAATGCCTGGTGCATGGCTTGCATGCGGCTGGCTCGTGGCCTGTGTGTGGCTCACATGTGGACTAAATATATACATATAATTTATTTTCTTTTTTTTTTTACCAAAGAAGGAAGGAATGACATCCAAAGGGACATCGACAAGCTTGAGAAGTGAGCCCAGGAGAACCTAATGAGGTTCAAAAAGGCCAAGTGCAAGATACTGCACTTGGGTTGCTATAATTCCATCCATGCGTATAGACTGGGAGAAAAACTCATTCAGGCAGCCCTGAGAAGAAGGACCTGGGGGTCCTGGTGGTCAAAAAGTTGGACATGAGCCAGCAGTGCACACCTGCATCACAGAAGGCCAACTGTGTCCTAGGCTGCATCAAAAGAGGGGTGGCCAGCAGGGAGAGGGAGGTGATTGTTGCTGTCTGCTCTGTCCTCATCCGAAACACTGCATTCAGGTCTGGGGCACTCAGCACAAGAAAGCCGTGGAGCTTTTAGAGCAGGTCCTGGGGTGGCCACAAAGATGATCAGAGGGCTGGAGCACCTATCCTGTGAAGAATGGCTGAAGGAGCTGGGCTTGTTCAGTCTGGAGAAGGCTTTAAGGACGCTTCATGGCACCCTTCCACTACCTACAGGAATCTTAGGAACAAGACCAACTTTTGACAATGGCACACAGTGACAGGACAAGGGGGAGTGGTTTTAAGAAAGACATGAGATTTAGGTTAGATGTTAGTGGGAAAGTCTTCACTGTGAGGGTGGTGAGGAACAGGAACAGGTTGCCCAGAAAGGCTGCAGATGTCCATTCCCTGCATGCATTAAAGGCCAGGTTGGGTGGGTCTCCTGATAGCCTGGTCTAGTGGTTGGCAGCCCTGCTCATGACAAGGGGTTGGAACTGAATGGTCTTTAAGGGCCCATCCAACTTGAATCATTCTACGGTTCTATGAGACTATCTAACATTGTAGGGTGCACACTATGTCACTGTAGTGACATGAAGACGCCAGTTCCCAGGAGCACAGCCTACGAAGGCAAATTGTGCACATTCCGTAAATAGAGCTAACCCTTTAGTTCCTTCATTCTATCATCAGCAGTAGAGGTCCTTGCTTTAACTGTGTTAAAGCTGTCCTCTAATTTTGTAATCTTCTGTTTTGCATGTCACTTTCTAGCAAATTTCAACATTCAGTTTCTACGGAAAAAATCAGAGCATCCACTGGATTGCACAGTGCTAGGAGAACTAGGCCTGTCAGCAGCAATCAGTGCAATAAGTGGACAAGGCAGGGCTGCAGAAACCATCAGCACAATTCATTTCTTATACATAAGATTCCTTCAAGCAGGACTGAAAAAGAGAGTTAAGGGTGGAAATGGAGCAAGGAATGGATGAGACAAAAGACAGGAAATGATAAATAAGGAGGTGAAGGGATTAGCAGTTTAACAATGCTGTTGTTTACTGGTACCTTTATAAATGTACTGGGTTGGGTTTTTTCATTTTTCTTTTTCAAGAACTGATAATCAAATGGTAATTTTCTGCACCTTTGATGCATGCTTTACAAATACACGCTGACAGCCATAGCCCTGAAGAGCTTGCAGTCTGAACAGATGAGGCAAATAAAGGGTAAAGGGCTCAGACAGAGCTGACTTGCCCAAGGCTACACGACTTGAGAGTGATGGACTGTACAGATCTTTTTCTGCTGCGGCTGTTGCTTCGTATTGTATTCTCCACAGTAAAAATACATAGCACAGTTAGCACTGCTGTGAGAAAGCAAGCAGGTCTATGGCTTGTTTGCTACTTGTTTTTTGCATGGGCATGCCAAAACATTACTGTCAGGTGCTGGATAATGCCCCAAGAAACCAGGATCAAGCCCTCTTTCCTCAACACACAGCAAGTACAACATAAGAGGTAGAAAATGTGACATGTCTCACTCTTTGGCAGGCTTGTATTCTGGCCCTGCACACACTGGCAGGGAGAAGCTACTTGGTAGTTTTCCCTGAGCAGTTCCAGATCACTTTTCTGCTACCGTTGGTTCACCACTCTCTCCAAACGCAGAAAGTGCAGCTGGGACTCATCAGGGCTTCTCACGCTCCTCCAAAGCACTCACCTACTCCAGACCTGCCATTGTTGGAGCATTGCATCACTGCCAGACCCACCCAGGGAAGAGAAACGCTAGCAAGCCCTCGGGTGGGATGAGAGTAACACCTGTCAGCAGCAGCAAAACAGCTGAAGATCCCTGCTAGTCACATACCTGTTGTACCCACATTCCATCTGTTAGAGCTAACCAAGGATAGCAAATAAGCCAGTCTTGTTCTCTTCACCTGCTAACTTTGGGAGCAGGCTGTAGCTGTGAAGTTCACAGTCAGCCCAGCATAGACCTTCTTCAAAACCCTAGGACTTTCATTCATGAAGCTGCCCCACAGAGTATAAAGGAGCTGTGATGTTCCCTGGGTGAGGGAAGCACCCTGCCACCTCCATGCCCTTTGCCTTGACAAGCAAGGCTTCCATTTAATCCTCAGATCAGCCTCGCTAAGCAGAACATAAGCATGACTGGTAAAAGAAGAGTTCCCACAGATTCTCATCGCTCACGTTAGCATTCGCTCCCAACAGCTCTTCCGTTATCTGAAGCTGTCCCCGAAATTACTCAAAACCTCTGAACACGTCACCAGGTTTTACCCGTGGTCTATTTTAGTAGCAGGGCAGCCCCGAGACCTATAAAGACCTCGTGGGCATAAGAAGGCACAGTGCCTGCCGGCAGATCGTGCCCTTGATGGTTCTCTTATTTTCAGTCATTAAGAGTCCCACAGTACGAATAAAGTGTAAGAAATCCCCCGGAGGGAATGATACGCTCTCCCTCCCCCCTCCTTACTCATTATTTCTTTTCCACGTACGCTGCCTGCAATGAAACAGCATGGAAAGCGAACCACACCGCATCCTGCCTCCGAGTCTCAAACGATAAATCTCGGGGACAGAATTCTCCTCCGCAAAGCAACATCAGAGCGTCAGAAACGTGAACCACCGCTTCCTTTGTTCGCCGAGGAAAGTCCCTCTGCCACTCCGTATCTCCCGCAGGACGGACGAAGGAATCGCGGAGAAGCGGTCCCGCTTACCTTCATGGTGCTGCCGAACGGCGCCGCTCCCCGCGCGATGCTATGCGGACCGCGCGCCGCCCGATCCCCGCACGAGCTCCGCCGAGGCTGGGACTGCTGCTGCCGGGGCCGCTGCCGCCGCTCGCGGGCTCCGATTGCATCAGCGGGCGGAGGGAGGGAGGCGCGCGCGGCGGCGGGCGCTGGAGAGCGGCGAGGGGCCGCGACCGCCCCGCCTCGCTGCCGCCTCAGGCGCGCACACCTCCCGGCCGCCCCGCCCGGCCCGGCCCTGCTGCGCTCACCGAGAGCAGGCAGGCGAGCGGCTGGATGGACGCGTGTGCCGCGGGCAGTGCCGTCGTTTTGTCCCCTCTCCTTCAGCAAGCATTGAGAAATTCGCGCTCTGAGTCATTTCCTCCCGTTCTCGCTGACAACGAGCACCTCGCAGCCGGCAGCGCACGGCAGCTCCCCCGGCCTTCCGCTTCCCACTGGCGGGGAACCCAGCAAGGACCCACGGGCCCGCCTTGGTTACAGCCAGACGGCGTCGCCACGCGCCCCAGCTTGTGCCTTGCGGCCTCCTCCCGCCGCCCTGTGCCTCACTACAGCTCTACCAGCGCTGCCCTTTCTGCTCTGGCACCCGTCAGGCAGGTCGCCAGCAGCTGCAGGCAGGGCAGCGAATGGCAGCGGCCAACCTACTGCTAGGGCACCTGTACCACAGGGAGTTTTTGAGAGAAAACCCCAGCATAATGTTCACAGTGCGCTTCCTTTCATCTCTACTGATCTTGCATTTCAGTCTTTTCATCCATTACTGTTTTCATAAACGTTTTCTCCCTCTGATCTGCCTGAGAGTAGTTGTAGAATGCTGTTCGTTTCAGTTCTGCTGTCAGAAGTGTCAGGTTGTGCCTGGTGTGATGCATAGGAATTCTCTCGTGTGGCACTGGAGACAGATTATAGAAACAGCAGTAAATCTCATGTCTACCACTTTTTTTCAGCCAGGTAAGAAAGCGCCATTCAGCAGAATTACAATCATTTGGGTTCCAAAGGAACAGGTAAATGATGCCACCCAAAATAAAAGCTCATGGGAACAGTGGTGGCTGTTTAGGAGAAAAGAAAGATGGAGTTAAAGATGCAAAGCAGAAAGGTGGAGCGGTAAGGAAGCATCAAATAGATGCATATCATCCAGTGGAGGGCCACAGAAATGACCCAAGGGATGGCACACTCCCCCTGTGAGGACAGGCTGAGAGCTGGGGCTGTGCAGCCTGGAGAGGAGTCAGGAGAATGTTCAGTATCTCAGGGAAGGATGTGAGAAAGAGAAGGACAGACTATTTAGCAGGGTCTGTTGGGATAAGAGAAAGGAAATGATTTCAAGCTAAAAGAGGGGAGATTTGGATGAGATTGAACAAAAAAAGTTTTTTACTGTAAGAGTAATGAAGCACTGGCACAGGTTGCCCAGAGAAGTGGCGGATCTCCACCCATGGAGATGCTCAAGGTCAGGCTGGATGGGGTTCTGAGCAGCCTGATATGCCGCAGGTGTCCCTGTTCACTGCAGGGGAGTTGGACTGGATGGCCTTTGAAAGTCCCTTCCAACTCAAAAGATTCTATGATTCTGTGATAACTGCTGTTCAGTGCTCATGAGGCAATTCAATCCATTCACCATTAACTTCAGATTCCAAACACGACGTAGAAACAGCAATGCTGTGGCAGTCCAAAAGTGTGTTTAATCAAGTATGCCGCCTCTGGTGATGCACAGGATCAAGGCCTACAGGAGCTGCAAGAACAGAACAGGCATCTAGGGGTATTTCCTGGTACTCTTCTAGCCTCAAGATGTTTGTGCCATAGCAGTTTCCTAAAAGATGGATTCATGCTTGATGGTTGCACATGGGTTTTCCTTCTGTTAATTTATCCATTTTTCTTTGAACACATGTAAAATTTGGTATCTACGATATCTAGTGTTAACGAGTTTCACAGCTTGCCTCTGTTTTGAGGAAAAAATACCTCATTTTGCTTTGTTTTCATCTACCCACTGGAAAATTTCACGAGAAATTCCCTGCTCCCTTCTGATATTGTGAGAAGTACTATGAACAGAAAATAAGCTGAAAATATTCATTTCCTCTGTGCCATTTGTGATTTTTCAGACTGCTCCTGAATCCACTGTTAGTCATCTCATTTTCCAGATGAAGTGTCCCAGTCGTTTTAGTCTAAATATAAGAATAGTTACATGCTTTGATCATTCTTTAGGTTGGGCACATGAACTAGATGCAAATTGAAATTGCAGGTCACCAGGTTTTCTCTTCATGTTTTCCTTTCTATTTATTTTCCTAATGATGCTCTGTTTCCTAGTCTGATTGTTCCTGAGCACTGAGCTGAACTGATATTTTTACAAAAATAATTAAAAATAATTCCAAGGTCATCCAAGGTCATTCATAATCCATCAATGTTTCTATAAATTTAGCTTTTGCTTTTTTTTTTTTCTTTTCCTTTTTTTTTTAGCTATGTGCATCCTTTTATACCCTTACTTCCTTTATATCCTTATATCCTTTACTTATATCTTTGTATGCAAGAAAGAAGTCTTTTACAGTGAGGGCAGTGAGGCACTGGTACATGTTGCCCAAAGATGCAGTTGGCGCATCCCTGGAGACTTTCAAGCAAGGCTGGATCAGACCCAGTACCTGTTCACTGCAGGGGAGTTGGACTAGATGACCTTTAAAGGTCCCTTGCAACTCTAAGAATTATATGATTCCATGATATTTACAGTCATAATTACCTGCTATTTTGACATACCTGTACTCAACTCCAGAAAGTCCTTTTATATCTCTTTGTAAATAAGTCTTGTTTTGTTGAATTCTTTAAGACTATTATCCTGAAGGATTTAATCTCATCAGCAAATGTTGTCTCTACTCTATTTGCCTCCATTTCCATATCATTTTCTCAGTTGCACCCTCTCATCTATTTCTCATCTTTTAACCAATCAACGAGGGTAGCCACTAGAGCATCTTTTCCTGAGAGCTTATCTTTCAGAAGGCTTTGGTAAGGATCCTTGTCAAGTCTTTTGTAAATTCAGCCACTGAGACCTCTACTGTCTGCATGCTCATGGAATCCTTTAAAGAAATTCCTGGACTAGCTAGGCAGGACTTCCTTTTACACAAGTCATACTGAGTTTGCCCTTTGATGCATATTTACCCAAACATCTTTTTTCATTCCTTACTGCAACTTCTACAGTTCCTCCAGAAAATAAAGGGAAAGGAGAAATGTTATCTGAGCTGCAGACAGTGTTTGCTACTGCAAAGTCAAAACATCAAATTCTTCAGACATACGATGAAAAAGTGTTATTTTTATTTATAGTTGAGATGGCCCTGAACTGAAATAAAAATCAGAAAAATGAGACCGAAACAATGAGAAGCTACACAGCTTCCCTCAAACATTGATTGAGGACATTGTTCATTTCTATGCTAGATTTTCCATTAATGCAAAGCATTCTGTGAATGCATGACAGTGCTGTTAAACTTTAGAAGTTTTAATGAATAAGTTGTTCACAGCTATAGAGAATTCAGTAATTTATATGCTTCCATTGCAAAGACTTTTCACAAGTTTGAGACACCCACAAGGTGAACGTGAGCTATGACACCTGGGTCCCTACACACAGATGATGTATGTAAACAGCCAGAAACCCTGCAATTAGTACATCCCACTCATTTTGTTGGTGGGCAGATGAGCACAGCATTCCTCCAGTTTGCTTTGGGTTCATGAGTAGATTTTGTTTTGCAGTTGGCCAAAGGGGTTTCACTCATGCACATTATTTAAATGAGAACTGAATAAACTTACATTTTAGACACAGAAATATGAGGAACTACAGTCTGGAAAATGAAAAAGCTTTATAAAAACCATATGGGGAAATCTGAAGGAGGCAGCTTATGTAATTGCACAGTTCTACAATGAATGAAAGGCAGAAACCCATAGCCTGATACATTCTCAAAGGTTTCCTTTTATAACCCTTGTCTGTCCAAAGAGGATAGGGTGCAGCTGGGTAGAAATTGTCTTTTTTTAGCAAAAATCTAACAAAAAAAAAAAAAAAAAAAATTAAAAAAAATCTGGGATTCTGTGGGGTTTTTTTTGTTTGTTTGGTTGGTTTGTTTTATTGGTGGGTTTGTTTTTTTTTTTCCTTTTGAAATGGAATGAGAACAAAAGATTTTAAAATTTTCTGTGGTAAAGTGTGGGAAAATTATTATCCAATCAAAAGGTGTAATTTTGACAAAATCACTGTTTCAATTTGAATTTGAACTTCTTCAATTTTGGAAGGTTTTTTGTTTTTGTCTTTCTTTTGTAAATTGTGCTCTTTTGAAATGTGTTCCAAAGCCATTCAAATGTCAAAATGCATCGCTTTCAAAAATACCATCGTGGTGTATTCTGATCTTTCTAAATACTTTTCTTCTCCTTAGCTTTTCTAATAAAGCTTCCTTAGTTTCTGTGGTTGCAAGAAAGTCCTTCTGCTGCTTCTTACTACTCCCCCTCCCCCCCAAATAATCTTTCATTTAAAATATATGTGTCAGGGAAGATCTGTGGCCAATTTCAGTCACAAAACTAAATCCATTAAGAATTAAGGGAGTAAGTGCAGGACGCAATTTCAGTATAGCTGCCTTGCAGGACTGTAAGTATGGCTCTGGAGAGCTCTTAAAATTGTGAAGTAACTGAGGGAAAGACAAACCTCTGGATGCGAATAAGGCTGGTGCTGCAGAAATTTCCTAACATGTAGGAAGCTTCCAAGAAACAACCATGTATTACACCAATTGTAATTGGTGTGTGTGCACGTGTGAATGTCTGCATATATACAAGACATTAGAGTAAACAATTGTGTTGGTTTAATTAGGTAGGTTGCACCAGAAGTAATGCCTCCTATTTATTTCTGTGGATGCTACAGTAGATACAAAGTGCACAATGAAACTATTTGATAGAATAAATTCTCAGCTACAAGATGCTGTTTTTCCACATAGCCACCACCATTAGATATGCATTTTGGCCAGTGATGAACAAGAGTTCTTCATTTTGTGGTGTGACAACTACACATTTCCATCCAGAATGTGTCTTGTCTTTCACAACTCTGTCACCGCCGCTGAAATGCACCATCCACTGCCTCACTATGCTCACATTCACTGTTTGGTCTCCATTAATCTTCCGTAAGTGTCAAGGAAGGTCAGTGGGTGCCATTTTTTGCATACAGAGTAATTCAGTGCCACACCTTTGCTTCATATGCACTTCCATGTCAGATGCCATACTGTCTGACTGCCTCTTTGCTGCCATCTTTCACACGGCAACAAATTGCAAAGGGATATTGGTGGGAAGGTTCAACTTCCATTGCCATACCACCAGTATCTGCTTCTGACATCATGGACTAACATAATAAAATAGGAGGCATTCCTTTCAGAGCAGTCCTTGTATTTCAGGGGATAGGTCATTTAGTATCTTGGGCATACAATCAAATAATAAGAGAAGCTGAAATAATAAACAGAAACTGGTGGTACCAACTCCTGGTCTCCATTTTGGAAAAGAAACAAATGGGGTTCTTAGCAGAAATGAGAAGATGGAGGTGCAGGAGCCCCTCTCAGTTACAAGCTCCTATCACCGCTCTGAAGAAGTGCTTGAGTGAGATGTAAGGTTTTAGTGTAATCTGCAGGGCAGATCTATTTGTAGTAGCACCTTTCCCCAGTGCTTGTTTCTTCGTGCCTATCTTCATGCCATTCTGCCACCTCCTCAGATGCACCAACTTGACTGTGTGTGGGCTGTGTTGTGTAAAATGGATTACTGGAGCGATCTGGGTTTAAAAAATCCCTGATAAAAAGCGTAGGAGGAGGAAGTAAATGGTTGTAGGTGCTGACGGGTGGAAAGTGCTTAAGCTGGCATCACAGTAAAGGACTACAGATTGCACAGTCAATTCAGAGAAACATCTAAAAATAGCATAAAAAGAGATGAACGTGGTAACAGAGCACCTGACAACCAGGAGAACACCAAGAAAAAGGCTGAAGGGGAAAAGTTTTTCTGTGCAAGGGTAATGGAAATTGGGAACAAACACCATGCCTCCTGCTGCTTCATTCCCACCCATTGGGAAAACAGCATTTTTACACAATAAGCACTTTGTGAGCCTGTCACTTATTTCTACCCCAAGAGTTAAGAAAAACAACCCAAGAGTTAATCAAGAACAGAGTTTGTTCCCAATGTTGATTCCAGCTCAATTTACAGCCACTCACCTTCTGCCTCTCCTCACAGCCTCCCCGGCCGTGGCCATGGTGGCTTGCAGGTTCCTCCCTCCTCTTCCAGAAGGTTCTGACAACCCTGCCTCAGCTGCTGCCTGCCATGCACAATGCTGATGGACTGAGGGCTTCAAGGAGACTTTTTGGTGGAGGTTAGGTGTTACCGGAGGCAGAAAGCATGGTGTGGGAGCCGCTGCAAGCTGTGCAGAGGGGCAGAGGCCCAGCACACAGCAGAACCCACCTCAGCTGGTGCCACCGAATGCATCCTTAGTGATTCCAGAGCGTCTGTCAAAACCGATCCAATCTTCCACCTTTTCAGGGAAGGAAGATGATTCCCAGTCAGCCCATTTCCCCCTACCTGATGTAATTCCTAAGATGCCATAACTGCTGAGCTGCTTCTTCCCCTGCCCCACCTGCTGGAAAAAATGGAAGAAGGGAAGTGAAGCTATTGTCTTTTTATCTGGGGAGGTTGGGAAAGAAAGGAGGCTGCAGTTTTAGGATAATCTTTCACATACACTAGATTGTTCAACATAAAAGGCAGCCAGCCAGGCCACTGGAAGACTCGGTAGTTCCCGCATTTCCTCATACTGGAGGGACATGATTAAGGGATATTGTAATGCTGCTGCCTTTGATAAGCTCAAGAACTTGGGGATTCGATTTCTGCTCCTTGTCTGCTGGAGCCCATCTTGGTTCCCCCTGGAGAGGATGTCCAGGGGATCTGGATGTTTCTGTCTCACACCTATAGGTGCAGCTGCAGCTCCCACCTTTACAAGTTCAGCCAGTAGCGAGGCATGACGTATGTCCCATGGAGACACACATGCACATCCTCATGCATGCACACAACAGTGATATGAAACAGTAGTTTGCTCGTGTGGCCAAGAATACCAGCGGTATCCTTGAAAAGAGTGTGGCCAGCAGGTCAAGGGAGGCAATCCTCCCCCTTTCCAGTACTGCTGAGGCCATGTCTGAAGTACTGCATCCAGTTTTGGGCTCCCCTATTCAAGAAAAACAGGGAACTGCTGGGGAGAATCCAGTGGAGGGCCACAAAGATGATGAGGAGCTTGAAGCATCTCCTTTAAAGGAAAGGCTGAGAGACATGGGGTTGTTCGGACTAGAGAAGACAGAGAAGGGGGTTTTATCAATGCTTACAAATATCTAATGGGCAGGAGTGAGGTGAATAGAGCCAGGCTGTTCTGGGTGGTGGCCAGTGACAGGACAAGTGGCAGTGGGCACAAACTGGAACAGGAGAAGTTTGAGCTGAGCATAAGAAATTCTTTACTTTGAGGATGACAGAGCACTGGAACAGGCTGCCCAGAGAGGTAGTGGGGTTATTTTCTCTGGAGATAGTCTAAATCCTCCTGGACACTTTCCTGTGCAATTTATGGTAGGGAACCTTTTTTAGCAGGGGTTTTGTGCTGGATGATCTCCAGAAACACCTTCCAACCACAGTGATTCTGTGATTCTGTTTGAAGAGGAAAATGACATATATTTTGAAAGACAGACATAATGGGATGGAAGGAGGGGGACAATTTTTTTTTACCAAAAACGTCTTTCACACTAAAACAGTATAAACTGCAAATCTTGCTTTTTCTGATTTTAGTGGAAGAGCTTTTGAGTGACTGGAGAAAGGAAGACGGTCAGGCAACTGCACTGTCGCAAGCTGAATGCTGACTGTCCTCATTCATCCTCGAATTTCAGCGTGACTGCTTTGAACGCTGCCAGCTGAGAGACAGGCCAGCTCCACGCGTTTCACAGTGAGTGGCTCTCTGTAAAAAGTTCAACACTCATTTGGTGGTTTAAAACTACAAGGCAGTTCACCAAGTCTAAATTGAAATTTACAGAGACTCCGCAGAAATACTGCAGACTGACCAAAAATTTCCAAGAAGGGTTTCTGGGAAGCACCGACGTTTCTCTTCCTCGCAGCTCCCCCTGGCGGCCCCGCTGCAGGGTGGCAGGTACACGGCTTTCAGCGAGCAGACTTCCAGGCGTGCGGATAAACTAGCTGCTAAGGACGGCTCTATCGCACGCGTGCATCTTGGAGATATATCTCAAGATCTGTTTACAAATCCCGACTTCGGCATCATGAGTTTCACACTAAATTACTCCGCATCACTTCTGTCATTTTTTTTCTGCAAATTATCACGTAGTTGAGGGGGATGCATTAGCATATTAAAAATGTGTTGAAATTTGCTTGGACGGGGATTACGGTAACTTCAGAATCCCTGTTAGACTAAGCACGAGTTGCAGATTTTCTGAAATGTTTTGATGTGCCAAGACCAATACTACAGGGGTAAAGCAGGGAACAATAGGGGGCCACAAAAGCCAAAACTGTTTATTAAAAAAGACTGGAAATGGCACACTGGTGCTGTCAGAGCTGATAATGGTAACATGAAGATTAGAAGTAATAGTCAAAGGAAGCCAGGACACAGCAGCCAGAGAGATGGAGACCAAGGGCTGATAGCAACATATTAAAAGGGACTGCAGGGAAACCTACAGTCATTATAGGGAAGTGAACTTTACTTTTTCAGCTTTATAATTAAGCAAACCAGAAAGGTGGCAGCTAGAATAGCCTATATCTTGAAATTAGCTTGAAACTTGGCAAGGAGATTGCTTTAAAGTAATCAAATAAAGTCTTGCCTTGTGACATCTTCTGCAGAGATGTCTTTTATAACCTTGCTGATAGTCTCTTAAAATAGCAGTACCATATTGTGAGCAATAACAATGTCAAAGTATTCTTGGTTAATTAATGGCAACGGTTCCCCAAAAGTAACTGGCCATAAACTATACACAGATTTAGATTATATCTCTCACAGTTTAACAGATACAACTAGGTGTACTCGGAATTTTTTTTCTTTTTTAAACCAGGAAGCATTAACTCCTTGGATACAACCACCTTCTTAGGATATAACCAACTTTACCAAAGCTAGTAGAAAGGCTAAAACTTCAGTCAAACTAAGGTTTTAGAGCACCACCTAGTACTTAGAACAAGCACACCTCAACAACAAATTTAAATTCCTGCTTTGGTATTCTACTTTTTCTATGAAAATCCACAGCAGTGGGATGCAAGCTTGCACATCACTACAGAATAACAAAGCCTGCTTATCAGGCCACTCTCTGGGATACAGAGATCACACCTGTGTGCTTGAAATAGAGGGATCAGAACCTGCCATAAGTTCTAGACACATCTTTTTTCTCCTAAACTTTCACTTACTTCCTTTCTTGCATGAAGAGGACATGGTAGTTTAGCAAAGTTTCCAACCTAATTGTGATTTTCACATTGTGATGTTTGAAACTAGAACATGAAAAACAGCTGGGATTGTGACTGCGATTGTAGCTGTTGTCTTCAGAAACAGATTTTGACCAAAGTACTAAAGCTCAAGGTGCTCAGGATTACACAGTAGTGAGCAACAAAGCAATGGAAAACATCACACACTGCAATTGAGAATGTCCTATTCACCTGGAAGCTATGCATTGTCAGTGGATTGCCCCTGGGATCAAGCAGCAGTACAGGAAGATGCCTACAAAAGCAAGGGGCAGATGCTTATGTAAAAGAATACTTACTGTAAGAGACAAACTTTTAAATTAAGATTAATCAAAGACTATTCACTATGAAAGTAAAATCACCATAAGATGGAAAAGCACATACTCCTTAACCTTTGGAAAGGAATACTTGTCAAAACGTTTTCTCAGCATTCAGGTGTAAAGAGACACAAAGACAACTTATAGAAAAAGGTACCCATTTATTCAAGATATGACAAGTATATTTACAGTATCCATTTGCTCAGAATGAAATCCACCCTTACAATTTTTTTTTTAAAGCAGCAATTATAAATTACATATGAAAGAGGAAACGTTCCAAATATGTTTCTGTTAGAGATTTTTTTTTTTTAAACAACAGAAACATTTAAGGCTAAGTAGTTTAGACCATTGCTGCCACCCACATTTATCTTGGCAAAACCATCTAAAAGACAACATTACCTTGAGGGATTAAGACTGTGAAACTCAGCATACCCTTTTGTTCCCTCAGATGCATTTCACAACAGTTCAAAACTGACAAAAATTGACTTTTCATTTAAAACAAAAAATTAAACAGGAGCAAGATGAACTGCCTACATCTCAATTCCAGAGGGCTAAAAGATAATACACAGTAATGCATTCATTACCACTGAAAGATGTCAGATTTCTTGTCGATGAAAGAATTTCAGCTTACCAAGCTATCTGCTTTCAGTTAGAGCTCCAGTCACACGGCATGATCCACCTGTCCCAGCAGCTTACTTTTCAAAAGACAAGAAAAATCTTCAGGTAGCTGACTTGTAATGTAAATGATGAACACTGCTTTAAACAGCACTTGATTCCCACAGTACAGACTACTGCTCTACCAAAGCAAACATGATGAGTTTGCTGAACAGTTGTAGTGTTATTTCTAGTCATTGAACACACAACAGATCCGCAGGAACAGTTAAAACTGGTTCATCTCTTGAGGTAGGAGCCACAAGTCACATTTAGTCCATATGTAACACATGCTATCAGGCAAATATAGCCAACTTTTTCATATAAACATTCAAGAAAACACTGATGTGTCTTCTCAGATACTGTTCACTAACTGTCATGGCATTTTTTCCTCCCAGTGAATCATTTTGTGCCTGTTTGAGAAGGAAACTAATTAAATATAGGAGTTAGAAATACTAGGTCACAGCCATTCCATTAACATTAATGCAGCTGCAATGAGAAAACACTGGTGCCTTATACAAAAAGCTTTGTAGCAACTTCCAAAACAGTATCTGAGAATTCTTAAAAGATGTTTTGAAAAAATACCAATTTTAACTGCATAATAATAAGATCAGTCATTAGGCCGTTAAGACTACATAGCTAGGTGAAATACTATCATTGCATTTCAGTAAGTTTTCGGGATTACATTTGAAGGGAAAAAGAACATTAAAACAGAAAATCCCCAAAACCTTCACAGATGCAGTGATCACTTAACGATCACTTTTTGTTAGGTATCTATAGCTATATCTATTGAAAGTACACAATGTTTAACATTCCAAGAGAAGCAGCAAGTGACCTTTGCATTAGTGGGGGACACATACTCCAGGCAATGGCTAAGTTGTTGTTATGACAGATACAAGTTTTGAGTTATTTGAAGGTTTGAAGATAACTCAAGGAACAAGTTATGTAACGCTGAGATTGGCACTTGATTGTTAATTAGCCCATTCACTAAATTTGCTCCCCAGAGACTCACATACACAGAGTTTTAAGTTTTCATTTTATTACTGTAAAAAATAAACGTCAACTTGTAGTTCCAGAATAAACAAAGAAACCTTAGCTTCAAACCATTTAAAAACAAAAGGTTCATATTTTGATAAGATACATTTCACAAGATCCATGTCAGCACCGTAACCAAGTGCATTTTTTTTGTTTTTTTAACCAAACACATTTTGAAGTTTCCACGTTAGTGAGAAGGGGCTACATTCTCACCTGGATGCAGACATAACATGACTCAAGAAGAACAAACTGGAAGGAGTGTAAGTCAGTTTCTAGAGTTCCCTGTTGAACTCTACATGTTCGGAATCAACACTTAAGACTGAAGTTACTGAAGACTGACCTTCTGCATATTCCAAAATGGAAGGCAAATACAGTCAACTTACATTTGGCTTTGAAACATTACCTTAATGTTTTATTTCAACCACATATTTACAGAAATGCATACAACAGAAGTGTGCAGGATTTCCTTTTTAGTCATGATATACTTAGAGATGAACAGTCATCTCAACTTTCATGCAAAGGTGCATCTCCTGTTACACAAGTTCTCTGTACTCTGCTTTTTTTTTTTTTTTTTTTGGTTTGTTTGTTTTGCATTCTGAGGGTAACAAGAGGAAGGTTGGAGAAGTTGGAGTGACCTTAAAAATGGAGGCCTGTTTGCTCTACTGCACCTTCACAATGAGGAGGTAAAGTACAGGCACCTTTAAATCCGGAAGGGTTCATTACCTTTTCCAAAACCAACAAACACAGTCTTGAACAGTTGTAATGTGAGTTATTCCATGACTTTCACCTCTTCAGTTTACTTCCTGAACTCTGGAGTTACTTTTCCTAGAAGCATACTTGCCCAGCTTCTAATGTATACTGTCGACTATACATTTTAATTTAAACTGTTATGTAAAGAATGTTACAAGCCTTTCCTTTGTACACAACTTAATCTTTGTGCTGAGTATTCTTCAGAAGGATTTTATAAATAATACAATAAGTTTAGAATCAGTCTTCTGCCCTGTTGTCATTATACCATGTTGTTGCTTTCTCCAACTTTATCTACAAGCTGCAAAAAAGAAACAAAAGAAGCTTTAAGCTACAATACTCTCATGTACAATTGAATTAATCTCAGATGCAACTTGCTGTTTGCACAGTTGGTATGTAACTGAAAATGAGAGTAGTACTCACCAAGGTTTCATGATTTAAGTTTGTGAAATTAAAAATCTTGCATTGCAACTGTGTTTCTAGATGACATGTTTTCTTATATAAGACATTAACAGCGCAACATGAAGATGCAAGAGAATGAAAAAGGAAATAGAAGAATACAGATACCACTGCTAGCTTAATGATTAAAACAAAACAATGCGGTATCAGCCACACATGCATTAGAAGACCAAGTAAGATATTTCAACTGACCATTACTGTGGATTCTCTTCTGAGCCTACGTAGGCTTTGAATAAAACATTAACAATTATCTTTTTAAAAGAAGATTTAACCCCATTATGATCAAATTAAACGTGAGTAGACAAGATCAATTGACAAGTAAAACATTCAATTGATCATGAACGATGAGCCAGAATGTGGCCTAAGCTGTACAATTGGAACACATGATCTTGAAAACTGATTTTTAAAATACAGACTGATATATCTCTTAGTTACGTCCCCTATTAATTTTTAAGCAGTAGCTATTAAAACTGCAGCTTTCAAAACCAGGGTTAAAAACACTTGTGTTAAAATACATACAGAAATTATCACAGTAAAAGCAGTTGACCAAAATACCCTACCTAGATTACCATCTTTCTGGCACCCATTTACTGGCTACTTAGTTAAGAATCCCTGGTTACTTAGTTATGAAAATGGAAAACTGCATTTGAAGAAGTACAGAGTTTAGTAAATAGCCAAGAATCAATCCGTTACAGCAGGCCTGAATAAATGTTGTACTTGATGAATGATTATGCATAATGAGAGTTTCTGGATTCACCATGCAAGCTGCAAATTAACACTGTGCAAACCTCTTTGTTACTACAGACCACTTTTCTTAGATACATCCAGATGCTGCACAAAGAGGAGAAATGCCTCTCTCATCTGACAGGCAGGAGAAGAGGCACAGAACAGAAGAGGCACAACAGAACAGTTGCACGGTTTGCCTGTCTGTGGTCACCTAGGGCCAGCAGTGAGGCAGGAACCAGTATTCATAGTCACAATCCTGACACACAATCCAGGGCTTTTTCCCCTTTACAAGGCTTAAGCAGGGGCAGCTTCTGCAAAGGTGTTGTTTCTTTTACATTTGAAAGCCTCTCACTGGGAAAGAGGGTTATTTGAGGGTTATTTGTACGGTTCAAAAACTATGCAGTAATACATTCAAATTCATTGTTATAAAAAGCTGTATCTTATTTACTCCCAATGCATTTGTGCTACTGCAATAGTAATGAAATAGGAAAAACAGCAAAAGCCTTGCATTTTACATTAAGTGCCAAACACTTACCGAGCTTATACCAGGTAAATTCAAGAGAGAACCAAGGACTGGAACTCTTCTAATAAAGCCAATCACCACAGGAAAGAACCCCCTTTAGGTTAGATAAAAATATCGTATTAGTTTTTATAAACAAACTATTCTAACGTTGCTCTGAAGAACTGGAAATTCAAGTCCTGTCATTCCTTCACTGAAAATTACTTCACCAAATACATAAACAGACATTTAGCAAAGAAAAAAAAAACAAAAAAAAACCAGAAAGAAAGATTATTTTAAATTGAGGTAAACATTTTCCTCATAGTTGGCAACCTTCAGAATCAGCTGTTCAGAGAATTAACTAAGAGATGAATATCCAACTTAGTCAAGAGAACTGATGTTCTCATCTACTTTCTCAAAATTATTATAAACATCGAGATAACTTGTTTTTAACCTTATAGGAAATACATTCTTGCAATATCACTCATCACTCTATATCCAATGTAAAAACACTTAGAAGGTAATTCTACGTAATCCACTTTGAAACCAGATATGGCAGCGTTTAATCGATTAAAGAAAATTAAGCACAACATGTTTGTGCACTCACATAATTGACAAAAACATGTAATGTCAGAAATTTGAATAACGAGCCAGGAGTTGCTGCCTTTTACAGCTGGCAGGGTCTAGCCCCTGCACTACCTGTTTGTCCCTGCAGCAGGAAGAAGGATTTTCTGTGGCAGTATCTCAGCTGTCTGAAGTCAACTGCAGCAATTCAGCTGGTACTGGCATTCTAAGTTCTCTAGCTGAGCTATACACTTCCCAGCATAGAATAAGGACTGGCATCTAAATCTACCTGTCATGTCTGACCAGAGGAATTTCACTATTCACCATCCTCTTGCTGGTAAAAACGATTTGTTGGATCACATCAATATCAGTAAGTCCTCCCTCCTCCCTGGGCTATCCATTTATTATTATTCTTTTTTAAAGACCAGATCATTACACTGAACCTACATACCATGATGCAGGGCACACAAACCACTTTTAACAGACAGACGTGTAATTGGTGTAGCCAAGAATGCAAAATAGTCATTATAGTTAGGATAGCATCTTTAACAAGAACTTTGGGTATCTTTGATCTGAACAAGGCTCTGAGAGCAGTTTAGACTATGATAAAAGAGACTGTACTGTAATAGCTGTCTCCAGGGAATGCAATTTGAATGTGTAAAGGCAAAGAACTGAACCTCTGATAGGAAACTTCTGGCAGTACGCTAAATAAAGGGAAGAACATTCTGGATATAATCCAGAGTAAAATCACAACTGCATCTCTCTCACTGCAGTAAAACATGTATTAAGTAAAAATCTCTGCTGTCATTATTAACTGTTTAAGTGTTCCTGGCTACCAGTACCTAAAAGCTTTGCTCTGTGCAATTTCTTCTACAGAGTATGAAAGATGACTTCATACAAGAAGTCTAAATGTACAAGAGAACTGTCTACACACAAAAATTCTGGTGGAACTGTTTTAGTGGTCTAAAATAAATAAATAAATAAAGAGACCAAATAAAGTATAATACAGTGCACCTGCCACACAAAAAGTTCCCAAAAACATAATTACAGTTGATACTGACAAATCTGAAGCAAAACATAGAGCTTTGCTTGAAGTAGTAACTTGCTAGCACTGTAAGAGATACAATTCTTAGCAAGTATCAAGAAGTAGGAAAAGTTGTTTAGAGGCAAGTTTAAAAATTCATTTGGAATTATTTATCAGTTGTTGACACTTTTCAGGGTAAGATGTAGTCCTAGTGACTTTGAGATAACAATTCAGTGGGCTTTAAGTTAAATAAATAAGCATTAGATGGAATTTTGTCTTCAAAAGAGAAGTCCAGGAACCGACAAAATCTTCCCTTCTTACTTATATTAACACACTTTCTTACTTTGTTTTCTGAAGTATGGAACTTCAACCAAGGAAATAAATGGTATGTTGCAACAACCCAGGTTCTTTCACCCTTACAATTAATTGTAAGTTAAATGACATGTTGTAACAGATGCAACATACCTGTTGTAATCTTATTAAGTATGTAACATACCTACATAGTGGAGAAACAAATGCTTAAGTCATTTCAGACATCAGTAACCAAAACCAGCATCTCATACATTGTAAACAGGGCACAAGTATAACAACACATCACAGAAGCCACCTCCTCACCTGCAAGGTTTGGAGGCTAAGATGTTTGTAAGCACATATTTTGCCTCATTTATTAATTCAAAGAACAAACTCTCCACCAAAAAAGCCGAACGACCAACAACTTAACCAACAAAACCAAGAAAATACAAGCATTTTAGTTTTCTTTTATATGGAGATACTTAAAACTTGGCACTTACAATAATTTGATCTCCCAAATACTTTGAAGCTGTACAGTTATTGGATTAGATATAAGCTACATTGCCAGAAGTCGGTTTGATATCTGCCTCACCAACATCAGCAAATTTGAGTCCTGGAACCTTTTCACTTCTTGCAAATATAACCCAACAGCTTTAAACAAAATCCAGCAGAAGTGAACACTCAAAGAATGTTTTCCCAGTTGTAATACAGTACACTAAGCAAGTACATGTGCTCCTCAATACATCAATATAGAAAGCAATTTTGAAGCAAGTCTTACCTGAATAATAGGAAGAACCCATAAATTTCAAGAATCATTCCTATTAAAGGCCAACCAATCAGAACTATCAGCACACCACCCAGGAAAAAGCCCGTTGCTTTCATTTTGTGTTTTTGGAAGAAGAATCTAAATGTTCTTTCTAAACCAATAACAAAAGCCAAGCCAGCCACAAATAAAACCTAGAAGAGACAAAAACCAACCAAATAAAGAACACAGCTAAATACATTCCTAAGTTTAGAATGCAAGCACATATTATTAATCTACAAAATTAGACTGCATTTTTGCACAACTTATTTTAATATCGAGATTAACAATGAGAGAACTTATTAGTGATTTTAAGAGTCTACCTTCGTGGCCTCTAACAAGCATAATCATGTCAGAAGACCTGGTGACAACAGCTGTCTTTCCTGTAATATAAATACAGTTGTTACCTGCAGTCAGTACTGAAGATTAGTACCACTAACAGCTAAGATTCCTATAACTGGGAACAGACATGCTCAGAAGCACCCTATAATGGTCATTTTCAATAGCTTGTGCCGATCATTGCAAAGGCAAAACAAGAAAAAAGCTGAAGGGCATTATCAGCTATCTTCCTTAATTTTGTCTGTGTAACAGGCTACTACTATTCACTAGTTCCAGTGTAGGCTGACCATCATCACAGCAGTCTAACCTAACTAAAACTGTTTTGAGTATCCTTCAGCAGCAGAGCATTACTTCATTCTGTAAGCATACATCTGGGCAACATCTTTTCTGGAAAGAGATTAACGTCTCAGATTTTACTCATAACTAACAGATGAAATTCAAGTTTACGTTATGTAAAAAAACAAAAAACAAAAAACAAACACAAACCATAAACATGAAGCTACTTCCTTACCACCTTTTACCCCTTCTCTTTTATAATTAAACTTTCCTCTGATGATATATAGTAACTTTTCTTGTGTTATCTCTGGTTACCACATTGCCTTTAACTGTGTCTTCCTACCTACATTCTCATTATTTTCCCCAAACTGGATCTTGCATTTCCACCTTATCTTAGAAACACAGCAATATAAGCACTGTTTTATTCTCTACTCTTTTCAGTGTGCACCCAAATTCAAAGAACATTCATAGAGTTTCCATCCAACAAACCGCAGTAGTTGATACTGCTGTCACAGATTGAAACTGGTCCATTTTGTCCACAGACTTTTGGTAATCAAAAGGAGGACACAAATCTCTATCAAGCTGGGCTCGCTGGCTGGCAAAGCTGACAACAGCTGGGGCACAGCAGTATCAGATTTAGAAAACACCATGTTATTTTATGTACCTGACCTAGGATTTATTTTCTATCCTGCTTAAGCAAAAATTTCATTTTGGTAAAAACTGAAGATATTTCAGCTTTCTGTTGTGGTGATCTGCTCTCCTAAGCCATTACCAGCAATTCATGCTTCTCTCCATCCTAACAAAGCACAGCAAAACAGCATTTAACAGAATGCACAGAACATGCCATCAGCATTCTTACTCAAATAGATACCTAGCTTTTACAGTTACCTTACAAGACCATAAAAAGAAAGTGTTAGTAATGATAGCTAATCTAGAAATCTTATTTGCATCAGCATAACTGTAGGACAAGCTGCTGCTTGTCAGACCAACATACCACAGGCCTGACCTGGAGGTACAACATTAAGATTGATGTGAGCTGCTCTAATGTTAATCAGAGAAAATGATTCACTGAGATCACTGCGCATAACTCTTCCTTTACACTAAGTTACCACAGTACCTGTTATGACCCAGTTTCTAATTGAAAACATATAATCTTCTAAATTTATTTTTAATACGTTATATACTTAAAAGATACACACTTACATTTCCAATAGCAAGAAGAGCTTTGTCAAAGAAGAGTATCATTCCAAAGAAAAGGAAAAACACTCCAAAACCGGTTAAACCCATTCCGATCTCTGCAAGGAGAAATAAAATTAAGTATATTACATAACATGGTAACAGGAAAAACTCATGCTTAGAAATTGATACAAACTTGGAAGATGCAACACACAGGAAGTTTAAATTCATAGACAAGCTCACAGACTATTTCATTCGCTATTTCACTACTTAAAAATTTCCCTGAACGTACAAATAAAGCTAGTCCTGTATAAACCAGTTATTTCAATACCAGAAAAAGAGATGTTTGGGAACTGCTTATCATAAAAAGGATCAATTTAACAATGTACTGAAATGGAATGCAACAAAAGCATGTATGGATATACACATATGGCAAACATCCCTTTTGATTTACTGCTAGCAAGGACTATTTTGGGAACAGATAATAAAACCTTGTTTTCTATTTGCAACTCTTATCCCATAATGCTTATTGCGAACACGCAAGTACCTCGTCCTCCTGAGACCTCACGTTCCATGTTACATGCATGGCAATCCCATTTTCCCAACTTCCGGATTAAATGCAACACAGATTAATGCTGCAGGCTGCTTCCATATAACACATGCTGATGGCTGTTAAACATTAGCTTGGGTCTCCTGCCAGCTGTCAGTTTTCACAGGACTCGTAGGTGGTATCTATCTCTGAGCTCTGCCTGTCGGTCAAGGCTGTTCAAGAAATATTGGATAGGCAAGAGCAGGATGGAAGATTCATTTGCCTGGAAATGTCAGGCTACGATTAAAACCATCATTTGACAATAGCCTCTGAGGTATTTTGAAGAACATACACAGAAGTGCATCACATCTTTAAAATTAAACGCCTATGGTCTTCCTGTCACTCTCACACAGACCGAATACAAGAAATAACAGGAACAGAAGCAATCTTAGCTGTAAAAGCTTTGGTGTTTATCCACGCACTCACCATCGTGACTGGAGAATTTAGAAATCTACAGGACAAACACATAGCTAGCAAGAACAACATTAACTAACAGTGTTAATACAGGCAGGCTGGCAATCCAGTATACTTTAAAGATGTCAGTATTTTTGTGTGGTCTAGGCCTAACAAACAAAAAGCCCTTCACTGATACCACTAGCCAAATTAAATCTGGAAGAGATATCTAAAAGTATTTTTATTTGCTCTTTTGACTGCAACACAGATCATTTAACATTGCCTGAAGAGCTCAGGAATGAAGGATCATAACACTGTCGACTTCAGATGCTTAATTTACAACAAAAAATTCCCAAACAGCTCAGAGTAAAGAGATTTGTTACAGCAACGTCCAGATTCCCCAACTTCTCCTTTCAGCAAGGTTGCTGACCACATGGTGTTAAATCACGGTATTAAGTCTGCCACATTAAAGCTTTACTATGAGCATTTTAACCACTCTGTATTAAAATCACTACAAGACAATTAACTCTCTGCAGACATTTACAGTACTTTCTTACAATGAACTGCAATGAACAGTGAATTGCAAATTGCATCTCCACTGAATCAACTGACTGAAACTAACATAGGAATTGTAGTCTGCCCTTTCTTCTAGTGCTCTTTACTTTAGAAGAGCAGAAACAATCTGTATTCTGGAAAGAAAACACTCTGAGGCAGGATTCCAAAGGAATTACCAGCTGCCAATAAGATAAATATGCTGCCACGGGAAGCGAGTACTCATTCCTTCTTCAGACACAGTACAAAGTGGGGTGCGAGCAAGAAACAGAGGCTAACTCCCAACAGCTGCTGCAATTATAGCTCTAACACTTCTGTATTCACTTGAAAACCATTTGTAACCACTTACTGCCACAGCGGGTTCAGTTTCCCTTTAGAAATCAACCACACTCTCTGGTTAGCACAGGAAAAAAAATGCCCACCATTCTCATCATCCCAAAGTTACTGCTGAAAGCAGATGAGATACTGGCAATGGAGGGCAGTAGTTCTGGACTCATTTCAAGTAAATGTTACCAATCCAATCACATCAGAACTGTGTTAGTTCTGTTTTTTTTTTTTCCTCCAAAGAACATCAAGTCAAGTATGTCTGGCCCTGTCATTTTGTAGTCTTGGCAAACAACAAGCTAGGAAGTTTTGTGATGGGCACAAACTACTGTTAGAATGCTTTCTCCCACGACATAAAAGCCTTCCTATATATCACTCAAATACAACTTTTTCAGTGTCTAGAAATGCAGATACACATTCCAGCCATGTGACAGCTATCCTTCAATAACTGCAATTTGCAGAGAGGAGGGATCAACACATTCCCAGTGTTCCTACAGAAACCCCATGAATTGTGTGAGTAGTGCAGCAAAGCACCAAAATCTTAGCAAATACTAAGTCTTAAGATAGACTGGTTATGAAAGTTAAGGGATGGAACTACACACTCTCTATCTTTTTTATAAAAGTAATTATTTTTTGTGTTACAATTCTGTATTTTCCCTAACAGAAGTGAGTTTCAAAACATCTGAAGAAATATCTTAGAAAAATGCTGAAATTCAAAAGCCTCGCACTACATCTACTACTCGCAGCTCTGAGTTAAAGCTAACAGTTAGCTCAGTGTCCCAAAAAGAAATTAACACAAGTACAAACAGTGAACAGAGCTCTTTTTCCCAATGAATACTTTGAATGGGACAACGGAGGAATGAGCAAAAGTGAAGCCTACAAGGTTTTAACAGATTATATACCTAAGAATTAGCTCTAAAATTTAACACCCATTCCAGTAGCAGAGCATAGCACCTGAATTTCTCAGGAAGTCATTAACCTTGTGTGTTGCTAACCTGCTGTACTGCCCATTTACATCCTTTGCCTCAGTTGGTTCACCAGTGTTTTCAGTGCTCTGCTATCAAGTTAAACTTCCTTTCCCTACAGCTTTCACACTTGTCCTCCTTTGAGCAACATTACAACACTCATTTCCTTTTATGATAACTATACTGAGAATGCATCATGCATGACGCATTAACTTAAATAAAAGAATGATGTTCCCCTTTTCTTTGCAGTTTCAATGCCTACAAGCCCTCTGATTTCTTTCAATTTCCCCTTTCAGCATTTTTAACCCCAGCTATTCCTAGTCAGGGAAAGCAAAACTACTGTCAGGTCCAAGCTGTTCTTCATTTGTTTCAGACTGAGTGCCCGCTGCTCACTTTAAAACCCCTTCTATGTCACCTGCAAACTCCATTCAGTAGCAAAGTTAAAAGGAACAGTAAAGACACTGATATGTATTTACTCAAAACCATTAACGTCCACATGGAGGCATACGGAATAACAGGCATCTGCCAATTCTCACTTTTGTGTACCAGTCAGTTTTCATTCATTCTCTTCTTGCCATTACCGCCAGGCAGCAACACCACCACCGCGAAACACCTCACATCCCAAAGCAGACGCCGGCAGCAGCAGCGCTGTTGACCAACGCCCACCTGAAGATGCTGGGAGGGCCCCGATAGGCTCTATTCTAAGCTCACACCCCCCTCGCTTTCAGCTTCACCCCACGAGCCCCATCAGCACCGCCGCCCCAAGGTATGAGCGCATCCATAGCGTCCCTCAAAGCACGGCGATGCTGACAGCAGCAGCTGAGCTCCCTCTCGGCCCGCACACCCCTACCGCCGGCAATCACCGCCTGAGCCGGACCCTCCCAGCGACTCCACCGCTCCGCCCGGCCCCGTGCTTCGCCCATACTCCGAAAGCGAGAAGCGCCAACAAAGGGCGCGACGCTGGGGTGGGTCCGTCACGTGCGGCCCTATGCCGGGCTCACTCAGCCCTCCCGCCAGCACTCCGACGGGCACTCCGCCGCGGCAGGAGACCCGCATTCCCCTCCCACCGGGAGCCAATGGGGCGAGGGCGCGGCGCTCACTCTGCGTGTCCGAGAGGGAGATCATGGTGGCGGCGGGGCGACGGCGGGGAAGGAGAAAGAACCGAACGGCAGGAGCAGGGCGACAACGGCCACGTCTTCCGGAAACACGCAGCCCCCTTCGCCTCGCCGCCGGCTGAAAGGACAGCGCCGATTGGCGGGGCGGCGCCCAATTAGCAGCCGCCTTGTTCGAGCGGCTCTGCCCCTCCGCCTTCGTTCCGCCGAGCGGGAGGCTCGTAACGTCGGCGTGGATTGGGGGAGAGGGCAGCGCGTGGTGATGCTCGCGCTCGTCTCGCTGTAGGTGATTGGCTGAGGGGAGCCGGCAGCGGAAGTAGGGGACGCAGGGGAGGGGTGGAGCTTGGGAGCCGGCCGGCAGGTGGGAGGGCGCGGCAGCCGTGGGGTGCCTGTGGCCGCGTGGGAGCGGGCGTAGCGAGGCGCGGTCAGAGGTTGCGCGCGTGGTCGCTGCGGTTCCGTCACGGGCCTCGGGAGCTGCGGGACTCGCTACGCTGAGGTGGGCGCTGCCCGTGTGTCTGCGGAATGCTCTGCCCGCAGGTGGTGCACGCTTTTCCCTGTGAGTTCAGGTATTTTTCTGTTTATTTACTTATTTTTCTCACAGTGAGATGTTATGGGCGTACGTGTTGGGGTTTTATTGCTGAGTGAGGGAGCTGTCTCTAAGGAAGAGTGTTATTGTGGGTTTTATTCCCTTCGTATTTGCAACCATAGAGTGCCTTGGGCTGGAAGTTCCAACCCCCGTCACGGACAGGGCTGCTGCCTACCAGCTCAGGCTGCACAGGGCCCCATCCAGACTGGCCTTGAACATCTCTAGGGATGGGGTATCCACTCTGGGCAGCCTGTTCCAGCACCTCACCACTCTCATAGTAAAGAATTTCCTCCTGATGCCCATCCTAAATCTTCCCTCCTTCAACTTAAAACCATTTCCCCTTGTCCTGCAGTTATGTACCCTTATAAAGAGTTGATTCCCCTCCTGTTTGTAGGCTCCCTTTAGGTACTGAAAGGCTGCAATGAAGTCACCTCACAGCCTTCTTTTCTCCAGGCTGAACAAGCCCAGCTCCCTCAGCTTTTCTTCGTAGGAGAGGTGCTCCAACCCTCTGGTCATCTTCATGGCCTCCTCCGGATGTGTTCCAACAGCTCTGTGTCTTTCCTGTGCTGGGGGCTCTGAGCCTCAATGCAGTACTCCATAGGGGCCTCGTGAGGGCAGAGTACAGGAGAACAGTCATAGTATATCTGAGTTGTAAGGGACCGATAGGGTTCATTGACTCAAACACAACTGATCCAATGTGGTGGATCCAATGCTCAAACACAGACTTGCACTATTTCTGTCAGTGATTGCATATACCAGGTGTGAATTAAATTTATTTCTTATTTAAAGAAGAGATGTGGGGGGAGATGAATGAGTTCTGAAAGACATGGTTTATTCTTTTCCCCTCTAACAAGAAACTGGACCAGGGCACACCAGAAATGCCACTGCTGTACCTGAGCCCTGCATTTACAGCAGCTGCAAGCTGATTGAGAAAGTTTTCTTCCCATCCTTTTTTGTTATAGTTAATAATATTATTAGTAATAGTATTATATTATAACACATTATTATCTTTTAGAGCAGATCTGCTATTTCTGTGGGGCAAGATAAGGAGATCCCTTTACAGAGCTCTTCTGGGTACTTATATGTGCATGCATGAGAAAATACATGCATGAGAAAATACATGCATGAGAAAATACATGCATGTGTTTGTTTGATTCTTATCATTGGTTTTGTGGGTACAAAGGTGGCAAAAGAGGGGAGAAGGGACAGAGCCCCATTGTGGAGCACAGCAGGTTTTGGGGGCTGCAGCTTTGGCACCATCCTTGACCCTGTTGGATGTGTGGGTGGGAACATTGGAGCTCTTTCCTGTTCTTGTTTCTATCTCTAGCTCCAACACAACCTATCTCCATTTCCATTACTACCCATACCATGAAGTCATGCACAATCCCATGCTCATCCCTCAGCTTCGTAGGGCTCATGTAGAGCCTCAATCCATGCACAGCCCCGTCTCGTGCACAGTGCCATTCCCAACAGGATCTCTACTACATCCCTGTTCCATGCACAGCCCAGTGTTCAAACAATCCCCTCCCTTGTTCTGCTGGCCACCCCTCTTGATGCAGCCCAGGGTAACTGTAGGGATGCTTTCCTTGATAGCATCTTATTAGCATTGCTCTCTTAGAGTTGGACTGAGGGGCTTTTATTTGAGGCTGCGTAGAAGGTGGGGTAGGAAAACTGCCAGTGATGGGACACTGATTTAAATCTTCAGGGCCACAAGTGACACATATCACTAACATGCCTTGGGCATGGCTTAGCAGCCTTTCTCCATTCCAGAAGGCTGTTTAAGTAAGGGTATAATGGGATGATTGTAGTAATTTTTCTGTTTTTACAGTAGGGTACAACTGCCTACAGGGTAGAATGCTTCCACTTGTGTTTTGTCCGCTTATGGCTTGTGAGATATGAGTTTGTCTTTATTCATTGTCTTAAGAGCTGCATGTTTGATAGTCAGATGGGTTCTTTGCTGGCAGTGTTGGTACAGAATCAATTATAAGGTATACTGAATGCTTCTTTTAGAGGCAGGAGCTGAACTAAAGACTTGTAAAGCTTTAGCAGCACAAGGGGTTACTTTCCTCGGTTCCTTTCATTCACTTCCTACTCTTTTGATAAGAAAATGTTTTATGCTTAATGAGCTATCAGCATAGTGATGTTTGTGATGATTGCATTTATTTTTGGAGAATAGAAGTATATTACACTTACTGGTGTATTTCAGTTCCATAGCTACTTATTTTCCAGTGTCAATTCCATAGCTACTTATTCTCTGCATGTCTCTACTTGCCCTGTGCTTGGAAGAAGCTAACATTTCCAAATACTTTTGTGCAAGTGGCAGGTGATGGAGAGAGGACTGTGTGACTTGGATTTTGTAGGAGATGTGGACACGCTGCTGAGTACTGTCAGCTTCTCTGTGAAGTGTGGACCTTCAACTTCTAAAATAGAACATCATCTGACAAATTCAGTCCTTTATTTGCATATTTTTTTTAAATACATTTCTGTCCTATTTGTAGGAACTGAGTAAAATATCTCTTGCTTTAGGATTAGCTTTAGTGAAGATCTTCTGAATTCTGTTACACCTTCCCTCAGATTTGGCTTCTGCATATATACAATAAATCGTTGAGAATTACCCAAGGTTTAGAGAATATTAAGCTTCTTAAGATTTATATTACTAGTATATACTACAACAAAGGGTGTCATTCAAATGTTAAGCCAGCAATTAGATTTCTAAGTTTGTCTCATTTATGATCTAATCACTCTCCTCTGAACCAAACTGTCTTTCTACTTTCTCCTGGAACATCCTCTAAGTGTTATTGTGGGTATTTTTTAATGGATGCATTGTAATTTGTTCTGATTTTTATGTAAAGTAGTCTTCAAACAGAATTGAAAAAAAGGTAGTTCTAATGTGGGTGAATGACTTGTCTAAATTACACCATGCATCTGTTAAAGGGATGAGGAAGACTTCCATAAAATTTTAGTCTTGGTCAAAAGTCTCTCAATTCCATTTGGAGGATCTTTATAGCTTAAGGCTCTGTGTAACCTTAAGAGCTGTTTATAACTTCACATCTGTGTGAAGTCTCCTACACCTTTAGCAGCAAGGGAAAAAGTGTGTTGTCGTATAGTTTGGTTTATTTATTATAGTTGGGTTAAATGTACCAGTGCTTAACCTGTTCTATTAGCACCTCATATATTGACAAATTGCTTGCAGTAAATCTGCTCTAACTTTAGAAGGATTACTAATGAAACTGTTCTTCTTTGTTTTATTCTTAGTGACAGTTACTTGGTTAAGTAAATTCTCCTGAGGATAGCCCTCTGTATTCTCTAGAGATGACAGCTGTGGAAGGTAATCCAAAATTAGCACTCTGTGTTCATTTTGCTGTCTTTTGGTTAACAGACATGATCACCTGATTTATTGATTGTTATTTATAGGAATTTGATGTATGCAGAAAAGAGTATCAGATCTATGTTGTTATACTTGAGATTCGAAGAGAAAGATGTCTTCATAGAGTAATAGAATAGTTTGGGAGGGGACCTTTCAAGATGATCTGGTCCAACCACCCTGCCATGTTTGTGTTTTTTTTGTTGGTTTCTTGTTTTTAAACTGCATAATGTTTTTGTTTCTTGGAATAAAAACTAAAATTGAAGTTGATTTTCCAAGGGAAATACTTAGCTTTAAGTGTATTGAAAATATGCTTCATATTATAAAACACTTTCAGCTCCTTCCTGCTGAGTAACAGTGGACTTATGGACAAATATCCTGATTTTGTGCCATTTGTAAAGCTTTTTGCATGTGAAACATTTTTCTTCCTGTAAGCAATTCATCATATCTGCTATGTTTGGACCAAGCCTAGTATTTTGGAGGAAAAAGAAAAAATATTTTTTATGCTTTTCTAGCCTGGCTTGAAAATGATGGTACATGATTGACATACTGTGTTATTACTTCTTCATTTTATGGGGTTGAGTTCTAGAGCACAGCCCATAGAATCATATAATTGCTCAGGCTGGAAAAGACCTTGAAAATCGAGTCCAACCACAACTTACCCATACTACCCTAACTCTACCAGCCTTCTGCTAAATCATGTCCCTGAGCACCACATCCAAACTGTTTTTAAACACACCCAGGGATGGTGACTCAACCACCTCCCTGGGGATCCTATTCCAACACAACTTTCACAACCCTTTCTGTAAAGAAGTTTTTCCTGATATCCAACCTAAACTTACCTGGCACAACTTGAGGCCATTTCCCCTCATCCTGTCACCAGTGAGAAGAGACCAACCCTGCTCTTGCTGTAAGCACCTCTCAGATATTGGAAGAGAGCAGCAAGTCTCCCCTCAGCCTCCTTTTCCTCAGACTAAACGACCCCAGTTTGTTCAGCTGCCCCTTCACAAGCCTTGTTGCCCTTCTTTGAACCTGCTCCAGCACCTCAATGTCCTTTCTGTACTGAGGTGCATAAACTGAACACAGTACTCAAAGTGAGGCCTCACCAGCGCCAAGTACAGCAGCAGGATTACTTTACTGGTCCTGCTCACTGCACCGTTCCTAATACAAGCTATAATTCACATAGAGGCACATAAGGATGTGTAGAGACAAATTCCTGCCAAAGTTTCACTTATCTGAGTCAGGCATTTGGGGATTGTTTGCTTCAGCTCTTTCAGATTTGAAGAATGGCTTGTGTTCACAGAAAGCTTTTGTCCTCCATGTTCAAACCTTGACATTTAGCAAATGCTCTGGATCTGCACAAAAGATAAGATGTGAGTGCATAAAACATAGCATAAAACATTCCTGCTAATGTCTCTATTTCCATCTTCAGAAAACTTTTGCTTTGTGAGGTTAAAGTTGATTCTTATGTGTAAATGCAGTCTTCTAAAAATGTTTTAACACTGAGCTCACGCTGAAGCTACCTGGAGTACTTCTGTGTTCATTGTAACTCTTTAAGCTTTATTATCAGGCAGATGCAATTTGCTTTTCATTTCCCAACCTGTATCTGCAGAAAAGAAAACAATGGCAAGTATTTCTCTAGAGAAACTCCACTTCTGAGAAATAAGATTGTGATGTACTTTTTTCTCTATTAATCAGTGTAGCCAGTGCTAGTGTTGCATATCTCATACACTGTATCAGAGGTGACAATGTAGAGTACATAAGTGCTTTCATACAGCCTGCTAATATATGAAATACCTCGTTAAGCATTGTGAAAAATTTTTACATGGTACGTACAAAAATTAAGATGTTGTAATCTTACCAGTGGGATTAGCGTGCTGTCTTTTTCTGTAGATGCTCTTGGTTTGTGTTTAATTTTGATTGTTCTCAATCAACATGTGAAGTACATTATTCGTATTAATATTTTTGCCTCTGCCTTGTTTTTGTCGTCAGTGCTAGAGAATGAATTGCTTTCCATTGAAAATGAGCTGCAGGCAGTGGAGATGCAGATTCAGGAGCTGCTGGATAAACAGCAAGAACTCATTCAAAAGAAGATGACGTTAAAAAAGCTGATAAAGCAGTCCTTGGGAGAGTCAGCAGCAGGGGGAAGTAAAGAGACCGAAACCTCAGTTGAGGCGTGGAACAAAACAGGTTTGCAAATATTCTAACATAGAAGCCATTTAATTTAGTAGGGGTAAAATGTGTTTGTGCAGAGCTCTGTTTGAATAGTGATACAGTTCCATTCTATTTTGTTTGTCTGGGTGGCCTACCATCTTACACAGGATAATCTTGTGCTTACTTTACTGGGCATTTAACACTAATCTGAGTTCTTCTAGGCTGAGTTCTAGTGTAGAAGAATGGCCTTTAATAACTATTGTCCTGGTTTCACCTGGGGCAGAGTTGTTTTGTTGTTCGTTTGTTTTTTTTCCCCTGTCTGGTAGGATGCTATGGTTTGTCTTCGAAAGAAAAACAATATCGTTAACTCACCAGTGTTTAGTTGTTGCTGAACAGTGCTATAAACAGCCAAGAGGGTTTCAATTTCTTATATTATCCTGCTAGGAAAGAGGGCTGAAGCTGCACAAGAAGCGGGGAGGGGACAGAACTGGGGCAGCTGACCAAAGGGATATTTCATACTACATGACATCATGTGAGGAAATTATAGAACTGAGGGGAGTTGGCTGGGGTGAGGGATGCTGCTGTTCAGGGGCTGGCTGCACAGCTGTCGGCAGATGGCGAGCAATTGTTTTGTAAATCACTTGTTTTGTAAATATGTATTACATTGTTATCATTTCTATTATAATTCTCCTTTTCTGTTGCTTTTCTTCTTAGTAAATAGTTTTTATCTCAACCCACAAGTTCTACTTTGCTTTTTTTCCCAATCCTCTCCCCCATCCTACTGCGATAAGGAAGTGAGTGAGCAACTGTGTGGTGCTGAGCTGTCTGTTGGGTTAAACCATAGCAACTGCTCTTATTCTTTTCCTGATGCAAAGTCACAGCTTAATTGTATTTGCAATAATAATCCAAGAGTAAACCTGGATACATTGCAGTGCTTGTTTTTTGATTAAAAAATAAACAGGAAATAATTATTCTGGATGTTTTCAGGTTTTATTGATAACAATCTTGCATTCTTAAAGTTGCTTCTTACTGTCTCTGTTTCTTTTTGCTTGAATGGGTAGGACACCAGTGGTTTTAGTGTCGGTTTTATACCTCCACTATCTTGCCTAATGATGCAAATTTGATAGATGCTGACTTAAAAAAAAAAAAAAGTATAATGTAGAAAATGTTAGCAATGTAGACTTAGTTCAAGTTACAAATGCCCCATGGTGGTGTGAGGGCTGCTGTTCTTTTGGAAGTGCTGTTTTTCAAGTGAACATTAATTGAAGATCTGGATGGCTGGTTGGTTTGGACCTCGTTATGACTAGCAAATTCAATTAAATCTTTTCACTATCATTTTCCTCCTCTTTAACTTTACTGATTACTGATACTGTGTAATTTCAGATCAGTGCTATTGAACAAAGTTATATATTTCGGGGGTCTTTTCTCCTGTGCTTTAAAACTTAACATTTTTTTCAATCAAGTGCTGTGTTTGTATGTACTGAATAAGAAGTGTAGCAAAATTTGTTCTCAATATAGAGCCTATTGAAATCAACGGGAGGCTTTCCTTTTTCTCACGGAGCCCTGGGACTTGGCTATGATCTCTGTAAATTAAGGAAGCAATGCTACCTCAAGTCCCAAAGCTTATTATCTCTGGAATATATGGAACAAATGATAAACCTGCCTTTATTATCTTACTTGCAATGACTGCATTTGTATGAAGGAGGCATTTGGGCAACCGTGTAGTAAGGCTGTTGTAGGACTCCATGTCTGCTTTTGTTTATTTTCAGGATGGGCTTCTTGTTTCCCTTTAATTTTGTAGTAACCAATTGACTTAATCGTCAGCATTTTAAAGTGCTTCATCTGTTTGTGAGTTTTTAGCATTAGCATGTAAATGAAAGCCCGTAGTCTTGAGGTGGATCAGTTTGCATTTACATAGGGTTTTCAAAGGTACACCTACTAGAAATTAGATTATACAGACTTGGTTTTTGTGCCCTTACTGAGTCTTTGAAAACTCTTGCATCAAAAGGTGTGTCACGTTCTACTCTAGTTACTGTATATGTAAGTTACCCTTGTATTTTAGGAAAATGAGTAAAAATGCGTTTTTTTGTCCTTTACAGATTTTCCATGGTATGAGAAGATAAAAACTGCACTGCAAAACAAGTTTAAACTCCAGAAGTTTAGATCCTTGCAACTTGAAACAGTAAATGCTACAATGGCAGGAAAGGATGTATTTCTTGTCATGCCTACAGGTGGTGGGAAGAGCCTCTGTTATCAGTTGCCTGCTGTCTGTTCTGATGGTATGTATGAGGAGGAGGGGCCATGTATAAACAACTGAATTTAGCTTCCCCCTTACGAAGTTCTTCGGAGAATGCATGTTGCATTGGTGTCTGATCATAGAATCATGAATGTTGGAAAAGACTGCAAAGATCATCCAGTCATCAGCCCATCCCCACCAACCCACTGACCACATCCCTCAGTGCCGCATCAACACGGCTCTTGAACACTTCCAGGGATGGTGACTCCACCTCCTTGTGCAGCCTGTGCCAGTGCATCACCACTCTTTCTGAGAAGAAATTTTTTCCTAACGTCCAACCTGAACCTGCCCTGATACCTGACATTAAGCAAGAGAAAAAAGAGCAAATATAAGAGAGATTTACTGGAAATATTTGCGTTGCTCTTTTTTCTTTTTTTTTTTTTTTAAGGAGCAGCCTTAAAATAGATGAGCCTTTTAGATGTGAGTCAAATCATTTGCATACATTCCTGTCATTACTTCATATTTTTAAACACTGGAAGAAGTTTTTTAATGTTTGTCACTATATTTTTTTCTTAAGCTTTTAATTTAATATACAGATTACTCTGTATTATCATTACTTCAGTGGTGAGTGGAGACAGGACAAGGGGAAATGGCGGGAAACTGCAGCATAGGAAGTTCCACACAAATGTGCGCAAGAACTTCTTTACAGTGAGGTGACGGAGCACTGGAACAGGCTGCCCAGGGAGGTGGTGGAGTCTCCTTCTCTGGAGATGTTCAAGACCTGCCTGGATGCCTACCTGTGTGACCTGCTGTAGGGAACCTGCTTTGGCAGGGGGGTTGGACTCGATCATCTCTGGAGGTCCCTTCCAACCCCTACAATTCTGTGATTATTAATTATTCAAATATCGATAACTGTTATTTTTCTGTATTTTAGCTCCAGATTATTTGAGAGAGGCTTTGTGCATATATAAAACAAACAAACAAAGAAAAAAACAACAAAAAACAAGTATCCAGCTGTAGTTTTTAAACTTCTTTTGGAAAAAATAACACTTCTGACTGCATGGAAGCTTCTTTATTTACAAAGATCAAGCCTATCACTATCTAGCATTGCTTAATTACACGTCACCTCATGACACAGCTGTGAATTTAACTTGCTTTGTTTTGTATGTTAGCCCTTATACTCTGCTTTTTGCATCTTAGTTCTAGATTTTAAGAGAAGGTGCATGTCATAGTCAGTTGATCAAATGTCCCTGACATGTGTGACCATGCACTTATCAGCTATCTAGGAGAGGAATCAGCTACTAGCTATATAAAGTTTAAGCTCCTATTAGGCAGTTCTAACAGGACAGGATTGATGCATTATTTATAAAAAAAAAAAAAAAAAAAGTGTTAGAAGTGACAGCATGCAAACTTAATGGTTCAGATGTCACAGATAATTTATTATTACAGGTTTTACACTTGTGATATGTCCTTTGATATCACTTATGGAAGATCAGCTCATGGTTTTGGAACAGCTTGGCATTTCTGCAACTTTATTAAATGCTTCAAGCAGTAAGGTATGTTTATCTGTTAAGATTTTATGTCCAAGCTCGCATCTTGCCTCTGTTTGTTATTTATGAACACTGAATGGCACAGTTTTAGCAGCCAGTGCTATCAACAGAATCTTGCTAGCTGTGTGCTGTGGTATGGGTAACATGAATGAATTTATAGCATTCTTGTTTTAATAACAAGGGCCATTTAGACCAACAGCTTTCATGGAATAGGTAGATTACGTGGGGCTATTTAAAGGATGTGCAGTACCTTTGGCTGGTGTTTATTTTCTGTCTCTACTGCATTTCTAGACATGAAAGAAGATTGGAGGAGGTGATTTTGTCTGCTAGTGACTTCTTGAGCAGTGCAGGCTTTTACATGCAGCATTTTGTCTTCCCTTGGGATGGTAAATGTTTAACACCAAGGGCAAGAAGTATTTTATTTCCCAGTGTGTTATTAGTCAATTACTTTTTGCAGTGATTTTTTTTTTCCTGACTACCAGAAGGCCATGGTCATTAAATTGCACGTGACAATGGATTTGATGGCTTAGTGGCCTGATGCTACTTGCCGGACTTGCAGCCAGCTTTCAGGTGGAGCATATTGAAAATACAGTAATACAGGTTACAGCTGGGAGTCCTTGTTGCGTACAAATAATTATTTTATCCTTGTAGTATCACAGGCTTGCTTGATACATTATAGTTTAATGGGAAAATACTGACAACAGATGCTGAAGCAAAAACAAAAATTGAATAGTTTTGTTTTTCAGACTTATGTGAAAGATTTTCCAAGTATTAAAATTAGTGTTTTATATATATAGTGGTCTTTTGCAAAGACTTGCACTAGTGGTAAATACTGTGTTACAGTTTATCTCTCTGTTGGTTACCTTCTGCAAATTGTCAATAACCTCTTAGAATCCCAGCGATAAACAACTTCAGTGTGTTGTCCTAGTTTCCCCACGCCTGATTTCTCCTTTTGTTTTGAACAGGAACATGTGAAGTGGGTTCATACACAGATGCTAGACAGAAATTCACAGCTGAAGCTCCTTTATGTGACCCCAGAAAAGATTGCAAAGAGCAAAATGTTCATGTCAAAGCTAGAGAAAGCTTATCAAGCAGGATGTCTTGCTCGCATTGCTGTAGATGAGGTCCACTGTTGCAGTCAGTGGGGCCATGACTTCAGGCCAGGTATGCTCCTTAGAAATCCAATTTGCGGGGTTGTTCAGGCATCAATAAATAATAAGTTAGGCCTGAAATAAAGTTAAGTGCTTTCTTCATATGTTAAGTAAATAATTCCATAGTTAGGTATGACAGGAATGTGTGTTAGCTCAAGAACTTCTGTTCATAAGCGACTCTATCCTTGTCTGGTAGCTAGATTCATTCAAGTTGGGGCTATTTCAATATCCTTTTTGGTGTTAGTATTCTGAAAAAACTGCTATTGAAACTGTTTTTGGATATCATCTTGAATAAAGCCCATGCAGTCATCTCTAGTCTTCTGCTAGAGGAAAAATGTGCAATTTTGTAGACCAGTCTTTAGCACTCTAGATGAGGTAAAGGATCTCATTTTGGGATGCAAAGTCTCGTGTTCTGTTAAGATAGTTAGGTGATGATAATGCCTTTGGAATTGATAAAATACATTTTAATTGCTCATAAAGAAGTTTGAATCTTTCCTTAGTATACTCTGTTCTGTTTATCCAAATTCCACATTTCTTGTTTATTAGCAAAGCTGTGTTTACAAAAACAAAACAAAACCCAACCAACAGGTTTTAAAAATACCTGCAAAGTAATCTGTATGTTGTTTAATGCAGTGTAATAATATTTTAATATTCTTTTTTTATTCTTGCTCAGACTACAAATCCCTTGGTATCTTGAAAAGACAGTTTCCCCTTGCTCCCTTGATTGGATTAACTGCAACTGCTACAAATCATGTTTTAAAGGATGCTCAGAATATTTTACACATTCGGAAATGCATTACCTTTACTGCATCTTTCAACCGGCCTAATCTTTACTATGAGGTATGTCTGCTGAAGTGCATCACAGCCATATTATCTTCTGTAAGTTACAGCTGATGAACTTCAGGATAGATTGCCAGTTACGTGTATTATTAATGTCTAGTCTGCAACTGAGTGGCAGTGCTCTTTAATGTCTTCATCTGGATCTACTATCATTTGCATAGGAACATGGGCTGCCCTGATCTTTCTGAGCAAGGCTTAGCAAATAGAACCATATACAGGGGAGGGGCAGACGAGCAGTTTCAGGCTGCTGCAATCTGTTGGGAAACGTCCTATCATTACAAAAGGCATGAATTAGTGTGTTGTGCTGCACTGTATGACAGTGACTTACTGTTCTTCATGGCATCTTAGTTTTCCTTTTCATCCTGTGAGCTTTTCAGATGTAATCTGACTCTTAGTAATGAGAGTGTAGCCGTTTTGGTTAAATGACAGAACAGTTGTATTTACAGTGCTTGGAGAAGTAGGATAAAAGCATTGTTTTAACAGATTGCTTGCCAACCTCTCTGGCATGTGTGTATTATGTTTTTGAGGTTCGGCATAAACCTTCAAATAATGAAGATTTCATTGAGGACATTGTTAAGATCATTAATGGAAGATACAAAGGGCTCTCAGGTAAATGATATAAAACCGTACTATTATAAATAGCATTTAGCATTACATGAATTGTTTCAAGTGATCCTTAAACTTACAGAGAAATTCCAAATTTAGTAAGATCTGTACCTTGAGTAATCACTCATTCCATTCAATAGTGTTTAATTTTTCTTACAATTAATGTCTGTTTTAATACTTCAGAAGATACAGTGTTGATGTATGTAGAACAGTGCTTACACAGGTAAGAATAATAGCAATTTTTAAGACTGTAAAAACAAGTCAGAAAAGAGGTTCTCTCTATGCTTTTAATTCATGCATTTCCCATGTATTATCTGTGTTAATATACTTAGTAACAATTTAACAACTCTTTTTTGTGTTTGATCATAATATTCATGTATTACTCAGTGCCCAGAATGGATGGATGAATGGTGAATTGCACTTGTTGTGATGAAAGCAGAACTGTAAAAGCTGGACTTTGTGCATTCAGTAAATTATGAAGGCTGCTCCAAAAGTAATGCCTCCTATTCTATTATGTTGGCCCATGACATCTAAGGCATTGGTATGGCAGCTGAATGTGAACTTTCCCACCAATATCTTGTCACATTTTGTTGCCCTAAAGCAGATGGGAGCAGAGGGGCAGTCTGATAGAATGGTGTCTGACTTGGAAGTGTGTATAAAGCAAAGGTGTGGCACTGAATTCTTCCATGCAGAAAAAAATGGCACCTGTTGACATTCATCAATGCTTGCTGAACATTTATTGAGACCAAAGAATGGGTGTGAGCACAGTGGAGGTGGTGTGTTTCAGCAGTGGTGACAGACCACTGTTCTGAAACCATGTTCTGAATGGCCGTGCACATTTTTATGAATGTGTCATCCGGTTCTTGTTCAATACTGGAGAAAATGCACAGCTAATAGTGAGGACTACTTTGAAAAATAGTGTTTTGTATTGGAGAATTCAACCTATCAAATAGTGTTATTGTGCTCTTTGTATCTGTTGTAGTTTCCATGGTAATAAGTAGGAGAAATTACTTTTGGAGCACCCTACATATATAGCGCACATCAAAAGTAATATATTTACAAGAGCAACAGATCCCAGTTTTCTGGAGCAGCAGTCTTTGCTTGTCCTTGATGTACAACTTTGCACCTGTGTATACAGGGCAGCTCTCTGTATACAGAACTGTACTAAGAAGATGAAAAACTGCATGAGTTAGTGTATCATCTTAGGTTTAGTCCGAATTGACAAGAAGTTGATTTATCTGAAATCTCAGATGAGATGTCAGATGCCGTAGGAGTCTTAATGGGCCCCTATAGTAAAGGACTACTTCACATAAGGACTAAAAAGCATTGTCTTCCTTGATCATAATCGCTGCCATGATAATGCAGATTGGAATCCATTTTTTCTCTTTAACCTACAAGCTAAAGCTGTAAGTTGAACTGTTTTTCTGTACGGTAGGAAAAAAGCCCCAAAAGGTAGGTAAGCCAATTTTTTTTTCCTAAATTTAAGAAGCTTGACAGGAGAGCTTCTGTGTTGCTTTTGACCTATTCTGTCTTATTCAGATTGATTATTTAAATTCCTCTTGTGGCTACCAATACTGTATACTGAATAGGCACAAAGACTATTTACTGACTAGTTATTTGTAAATTAATAAAACTTTCACAATTTCTTTCTTCTTAAGCATTGGGGATCGTAGGGTGTGTTTGTTTTTTATGGCATTATAATAAGGCATCTTTTTCTTTTATGCAGGAATTGTTTACTGTTTTTCTCAGAAGGACTCTGAACAAGTTACCATCAGTTTGCAGAAACTAGGAATAAAGGCAGGAACTTACCATGCAAACATGGATGCTAAATATAAGACCAAAGTTCATAAAGGATGGGCAGCAAATCAAATTCAGGTTAAACAGATATTTTTCACAGATTTGTGTCTCATGAAAACAAATTGTAACTTGGTACCTTGATGGTTTCTCAACCTTATTTCAGGTTGTAGTGGCAACTGTTGCTTTCGGCATGGGAATTGATAAACCTGATGTGAGGTTTGTAATTCATCATTCAATGAGCAAGTCAATGGAGAATTACTACCAAGAGAGCGGACGTGCAGGTATTGTAGGAAACAGCAAAGCATCCCTTAACATCTGTTTGGCTAATAAAATTATGCTTTCATTTCAGACCTACGTGCAGTATTTTTGTCTTTGATTTTAATTCCAAAGTATTCCACCGCTCTGCCCTCCATAAAGATGTTGTAAAGCAGATACAAACTACATTCTTGGATGTCAAACCTCTGTACTGCAGAGTAGCAAAAATAGCTGAATGTCCAGCCCTTTAGGCAGATTTTTGTTGAGTTACTTGATTTTTCTGGCATCTGTGGCTTACCAGAGCAACATGACATTGATCAGACTTGTCACAGAAGTTTTTTTTTCCTTAGCACAGCAACTAGGATGTGTAATCTGCTCAGAATCTCTAGATGATGTGTGATCTCTGAATTTTGCTGGCCACAGAAATAAAAGTGGAACGGAGGGCCTGGGGCAATGAATTTTAAAGATTAATCACTAAATTGTACAGCAGGATTAAATAGCTGGAAGAGCTTTAAAAAATGCTTTTTGGTTTGTTTGTTTCCTGTTTAGTTATTAGCTAATTTACAGCTTATTTAGCTGTATTAGTTCTTTTTCAAAAACAGATTTCACTGTATGTGGAGGAAAGCTTTTATTTTTTTCTAAGGGCCCAAAAGGGCAGTTGGTTGAGATTTTAACTCTCTCTATGGTAGAACATGCTGGCCTAAAAGATAAGAGCCGTCAAAGTTGCGGGAATTTGTTCTTGTTGTTCTGCTTCTGTACTTATTGTGCTGAACTAAAGCTAGTTAAACCTGGCTATTAGTGGAGCAAAGATGTTTGCATGAATCAGCCAAACAGTATTAAGCTATGTGTTCATACTTGTTGGTGGTGTCATTATGGAGAAATATCTTCTGGGACTTTTCTTCATACACTGTTACTGTCCATGTAGCAAAAGTGAAATGTTTTTCTCTGGATTCAAATTTCAAACTCAATTAAGTACATATGCATCTGTCAGCTGCTTCACTCCATGAGTTTATACTTCACATAAATGCTATAATGACTTGAGAATATTTAATTGCACTAAAAATACTTCTATTTAAATAAAAAGGATGTTTTTATTTTCAGAAATCTCTGATAGTCTGAAATCAAAAGAATTTTCTCAGTAGTCTTGAATACCATGTCATATTTTTACTTGAATAATTCCATTATTAGAATTTTCAGGTCTTCATATTACCCATCTCTAGAGTCCCAGTTCAGAGTAGGAAGATTGTACAAAATTCTGATCGGTTCTTTCTGATGTCTGTCTTTCATGTCATGCTAAATGATGACCTCTGCTTACACTAGAACCTGTTTCATTCTAGATAGTGCAGGAGTTAATGTGAATTATAAATATTGTAAAGTCAGGGGTCTTACGGGTGCTAAGTAGTTGTTTCACAGTCTTTATCAGCTCAGGGTGATTACAGTAGGCTTTTGTATGTTTTCCATTACTTAATTTAAATGGGATTTTTCTGAGGGGGATTCTTTAAGTACTGCTACTCATTTGCCTTAACATATCACTTAGTTTATGAAACTTTCCTTTCTCCTCCCAGTTGGCTGCCCAAGTGAAGTAGTTCCTCTCTTTCTTTGTTAAACTCTTATCAAGTATAGGCTCTTTAGATCCTTTCTGCTCTTTGGATCTTGCAAACAGTAGGAGAGTACCCATTGCATCATCAGGAGGAGTGGCCAACAGAAAGATTATCTGAGTTCAGCTGTAGAAGTCACAGTTGGTTTTAAATGGAATATTTTGTTTAATTGTAATTCTCAATTCATTATGAATACCTAATAAGGTATTTGAAGGTCACAGTATCTTTTAATAGAGTATGAATTAGGCTTCAGAATATATTTGGATAGGATTTTCCAAGAGATGTAGGATGAGAAAATGGTGATTGCATTCAATTTCTGTATCACATCAGTGTTATTTTTAGTAGTTCAAGAGTCAGAACCTTCCTTCCTTCCACAGACTTTTCAGTTTGCTTGTGTAGCTGTAAAAGACTGTTCTAGATCTATTTTGTTTCTAGTCTGTATCACGTTGTGTTCTATTGGCTGATGTTACACTCAGTAGTCTGTTACAGTGATGTACTCTATATGAGGCTACAGAAGCCAAAGAAGATGTGATTAGAATTTGTACCGGACTATGCTTAAAGTCTACATCTTTTGTTTGTCTTACTGTATTGCAGGTAGGGATGACCAGAAAGCTGACTGCATCCTGTATTATGGTTTTGGAGATATATTCAGAATCAGCTCAATGGTAGTGATGGAAAATGTGGGGCAAGAGAAGCTGTATGATATGGTGTCTTACTGCCAGAATACGAGCAAGTGAGTTACTTCAGTTGCTTGATTGCTTTGTTTTTAAATAGCATTCAGAGCAGCCTTTCTTGGGCTCAGTCTAAGAATGAGCTTATATTAAAAGATTTATTTCATTCTATTGGAATTGCAAATCATACTTATTCTCCTGCTTTAACCATGCTGTTTACAGACTAGTTTTTATATTAGTGAAAGCTAACTACTTCTCGTAGCGTAACTGACAGAGAATACCGTGTTGTGGTATTTATCTTCTGATTTTCCTGAGACACTTCTTTATGCTTGCTGAGAGATAAAAGCTTACCAGGATAATTTCTTTTCACTACTCCCATGATTTGTAACGCTTGCATATAGATTTGTATTCTATAGCCCCTCTTTGCTCTTCTGTTCTTTCAGGTGCCGCCGGGTGCTCATAGCCCGTCATTTTGACGAAGTATGGGAGTCTGCAAGCTGCAACAGAATGTGTGATAACTGCTGTAGAGAAAACTGTAAGTAATTTGCTTTTACAAATAAAGACAGAGCACGTGGAAAAGTTTTGCTTAAAAATAATCTAGTTTAGAGTGACTGTGAGCAACTTCTGTAAAGTATGCTTGATATATTATCTGTTTTACCCAGTTGCAACTTCTGTTATGGAGATCAGTTTTCATTGACTTTTTGTTGCCAATTACGGAGTATTTAGCAGGATACATCTTTGTACAGCTTTTTGTCTGAGATATCTTTCAGGCTTAGCAGTTCATCTGCTTCCAAAAGTGAATATGAGACTTAGGGGGGATTGGTTTGGGACCTGTTTTGTTTAAGGGTTTTCTTAGGGGTGCAAAAGCTGCATTTCCAGGAATTGTCCTGCTCCTTCCCCATCAACCTGTTCACACTTTGGCTCTGAGAAGGCACAGTTTGTGCTTTTACAACTTGTCTGGTAAAATCTCTAGGGATTTCAGTACTGCGTGCTCATGAGTCCTGCCTGTATCAGCACTGTGCATATGACAGTTGAGCACACTAATGTAGCAAAATCCTGAATGTCAGCCATAATAGCACAGTGTGGGTTTGGAGTATGCTTTTCCTTTGGAGAGAAGTTGGGTTTATAAGTGGGACCATATGGGCCAGACGTACAGGGAGGTTGGTAGAGGAGCTGAAACAAGTCCTGCAGTGTGGTAAAAGAGGATGCCTTCGGTAGAATGCAGTTCTGGTACTTAATTTCTTTTATTGCTTTGCCAGCAAGCATCCTAAGCACTGTTGGGTAGCTAGCTTAAAATACACTGTTGTGGTAATTGTTGCTGTTTTAACTGTCACTTTTTGTGCCCATCCAGAAAGCTGTGAGTCTCTGAAAATGTACAAAGTATTTTTTGTCATGCTTACAAAGTGGAATCCATAGCTTAGACATAGGAAATGCCCTATAAAGCTGAGAAATCATTCAGAAGAATGTTGAGAAATAATTAGTCCTGGGGATCTCTGAGACACACAAAAACACCTTAAAATTTTTTGAATGCTAGATAATTTGTATAAAATGTGGAAAATACCAACTCATTGTCTTCTATCTGTTGTGAAGCATTGCATACTGTAGTGATGAGTACTTGAAAAATTTTACATGATGAAGCTGATTTGTACAATTAAATATATTTTTATCTCTTATTTTGTAAGTGCCTTGAGAAAAGAAACATGCCTTGAGCACGTTCCTCAGTTGCTCTTTGCTCTCTAATCTTTCTATAATAAACATTATAGGTAAGGAAAAGGAATCCAGTTGCAGAACAATGTAATAGCTACTGTACAAATATTATGCCTTGTAAATAAGTCTTTGAAATAATTTATGTGGTTTGTAATACAAACACCTAAAAATATTTGCAGGATCAGAGTTTTAATAATGAACTAGAAACGTAAGTGTAAGTTTGAGTAGAAAAAGTCCCACGTGGACAGAGGAGAAGTTACAGATCAGTTTAAGTTACAGTTCAAAAAAACAAAACAAAGCACTGAAAGCATTGGCATTATATGGCACATAGATTCATGTATTTATAGATGTATCTTTTCATATAGAAGTACTTATATATGTACCTACTTTTCATATGGAAACTAACTATAAATGATTTGCATTTTAAATACTATTGATTTTTGTAGCACTTGAGCAAAAGGATATCACAGAATACTGCAGGGATCTAATCAAGATACTGGAGCAAGCAGAAAACATGAGTGAGAAGCTCACTCCACTGAAGTTAATTGATGCTTGGTCTGGAAAAGGTTTATCAAAACTCAGGGTGGCTGAAGTAACTCCACCAAAGCTCCCTCGAGAAGAACTGGAGAGAATTATTGCCCATTTACTGCTGCAGCAGTATCTGAGGTAGGAAGATTATTACTTTCTTCTCTTACAATTCATAGCCATTTTTAGTTATTGTCATGTTGCTTCCATATAATATTAATGGATGTTCTGTCATCTCCTTCAGAATCATTTAATGTATTTAGCAAACAAACAGGGGATTACCGTGTTTCTATTTGAGTAAGTTAAAACAAGTTGTAGGAACATCTGAAACACTCTCAATTTTTAAAAAGTCTGGGGGCTTCTGCAGTTCTGTAAGTGGAACCTTTAGATCTGCAGGAAGCTTTGTGTTGGAGAAGTCTGCTATTTATAGTGAGTCTTATGCCATGGATAAGCAAAGTAAGTTGGGTTACCACATAGAATTTAAGATAGGACAGGCTGATTAATGTGAGAAGCAGCACTCAAATTTTAAGAAAGCATAGTGAAAAAGTTCTCCTTTTCCAACATGGCTCTATGTTGGGGGGGGGGTGTTTGTATGTGTATAAAAGTCTGCAAACTAAATTATGTTAACTACTGACCAGATGCAGTGACTATCTACTTGGCTAAGAGAAGCAGAATCAAGTTGCTGCCACCTTGAACATCAATCAGAACAATTACTGTATGTGTCCTGTTTTTCCCCTGCACGCTGACTTTGTCTCCAACCTTCTCAAATGAAACCATTTTAATTTACTCAGGGAAGACTTCAGCTTCACGGCATTTGCTACAATATCCTACCTGAAGATAGGACCAAAAGCAAGTCTGTTGAAAAATGAGGCACATGTCATCACAATACAAGGGACAGCCAGCAAGAAAAGCGTTTACCGGGTATTTATATCTGTATTTACATAGAGCTTATTTTAAGAGGTTGGCATCTGTTCAATTTATTTAATATAGCTATCATCTCTTTTGCATGAGAACACTAGAAAAGAAGAAAACTTAGAATTTTAATAGAATTGTTTATGACTTACAGAACAAACCATCCGAGTCTTCAAATTCAGAAGGAAGCAGTGAAAATGCTCAGACTGTTTCAAAGACTACCCAGGATTCAGTGGTGAAGAAGTCACAAGAACGTAAGCGGCACAACTGTGGAACTAACTTAAAAGCAAAGAAGCCTAAGCTTCAAGCAGGGGGAGCTGACCAACCTGTAGAACTTGACTGAGTAACACAGACTGCATTTAGGATCTCATTATTATGTTTACCTCTCCATGGACAGTCCAGCATGTAAGCTCACTTTGTATTTTAATAACGGAGTTTTGTATATGATTTTTTTTAAAAAAATAATTTAAGTTAAAAAAAAGGGAACCAAGTATCTTTGAAATCCTCAAATCTAGCAAAGATCTTCTGGTCAAGAGAAGAATGCTTGATATCAAATAACAGGTGTGTATCTTACAATACAGCAACAACTATAATATATAAATATCGATCATGTTGCATTTCTTAACTCTTCAGAAAATGTAGCTGGTAATAACAACTACAGTAAATGTTGCAGAATCACACGTTAGAAGGGGCTTCCAGCTTGTCCAACGCAACTTCACTGCTCAAATTCAGTTCTCTAAGAACAGCGTGCTCTGGGCTACATCTCACTGAGTTTCATTGCTCCCCAAGGACAGAAATATCACAACACTTCTCAGCACTTGTTGTGGTGTTTTACCAGCTCATAACAACGACAAATAAAAAACAAAAACAGAAATTTCTTAGAGCTTTTATTTCCTATTGTGACTTGTCTCTTGCCTCATGTCCTACCTCTTACTGTGCTCAAGCTGGACCTCATTGCTCCTGTACTCTACCATGAGATAGTTAAAGACAAGATGACAACATTCCCATGTCATCCAGCCTTTTTCTTTTCTTAATGTGGAACAAATGCAATTATCTCCAAGCCACAAGAAAGTTTAGAAACGTTTTGCTGGACTCAGTATATTGCATCAGTTTCTTTAACAAGGAAGTCTAAAAATGAACCCAGAATTGTAGCTATCGTATCCCAAAGGATTGTACTGATCCTCTCTATTCTGCAGCTACTATTAAAGAACTACAGCCTGTGTTTATTGGAAGATTACTGCTTTGTTTCAAAGTTTTTAAGAGCTTCAGTAAGCATGTAAACTATAATGTTCGCTTAGAGATAATGACTGAGAAGTAGAATCATAGAATCCAGAATTGTTTGAGTTGGAAGGGACCCTTTTAAAGTAGTTCAACTCCCCTGCAATGAACAGAGACAGCTCCACCTCAGTCAAGTTGCTCAGAGTCTGTTCCAGCCTGACCTTGAATGTCTCCAGGGCAAGGACATCCACCACCTCTCTGAACAACCTGTTGAGTCCTTCACCACCATTACTGTGGGGGGGAAAGAAGAAAAAACACCAAAAAGCTTCTTCCTTCCATCTAATCTAAATCTCCTGTCTTTTAGTTTGAAACCATTTCCCCTTGTCCTATTCCAGCAGATCTTGCTAAAGAGTCTGTCCCTTTTTTTCTTATAACCCCCCTTTAGAGGCCTTTCGGTATCTATCAGTCTCTCCCAAGCCTTCTCTTCCCCAGGCTGAATAGCCCCATCTCTTTCTGCCTGACCTCACGGGGGAGGCATTCCATCCCTTGGATTGTTTTTGTGGCCCCTTCCTGGACAAACCCCTACAGGTTTATGTTTCTTCTGTAATGAGAACTCCACATCTAGAATCAATGTTCCAGCTGAGGTCTCACCAATGCAGGGGGGAAGAATCACTTCCCTCACCCTGCTGGCCATGATTCTTATGATGCAGCCCAGGATACAGTTGGCTTTCTGGACTGTGAGGGCACATTGCTAGCTCATGCCCATCTCAGCATCTGCCAGAGCCTCAACTCTACCCTCACATCCCCCAGCCTGTACTGGTGGCAGAGGTTACCACAACTCAGGTGCAACAGCTTGTAATTGGATTTGTTGAACCTCATGAGGATCACCTGAGCCCACTGCTTGAGTTTCTCAGAATGGCATCCCATCCCTCAGGCATGTCAACTGCACCTCACAGCTTGGTGTCATCTACAAACTTGCTGAGCGTGCACTTGATGCCCCTGCTGATGACACTGAGAAGATGTTAAAAAGAACCAGCCTGAGTACAGACCCCTGCAGGACACCACTTGTCAGCCAGCTCCATCTGGACATTGAGCCACTGACCACCACTCTCTGGGTACAATCTCAGAACCAGTTCCTCACCCGTCAAATTCTTTCCAAGTTGGAAAGAAGGATGTTTTGGAGGACCTTGTCAAAGGCCTTACTGCAGTCCAGACAGATGACACCACTGGCTCTTTCCTTGTCCACTGAGTCAGTTATGCCATCAGAAAAAGCCATAAGGGTGGTCAGGCAGGACCTACCCTTAGTGAAGCCATGCTGATTATCCTATATAATCTCCATCTCCTCCACGTGCCTTAGCATGGCTTCCAGGAGGATCTGTTCCATGATCTTCCCTGGCACAGAGGTGAAGCTAACAGGTTGGTATTTCCCTGGGTTATCCTTTCTTCTCCCCTGCTTAAAAATGGGTTTTTCAGTCACCTGGTGGACTGCACCTGAGCAGTAAGTAAATGTTATGCTCCCACCAGGTTATAGACCTTAGCACTCAGCTTTTTTCAAGTGAAATTTAGTCCTTTCCTTGACTAAGGGTTCTGGATTTCCCCCTTCTCAGAAACTAGAACATAAATGTACATTGACCTAATGTAGGGTACTCCAAAAGTAATGCCTGTGTTTATTTTAAAGAGAATCACGATAGATACAAAGAGCACACTAACACTGTTTGATAGCGCAAATTCTCAGCTACAAAACACTTTTCCAACACAGTCCCCACAATTAGCTATTCCTTTTCTCCAGCACTGAACAAGAACCTGAATGCCATGCTTGTGAAAACTGCAGCAGCCCCTGTGACCCGCTGTTGCTGTAATGCACCACCCACTATGTCCCTATGCTCACAGCCCTGTTTGGTCTCTGTAAACATTCAGCAAGCATCAACAGATGTCAGTGGATACCATTTTTTTCCACGTGGTGGAATTCAGTGACACACCTTGGCTTCACATGCACTTCCGTGTCAGATGCTTCCATCTGTCACACTGGAACAAAATGTAACAGAATATTGGGGGGGAAGGTTCAAGTTTCACTGCCATACCACCAATATCTGTCTCTGACATTGTAGGCCAACAGGAAGCTTTACTTTGACAGCAGTCCTCATACATCAACTCGCTAGTATCAGGATTACAAATTGCTGCTGGATAAACTCAATGACCAGGATATTACTTTCATCAACTCCTTTGAGACTGAACTCAACCTAGAACCAAATGACCATTCTCCTCTTACCTTTATTTAAGGGAACCTACAGCAGTTGGCCTTTCACAAGCTTTTATGCCTTAGGCTGAACTGTGCTTGCAGCTTTGATCACAAATTTCTGTTTTTCTGCTAGTCTTAAATGCAAGTGGTCGCTGCACAGTACATTGTTACCACCAGCAATATCTGGTTTGAAAACACAACATTCAGCTTAACTTCTCATTCAGAGCTCTTTCCTTATAAAGCTCGTCATAGCACTTGCAACCTCTTTCTTACCAAACAAACCCTATCCTTAAACTGTTATCAGCACAAGCTTTGCCACCTACTTAGTAAAATCAGCTGAAAAAGATGTGCAGCTTCCTAACAACTGATTTAAATCTATTTCACCAAAGCTTTATGGAGGAGCTGCTGTTAAACACAACATTCTTGCTATATAACTATTTACATCTGACTAATTACCATAAATTTTGGGAAGGTTCATTTTCATACAGTAAGTGAAGATGAGGAAAGTAATACTCCTTTCCAAACAAGGAGCAAAATCTGTAGCTTAGCATTGTTTCACAGACATGAAATGGCTCTTGAAGAAAAAAAGCTGATGCTTTTTAGCACCCACAAATGCTGGGGTATGTTAAGAGCTTCAGTTCTTTCTGCAGTGGTGGGGTTACTACAAGTTTTCTTTCCATTTCTACTCTCCTCAGTCCTGAATGATGTGTTTATATAGCAATCTTCTGAATTTGATTATTTGAAGTGTGACAGTACTGTTTGCTTAACTCTACCTTCTTTGTTATATAATTGAGTGCCAGGAAGCCTTTCTCTTTTCAAGCCTAACTTCACTGTAACATGGGAATGCAGTGACCTGTACCACCCTCCTGGCTCAACTGTGGCATTTTTTATGGGTCATGATCTCTCCTCAGCAATCCCTACGGATTTGAGGAAAGCTTTAGCTACAGGATCTTTTTGCTTCCTTCACAGAGGAGCTGCAGATGCCAGAAGAATGTATGTATTTCTACTGCACATACAGTTAAATATAGAAAAAGTTGGCTTCCTTAGACGCACACGTACACCAGTATTGTCAGAAAAAGGTAACTGTGCTACCACAGGGGGAAAGACACAGCTACTACTGACTGCAAGAGCTAGTTAGGCACATATGTGTTTGAATGCTTGATCTGCTACGTTTTTTGTAGGCACTCAGCTGTGTATCAACTTCAAATTCCACACACAAAAAATACTCCATGTTACTCAAGTAAAGCTCTTCAGCTTTATTTTTCTGATAGAATTCCATGACTGAAGCTTAGAGTTTTCACGCATCAATAAATTGAAAGCTTTGCCAAAAATAGAATTAATTCATTTAATTAAACAGTCATTCTCTAAAAAAAAATAATTAGAGTAGTTTTCTGGAAGAAGTCCCAGCATATAATGCCAACTTTGTACAAAGAAATACTCATAGTTCAATCCTAAATAGTAACTCAACTGCAGATCAAAATCAAGTATGAAACAATTTGTGTCCATGAATACAAAGACAATGCAAAGGAATAGCTTGAATAGTTGGATTTTATCACTAGGAAATGAGGCACTTAGTGTAATTATTATTACTTGTCACAAAGAAAGTAACATATGCAAACCCATGCATATGTATCATGATGACTACAGTACATCTTCCATAACTAGACATACATCCAGGAAGTGTGTTATAATTCAAGACTTATATTTAAAATAATTTAAATAAAAAAATAAATCTTAAAACATTCTGCTAAGTTGCAGGAAGGGGGCTTATATTAGTGACCAAAAGTCAAATTTGAATTTCTTACCTCCAGAAATTCCTTCCTGGAACCAACATACGTGATCGTAAGCAAGGAGAGGGCAGAAAGCTGCAAGGACAAAGAACCTCCTGAGTGACTTCTTTATCTGACTGCAATAGTTCTCTGCTTGAACCCCATCAGCATAATGGAAATCGCACAAAAGTGTAAGAAAAATCTTCAAAACACACAGCAAAACAATTGGTATTGAAAATGCAAAACTTCCAATATCAGCTTTGTGCACAGGGCCACTCTCTTTCCAGCAGTCAGAATGGCACCCAGTACCATCTACCTAATGAGATACATCCAGCAGTCTGCTCTACAGATCTGATAAGGTCTCTGCAGGTGACAGCCACCAGTGGTGTTGTGCCAACCCTTCTTTGGAGTGGCTTCACACTGCTCCTGTTGAAAATCACACAGGATGGCATCAGTTCAGCTTTACCACAATACCTGAAACAAACATAAAGGATCCAGTTTGTTCTGTATTTGCAAACTACACTGCAGATGGCAAAAGCTTTAATTGCCAGCTTGAAAGTGGTGGTGCTGTTAGCTGGAACAGGAGACTTAGAACCTGAGCCAAGTACTTGAAGTTAGTAGCAGCAGCAGGATGCAAATGGAATGGATTGTAGAACATTATGCATGGCTCTTCCCCCAGTAGGAAGGCACTGGATTTAACATGCATTATGTAGTGCTTTATTTACATTCTTTCCAACAGTGAAGACCACCCTGAACTGAATGCAGTGCTATCTTAACAGCACAGCAAAGCCTGCTTTTCAGGAATGCAATAGTCCTGCTTCCATATTCTCATCTAATCTAGATCAAATCACTGCTAACATTAATCAACTTGCTTTTACTGCTGCATTTCTACACAGATCTACCTTATTTGCCTTCTACTAATTTGACATCAACTCTAAGATCTTAATAAAGAATCGCGCTTCTCCCTGTTTTCTGGTAAACCCCAGAAGACATTTCAGAAGACAAATAGTATTAAAGCTGTATACAAAATAGAAATAGGTTTTCATTCAATCAAAATAATCTTCTATATCAATATCTGGATTCAGGAGATCTTCCCCATAAGCTGAAAGGTCCATTTGATTTAAAATCAAGTTCTCAAAAGTTTCTTCCAAGTCTGTTTCACCGATCAGCACTGCTCCCATCATTCGTCCATTCTGCATCACCACTTTAACATACTCTTGTCCCTTGGTACATCTCAGCATTAGTTCATGGTCTAAACCCAAGCCTTGAGCATTGAATTTTCCCAAAACCACCACCTAGCAGAAGGAAAAAAGAAAAACCACTCATAAGAACATCGCAGCGGCTTTTAGTGTTCTCACCATTAACATTCTACGCTTCAAAAGAAGGATGTAAACAGGGATTCACCCCTAGAGTAAAAAGAAAGTCTGCCTTCCATTGGTTCTGGGAGCCACAGTGTAATTAAAAACCTTCACCTTGAAATATGACAGTAAAAGCAATAATGAGCTAATTCCCGTGCTTGACTGCATTGAATTTCTTTATGAACAGAATCTTAATGAAATAAAACGGATACCTTTGTCCCTTTCAGTTTCAGCATTCAGCCAGCATGAATGGAGAAAATCTTAATTATACAGAGAACACTGTTTCATCAATATTAAACCAACTGTTCAGCATTAGCAATTGAATATAAACAAGCAATGCATGTTACTCAGTAATTTAAAACAGATAGAGTATACTTACCTTGTAATTGAAGAATTTTGTTACATGAGCAAACAATTCAAAGCAGAAATCCTGATCAACAGACTCCCCCGAAGCATCTGCTGCCATGCATTTTGCTGCATACCATCCCATCTGCCTAGCTTGAGTCCACAGTCTCATCTGGAAAGGGAAGGTACACGATACGTGTCGGCGTGCAATGAAAGCACAGCGTGTATTTTCTTCATAGTCAGAAAGATGAACAGCTTGGCTTTCAGCCACATAGATAAAGTTACCTGTTATCAGCACGCCCAGGATTATCTACTAACCCAATGGTTTCCTGCTCAATAACGCTTTTCCTCACATCTAAGGAACTGTGTATTTTACTTTATAGATTACTACTGAGCACACAGCTGTACCGTTTGTTTTACCTGATGCCACACAGGGCTGGGTTCCCACGCCGCACTGCAGATATCCCCAGCTGCATAGATGTCTGGCAGGGATGTGTGCATGTGTTTGTCTACTTTAAGGCCTCCATCGTCACCTATAGCAAACTAAGGATTTGCACAGATCAGCACAGAAGAATAACAGTAATCTTAACTGAGTAATTTTCTTTATCTATCTTAGGTGGTCGCCTCATTTGCTACTTTTTGATTGCAGACTCTCCTTCAAAATTTCTACTTAAACATTTGAAGATAGGGATTCATACTACGCAAGGTGCTCTTATGGACTCCATTTAACAACAGAGAAAAGCTAATGCAGTGTAAACAACTTGTGACTATTCAAGCTCATCTAATCTGACTCAATTAGAGAAGACTGATTAAAAGGCAGAAAGACATTCAAACATCCCAATCTTAAGGGAACTTTGTTTTTAAGGGAACGTAACAGATTTCCCTGAAGAGCGTCAGAACAAAGTACTTCTGCAATCACTTACATATGCAGAATTACCATGCCATATTATAATGCAACCCCACCCCCTGCTGAACTTACCCTGAATCTTGTCAAACCCTTCAAATGAGCAATAATAAAATTAGCAAAAGTAGAACTTCTTACCAACCCACACTTTCTTCTCACTGTGTTTCAGAACAGATCAGTACTGCATTTCAGAATTCAGCATACCCGCCTTATTTTGAAATGCTGTACATCAATGTTTCACATCAAGAGAAGCATAAACCATTTGAAAGAGCTCCTCTTCCTGTACAAATAAAGAAGGAAAAAAAAACCCACCAAAACCAAACAGCTCAAACTTTGAAGTAAATCGGTAAATACTTACATTATTGCTATCAAGAAATGGTTTCACATTTGGCACAACTCCAGTTGCACTGACAATGAAATTGCAGCCATAAATTTTTCCATTAGTTAATTCCACATATACAGGCCACTGAACTGAAAAAGGGGAAAAAATTGCCCTGAGAATATAACTAACAGAAGATAATTTAATAATGTCTTATTATAGGAAGTGAAATGAAAATAATTTGAGATATCTGGTTGATTAGATGGGAAAAAATATTTTCCAAATATAGAGATTACCTGTAAAACCTTTTCATTTCATTTGGGACCAAAAAAAAATGAGATCTGGAGCTGAGCCAGTCGCACTAGCAGCTTTCTCTGAATTTTCCTGAATCAAATCCTTTTATTGAATCACCACAGGAACAAATATTTTACACACAATATTTAGGTGACTCTGTTGAAAAATAAGCCTGTTTCATAGCATTTTGTAAAGTAAACATAGCCCATAAATCCTCAACTCCTACAAATGGGGCATTCAAGGCCAGGCTGGATGAGGCTTTGAGCAACCTGGTCTGGATGGAGGTGTCCCTGCCTATAGCAGGGAGTTGGAACTTGATGATCTTAAAGGTCCTTTCCAACCCAAACCATTCTATGATTCTACAAAAACTGCTAGAACACCATTTAATTTACAGAAGTAAAGGTCTGTTCTTTCAAATCTGCATTTTCTTTAGTACAAAGCAATCAAGCTCAAACATGCTCCAACATTACTTCAGCATGCTTTCCTAATCAGCACCGGCACTCACATTTTTTTTTTGGTCACACCTACCTTCATCTGGTTCTACATTCTTCCCCTCCTTAGGAAAAGCCAAGGAATTCTGTTGCAGTTGTATAAATTCTTGCTGTGAATGTATTTTCTTCACTTCACATAGTATTTCAATATGTATTTTATGAGAAAACTAAAGAAAGATTGTCAAAAATTTTAATTAATTAGCAATATTATAGCAAATAATAGAGTATTATTTAGTAATTTAGTAACACCTCATCCAAATTGAGGTGTTACTAAACAAAAAACAATTACCATATATCCCATCCTATCACATGGCATATTAGCCAGCTACAGATCACAGCCTGAACAGGTGACTAGCCTGTTACCTTGGGAATGCAAGTAATCTGCCTCTACCTTCTGCACACAGCTAGAAGAAATGTGTTTGTGAGAAACTGTTGTGCAGCTGTACAGGTCTCCTTGCTTTCTGTGAAGGACCTGGTTCATTCTGCTTCACGGTGCTTTATTGTCTCCTGCTGTTATATATATGGCCACAGTACTAAGGGAGTTAAGTGACCAGTAGCAGCCTGCTGGTGAGATGTTATCTGCTGGGGTAACCCCAGGGCAGACACTCTACTGGCCAGCTGCCTCCCATTGATGTTAGTATCTCTATTGAATAGATGAGTATTAGCTTGCCTCTGCATACTTTATTGGAAACTTATGCAGAAGTACTGGTGCTTTTCATTACAAGAGGGAAATCCAGAACTTAACAACAATAAAAAAATTCTCTCTTTGTTACAATCAGAAAGGTCACAGTGGAACGGTGATGTAGGAGCATAGAAACAAAGGGACTGGCATAAATGGAATGGTGTTACAAAGGAAAAAGAAAGGTGCTCACCTGTCTCTGAAGATCTAGGATCACAGGGAAGACTCCACAAGGCAGGAATCTCCAGAAAGAGATCCTTCCTTAGTGGCAATCAGCCTTTAAATGGGGTCTAAGAGAGGTGCAGTCAGGCTCTACCCTTCCAGTCACACAGGTGAATTGCTTCACCTGTGCTCCCAAGGCTGAGTCCCTTCCCCAGGTGACCAGTCATAGTTCAGACTATGACACAACAGTTACCTTACACTGTCTTGCAGAACTTTAAGTCCTTCCACTTTCTATCATAATTTATGATAAAGATAATACCTCTATACCCCTGTACAAGTATACTGTCCTATTTTTCACATAGGAAAATATATCTACAGCAGCTAGAAGAGAGTGGACGTATTACTGCTTCTGTTTAATGCTAGGATTGACACCAGTCCTGGAGAGGTGTGCAAACCATCATTTATGTTTAATCTGAATAGGAAATTGATGAAACCATGTCAGTGGATCTGATTTGCTACCTCCCTCTTGAAATAGAAAGCAATTCGACTTCTGTTAACACATTTTTCTCTGTAATTCTGATAAGTGAACCAATTCAAATACATTTAATTTTTCTCATCCTAATAATCCTGAAAGTTACATTTCATCATCATAAGTTCTGTAATGCTATCATCATAAAACAGCAATTAAACAAATGCAAGCAAGATCACAAACATACCTCTTTGGTTCCTTTCAGCTGTAGGCCTTCATGCCAGTCGGGGCCCAAAGCACTGCCCAGTTTGTCAGATGCTGCTGCAGCCCTTTCTTTCTTCTCACTTCCTGATGACAGAGAGATGGAGAATATCAGATTCAGCATACATACTTCACTGCCTGCTGAATTCAGACCAACAACTATGAATCAAGAGGAATATGATCTGGTTACAAAAAGAGGGGGAGAAACATGGAACAAACAAGGTAAGGTAAGGCAAAATCCCAAACATCATTAGTTTGCAGACAAATCATAGAACCATAGAATGGCCTGGGTTGAAAAGGACCTCAAAGATCATCCAGTTTCAACCCCCCTGCTATGTGCAGGGTCGCCAACCAGCAGCCCAGGCTGCCCAGAGCCACATCCAGCCTGGCCTTGAATGCCTCCAGGGATGGGGCATCCACAGTCTCCTGGGGCAACCTGTTCCACTGCGTCACCACCCTCTGTGTAAAAAACTTCCTCCTAATATCTAAGTAATATCTAAATCAAACCCAAACAAGTATTTATCACTTTTCAGTGTTATGCCTTCTATTACTGCACTTGCCTCTGAAACAACCATGCTATTGCTAGGCATCAGAATGGGCTCTTAAGAGCTAGAAAGACTGCAATAGCTTATAATAGTAAACCATGATTACAGCCTGCTAAATTAACTGTTTTCAGGGCTATTTTTAATATTCAGCATTGCTGTAGTGCTAGGGGACTGAAACACAATACCTTCCATTGTATACTTGGTTCTTTTACATTCAATTGGGGTCTCTTGTTTTTCAGCAGTCAGTTTTGGAATAAGAAATTCAGCTGCTCCTGCATCAAAAAAAGTGTTTCCAATGGCTTTGTCTTTGATAGCCCAGATTACTTCGCAGCCTTCAATTTCATACCTGTGAGCATTTAAACAACAGATAAAATTAGACAGTACCCAAAAAAGGATCGATGACTCTGAATAAGACAACAAGAAGTCTGTAAGGTTCTATTCCAGAAGCTAGAAATAAGGAACAAGACTTCCAAACCTATCAAATTCACTACAGCCCTTTATATATTTACTTCAGGAAGCCACAAAAGAAAGAAGAGACACCTTTCTTCTTCCACTTTCTCATGACTACAAACTTAACTGTTGTTATGGCAGGAGGGAAAGGTAGATCAAGTCTGTAGTAATAATGCTTAGCATTTCCTGTTCCTCACAATGAAAAAACCCAGCCATTTTCTCCAAACTGCCCACTGCTGACAACTGGTATTTGGAACTGTTCCTGTCCATCAAAGATGCTATCAGATGGAACACGGACTGCAACGCAGAGGAGGATTTACAGAATCATAGCATCATGTAGGTTGGAAGACCTTCACGATCATCAAGTCCAACCAGCATCAAGTTTGTATCTGTCCAATTTAAAAACCAGTTCCCTACAATGCAAAACAAGACTACATAATTGTATAATATAAATGGTTTCACAATCTATCAGACTGTATCTTCCCTACAACAAAAGCCATATCAGACAGTTCAGAAGCTCTATCTGCTTAAATCAGGCTGGATGCAAGAACAGCTGTTTCATTGTTACACTTCCTATCTCTAGAAAGTAGAGAAGTTTTGTAATATAAATGTCACTGTTAATAGCATAAACAGAAATCTGTTGGTGCCAAATTAGAAAAATGCTGTATATTCTTCATATCTGTATGTCAAAGCTTCTAATAAAGCTGTCTGAATTTTGTGACAACACCCTTCACTATGTGGTGAAAAACAATTCTTAAGGCATTTAGTAGAAAAATCGATTAAGAGCTCTTTATAAGTCAACCTTCTTCCAAACTCATGCACACGACTGAACATCAAACTATTAAAGATTTTATCTGCATATGTGAATTTATAACTTAGTTGTTGACTTACACTAATTCAAGTGCAATCCCACCATTACCAACCACTACTATTCTCTCAGCTCGAGCCAAGTTCTTCTGAAAAGCCTGTGTCAGAAAAGAAAACAATTGAAGGAACACTGATAAAATATATCCTTTCCTATACTTTCTCTCAGTGGTTTTAATTTCATTTTCTCAAACTACTGATAAATGTTCACTTATGCTAAGAATCTGTTAAAGAAGCCAATGGAACCCATGAAGTTCTATCACATTAAGGGATGAAATTGTTTCTGCAGCACTGTAAGTCTCAAGCTGAGCCAGGAGAATGTTAAGTAATTACATTTAAGTCAAACTGACAGAACCCATAATAGAATCCATAAAAGCTTTATGTCCCAGAGACCATTAGCATTGTATGATCTCTTAATCAAATTTTATCACAGTAAGTATAATTTTCAAGGTGATTTTTGCAACATTAAGAGAGCAAAGATACAGACATTTAGGAAAGTAAGAATTCCTGATTAGAATTCAGGAGCAAAACAAACGATCTGTAGAAAATCTGAGAAGTTATTTTTATTTGCCCCCAAAATTTTTTAGAAAGAAATAAGTCTCCAAATCCAATCTTAGTGGTGAGAGAAATAAAAGAAACAAGCCAATATAGCTTCTATTTTTAGTTCTCCATTTTGTAACCTCAGGTAAAGTTTTAATATCCAAAACAAACAGCAACACACAAAAACATCCTGTAGTTCACATCCTGGATTACAATAGTAATTCTTTTCTGTACAACCAAAAGAAGTCCACCCACGGTTGCTTCTCACTATGAAGCAGCCCTTCACACAATGTACTGGCTGCACCTTTTCAGGGAAGTTCCTACTTCCCGTCTGCATTTTCAGGTTGGCTTCTGCCCAGAGAGCAAAAGAACACCTTTTATTCTGGACTCTTCTGTTAGAAATACAATCTATGAACCATTTATTAACTTGATAAACTTAGTCACCAATTACTTAATGTTTCTGAAGGCTTTCTCTGCTATTGAAAACGTTCTATTTAAGGACATAAAATAATAAACAGCATTTGATGTTCCTCTGTTTCACCCTGCAACCATTTTTAGCAACTCCCATCAGAAAGATGAATATATTACACACATACAAGTCCAAAATGCATTTACCTGTGCGCTGTCAGTATCCCGAATTCCTAATACATATGGGTTTCCTTCAAAAATTAATTTAGGTTTTGCTCCAGCACACAGGCAGAGTTTCTCATACGTATATTCTCTCCCATCTTCAGTGAAAATTTTCTTTTAAAATTAAGGGGAAAAAAGAAGTAATTGGAGACATATAAAACAACACTGGCTTCTTTTTTTTTCTTGGTGTATTTTGCAGGTAATAAAAGTTTGCACTGGCTTCCTAAAAACAAGCAAGCTTCCACTCTCTCATTATGACCTATTTCATTCATGTTACCTCCCCACAGACTGACAGGCCTAAATACGTGATATGGTGTGACTGATGAAATGGAACACGTACACTTCAAACAGATGGAATCTAAATATTACCTCTTGGTGGCACCCTGTACTCACCATCTGTATTGAAAGAATCAGTTTCCTATCTGATAGTGTCCCCCCACCCCAGCAACAGATGTAGATCTGTGCACTACTCTGTATTAGCAAATAAGAATCCCACTCATAACACTTCTAGATAGTAGTGAGATAGCTGTAAGAGCAAAACACTGTGCAATCCAGATCTTTGGTTTTATTAGGAAAAAATAAGTATGGCTTTATGACACCAACACATTTTTGTGTCTTTTATGATTTTTAATAGATGAATAATCACACACACAATTGGAGACTGACACTACACTCTTTGACTTCTCTTACCTTAAGAACTGCAGTAGTGTATTAACTAAGGGCTACCCAGAATAAAGTTTAGAAAGATTGCAAATTTAGTTCTTTGCTGAAGACAAAGGGTAGGTGCTAAACAAGCTACATCACTCTGCAATAAAGTCACATTAAATTTAAAGTATTGTTTGATGCTTTCCAAACTAGAAGCCAAACAGTTTACAGGTGTTTCACACAAAGGGAGGTTTAAAGATTTTGAGATAACAGAGGAAAAAGATCCTTCAAAATCCATTTACATGAGCTACTGGAATCCACTTAGACTAAACTATAACCCTACAGGAGTGAAGCTACAAGTCAACAGTTCATGTCACAATATAAGCAGCCTTATAATCTAATTGAAGTCACAGCTCTGCAACTTAAAATGAGCAAGAACAGTTTGAGAGCTGAACATGAATTTCTGATAATCACTGAATTAAAACAAAGCAAGCATATCAAGCTGACTTGGACAGTAAAGAGGACATGTATGTACTGTGCATTGCTCCTGCCTGCAACGTTTCTTTTGTTAAAAAGAACAAAGGAAAGGTAGAAATGCTGCTTCTTTTGAGAACTAGTTTTTCATACATCATAAAGTTGTTAAAATTTTGGCCTTTGTAGCAACAAGTTGTAATTCAGGAATCACAAAGACACACAGTTAAGGGTTACAGAACTTTTCTGACATCTACACTGACAAACTATGTAGGTTTAATTGACTGTCTTCCCTCCTGTTCCAACCAGGTATTCAATACCACAAATCCAAGGTATTGAAAATATGAATCAAAAGGGCACAGTTTGTTGATTAACAACTAAATTTTGATCTATAATCGTTTAACAAGCAGCCACAGTCTACGAGAACACCACTATAAATGTCTATTAAAAGAAGAGTACAGTGATAATAGCAGGCTGGCACAGTCTTCAGCTGCAGCAAATGAAGACAAGCACAAATGCAGCAACTGTGGACACAAAAACAAAGGATAAAAGCTGCTTATCTTTGGGATGCCTCAAGCAGGCAGGGATCTCCAGTAAGAGACCCCTTACTTTTACTTCCAACCCTTACACGAGGTCTGGGAAGGGATGGATCCTGGCTCCACCTCTTCCAGTCACTAGGTGCACTGCATACACCTGAGCTCCCCTGGGTTGGCCCTGCCTTCTCACCAGGTGCTCAAACACTGGTTCAGGCTGTGACTTCACATGTCTATTACAGAGGTACTCTCTTGTAATTTTTAGTAAATTACATTTTAATAACCAGAACACTGCTGAACAGAATTTCATGCCAAAATCATTCAACAGTTTCTCAGATTTATTTATTTTTTTTACCTCCAAAATCATGATAAGTTAAAAAGAGAAAACATTATCTTACATGCTCATTACTTTTCAATTGTTTTACAGCAGAGTGGATAACTTTAATATTAGGATATCGTTGTTCTAATAGAGAACTTGGTTGCTCTTCTACATCAAATTCCTCAAGTGTTTTTGAGACCTGGAAGAAGCAGAAAGAGATTTAAAAATAAGAATAATCCATTTTAATTTCTGAAGTTTGTAAAAAAACAAAAAAACAAAAAACCAACAAAAAAGTATTAAGTAAATTTCTAATAATATAAAGACCATATTGTCTTGAATCATGTCACTGTGTCACTGCCAAAAGTACATTTTTATGCATAAAAACCTTTTGTGCATGTCCTTGGTAAAGGATCAAAGTAATACAGAGAATTGTAGTTCTAAAGCTATTTATCCTGATGGACACATTAACTGCTATAATGTTTTATTTTATATATATATATATATATATATATATAAAATTAGACTTAGCAACATTGCATTTTTAATCTACTGGATGCGTTTCTAAGACCCTGTTGACCTGTTTGGTAAAACTCTCATATAGTAACTCAATGATGTTACATGGTCCCCCATGCAAGCATCTTTCTTTAGTATTCTGGAGGAAGAACGTTTTGTTCAAAACAGCACAGAGAATCATTCATTCTAGACAAAAGGGCATCCATGTTTTTCCCTTCTTAAAAAATTAAGTACCCAGTGATATTTTCTTCTAACATTCAACAGTTCAACCTCATGTTGCAGGTAATTTGGTCCTTATGTCAGAAAAAGTGCTTACTTTTGTCCAACTTGTAAGTAAGATGTGTAAGGTAAATGTTCATGCAAAACAGATTCAAGATCTCCTCAGAGCATTTAGTCAGCAGCACATATGTAGTCACTATCAGATATTTCAGAGACTAGTGAAAAAAAACAAACAAACAACAGAACTTGGAAAACACCCCAATAAGTTATGACCTCAGTAACAGAACTGAGGTCTGTTCCAGAAGGAAACAGCTGCATAGGAACCTTCAGGCCTTCTACTTTGTAGGGTATTTAAACAATCTCGTGCACAGCTAGGAACTGGACACCTCTGCAATTCAAAGAGAACTTAAGGTATACATGTCCAAAACTTAGATGCTCTGCCTTCAAACAGTGCTTATTTATTCCCTTACACTTCACTTGCCAAAACTTCTGCTGATACAAATTACAGACTTTACATCTTTGCAATATGTAAATGTTTGTCCTGGATACCCACAACCACCAGAGTCAGCATTGTGAAAACACAGAATCATAGAATGGTTTGGGCTGGAAGGGACCTTTCAGATCTTTTGGTTCCAATCCCCTGCTCTAGGCAGGGAGGGCTCTCCCTCTACACCAGGTTGCTCAAAGCCCCATCCAGACTGGCCTTAAGTGCTCCCTGGGAGAGGACATTCACAACCACAATGGGCAACCTGTTCCACTGTCTCTCCAACTTCACAGTAAATAATTTTTTCCTAATATCTAATTTAAATCTACCCTCTTCCATTTTAAAGTCATTTTCCCTCATCCTGTTGCTACATGCCCTTATAAAAGGTCCGTCCCCAGCTTTCCCATAGGCCCCCTTCATGTAATGAAAGGCTGCTATAAAGTCTTCCAGAGCCTTCTCTTTTCCAGGCTGAAGAGCCCTGGCTCCCTCAGCCTGTCCCTATAGGGGAGGTGCTCCAGCCCTCTGATCATCCTCACAGCCCTCATCTGGACCCGCTCCAACAGCTTTATGTTCTTTTTGTGTTGAGGTCCCAGCACTGGACCCAGTACCCCAGGTGGGGTCTCACGAGAGCAGAGTAGAGGGGCAGAATCCCCTCCCTCGACCTGCTGGTTACACTTCTCTTGATCCAACCCAGGATACAGTTGGCCTTCTGGGCTGCAAGCACACATTGCTGGCTCATGTTGAATCTTTCATCAACTGACACTCCCACATCCTTCGCGTCAGGACTGCTCTCAAGCCATTCTCTGACCAATCTGTATCTGTGCTCGAGATACATTAGTTGGGTGTTACCTTGCATTCTCACAAAGAGCCTTCAGATACTGGCAGCCAGTTACAGCTACTAAAAGCCAAAACTTTTGTTTAAATCTCTATGCCTAAATTTCCCCCTTCAGAAATTTGGATATAAGCATCAATACATCAGGAAAACTGATTCTGAGACCTGCAGACCTAAAAGAAATAATAACTTTTTTTTACTAGTCCTAAGGTATACCTGTACTATGATATATTTGTATTATGTACCATTTCTCAGAAAAACACAAATACCAAGCAGAAGGCTGGTAACTTTCCCCAGGTGGTAAAACCTAACTTGCTATGGACTAGCTTAAGTGGCTTGCAGCTTTTCATCCTGAATTCTGGGCAATCCAAGCCCAACTCTTCCCATGACCTACTGTAGAATCTGTTCCCAAGTGGTGGGAAAAAGAGCAGTGTCTTGTAAGATCTGAGTACCTCTGGCTGATGAACCTATAAGCCAGAAATCTGAACTCGAGTATGGAATTATTTTATTTTTAAAAACAGCAGCAAAGAATCACCAGCTATGGAAGATGAAATTGAGCACAGTTTCACAGAAGGATATTCCTTTTCTGTTACATGTCAGAAGTCTGATTCTGCCTGAGATTCTAACATATTACTACTATAAGAATGGTGGGCAATCTGAGATCTACTAGCAAGGCTAAATTTCTTAAATAATTTATTCCAAAGATATCATTTTGGAGCTTAAGATGGAGCATTCCCATTAGCTAAGCAGTGAAATGATGCTTCAGTAGAAATGTATTAAACACTTATATCGTGTAAGTACCCAATTTAATCTTTGGTCATTTACTAATATTGTGAATATATTCACTGAGAACTTAGCAATGATTATGAATCACTACAAAATAACACACAGTCACAATCACTTTCAAGATTAGACTCTAAAGTTATCTGTACAAGGACAGACTTCTGAAGATGTCTTACTGTAACAAAAATTAAAGCTTTCTTACCTGTTTGAAATTTGTTACAGCTTTTATGATTGGAGAAGCTGTCACTAAAAAAATGTCTTCTGACGGGAAGTCCATGGCCAGCTTGTAAAGAAACAGAAAATATGATGAGCAAGTAGTCATCAACAGAATTTGAATTAAACACAATAAAATTACTGGAGTAAAGTAATAACCATTACTACATTACCTAAATGTGAATCAGGTAAACAGTGTTTCAAGGCTACGGAAGAAGGACATAACTGAAATGAATCAAACTGGGAAAGCCAAAACTTATGTCATACAACTTCAACTACTGCAGCCACTGTAAGAAAGACTACTCAAAAGAATGTATTCTTTTGTTCACTTTTGTTATTTGTTATTCTTCACTGTATTCTGAAGGCTGGCTGTTGGAAGACTCTCATCACAATTTATGGAGATTCCCTGCATTTTTGTTATGATTTCTAACAGACTTCATTTTGACAGAGGAAATACTGATTCCTATCGGTTAATTTAAATGTAATTTAGTAAACTGACAAGTGAATCATCTTCAGAATGCTGTTAAGCAGTACAGTACAAGACTCTTACAGGCTGCAAGCAACTGAAGAATTTCCTCCTTAAGTGCTGCATTGCTCAGCCACAGTAGAACCCAGGTTCCATATCACCAGTATCCTACAGATGAACAAGACAGTTGTAAAAACGACCAGGAAGCATGTTCTGTCTTATACATGACCAAATGGGTGTTTATAATGGTACTTCAGATGGGAAGAACCTGAAGGTCAAAGTACCAAGACTTTGGTTTAAGGGAGATCCACATAGCCACACTTCTGGCATAAAATACAAATGCATTTAATGAGGATATGTGAAAAACGTCATGTAATACACCCTGTATAGCATGACTCCCTAATATGTATTTCATACCCATTGTAGCTGTATGCTTTATGTTGACAGAAAAGAAGAATGGTTGACACGTTCATGCAACAGAGCAGCACAGTGTGCCCCTGCAGCTGCTTCCAGGTGTACCTTATTAAAGTCTCCAAAAAAACTACAGAATGCCATAGAAAGCATGGGATCAGATAATAACCATCGGATGTATTTAAGACCTTTTTACACCAACATCACATACTTTGCACCACTTACACACGCTCTAATGTTTATCCCTCTCTTTTTACTCAGACTGAATGGTTGTTTGAAATGTTCGTTCAGTCCCCTTGATGTTGTTCCACTCCTTTATCTTTTTAAGTACTAGAAATCTGCCACACAAGATATTAAGTTTATCCAAACATATGGATGTGGGTGTAAAGAAAAATACAAACCTGAAAATGACAAACCTGAAAGAAATGTTGCAACTAAATAGGGAAGGTTGAAATTAGGTTGAGACATGAAACATTTCATAACATAGGAAATAAATTTAACCTTAAAAAAAAAAAGAAAAAAGAAAAAGGTATTCAGTCAGGCTGTTTTAAATGTACTTGAAAATTACCTGACTGTGCATTTTTTTTAAGTTAGAGCTGAAGCAATGGTTGCTATCAGAGAGCAGCCTGAGAAGCCCGAAGTGCATACCCAAAATGCAGTATGATGGACAAGGTGTTTATTCCAGAGAATTATACCCTTAGTCTCAAGACTGAGAAAGATTGTATTCAATGTTTCTGGTTTATTATTTCATGCATGCCAGCAGCTACACATGTAGAGCATAGAATAGAAAGTTCTCCAGAACACGAGGCCGTTTTTGATGGGGTTAATGAATACATTAATATGGCAATGAAGGTGCTGCTCTCTGAAAAGACCCTTTCCAGGCATGTACAGAAAACACTGTACATGAGGATGGAATTACACGTGGTGCTCAGTGAAAACTTGCACTGAATCTTAACCCTTGCAATACTGCCTGGAAGGAGGAGATTGTCCTAAAAGTCTGTGTGAGAAAGCATCAGGGTTGCAGATTCTTCACTGTCAGAGGGATGGAGTACAGGAACAGGCTGCTCAGAGAGGCTGCCACTCTGGAGTCCTCTGGAGATACTGAACACCTGTCTGGACGCCTACCTGTGCAACCTGCTGTGGGGATGTGCTTTAGAATGGGGTTGGACCTGATGATCTCTAGAGATCCCTTCCAACCCCTGCAACTTTGTGATTCCATGAATTAAAACACATGCTATTAGACTGCGAATACTCATTCCGACTGTGTTTCCTGTGCTGCTGGGAAACAGCATCACAGAATGGTTTGTGTTGGAAAGGACCTCAAAGATCATCAAGTTCCATCTCCTTGATGCAGGAAGAATGAGCAAAAGCAGCAAGTCTCAGTCATCACATAAGAATCTGATCGGGAAACATGTATAAATGAAAAAGAGGCACTCGCTGTGAGATTTGGAAGAAAATATCAGGAAAGCAATACATTTTCATCTCTTTTAAAGCAGTCTTAATGATCATAAACGTTAATTGTGAGATGGGGCCACAGCAACTACGTATAGCTCTATTTCAGGCAAACAGTCTCCTGGAATATTAAACACGGACCCAAATCCCCTCTCGGCGCCGACCGCAACGAACCCACGGGCCGCCAGCCGGCGGAGGGCGCGCATGCGCTCGGTGGGCAGTGGCCCCACAGCCCGTACCTTCTCGGCGCAGGTAACTCCGGCGATGCCTCCGCCCACCACCACAAAGCGGCTCCGCGCGACGCCGGGGACTGTCGCCATTTTCCCGCCTCTCCCGAGAGCGGCAAGGAGGGGGAAAAGCACTGCCGCTTCCTCGCCCAGACGCGGAAGGTGGCGGCGGCGCTCTGCCTACGGTGTGCGGTGGCACCCAAACTTCCTCAGCTCGCGCAGCTCGGCCCTGGCTTCCGCTCTTTGCCGGACTTTGTTGGAGGATCGTAGAGAGGAGAGGGCTAGCAATTAAGACGAAGAGTGAAAAACAAAACAAACGAACAAACACCCAAGCCTCTCTGCATTTCTTAACTGGAAAGCAGGAAGATGGAGATGTGAGACTTTGGGTGGAGGCTTGTTAGGCTAGTATGGTTAGGTGGTGGTTGGACTCAATGATCTTTAAGGTCTTTTCCAACCTGAGCGATTCTATGATTCTATGATTCTTTATCTTGTAGGCTACCTCCAGTGGCATCTCGAAGGCAGGACATTACCTCAGTGCTCTCAGACACATGGTCTGATTTTTGAGTGCTCCCCTGTGGAGGGTGGAGTTGACTCTGATTCTTATGGGCTCCTTCCAACTCAGAATATTCTGCGATTCTTTGATTCTGTGTACTTCTAAGAGACTGGAAATAAAGCATAACAAGCAGTTAGAGAGCTATTTATCATTTTTGAGATGCTCGTGTCCAGAGACTTAGGACTCTAAAGGCCAACCAGTCCTCTATTCAAACATGCAGCTGTGCTGTAGTATATGGTGCTTACTCTGCAAGCATCCACTGCTGTTCAGAAAGGAGACAGCTAGAAGGAGCCTGCAGGGGGCTGGTGGGGGTAAACTTGCAGTTTGTGGAGATCAGAGCGGCTGACTTTCGTTTTCTTTCGTTTTTTTTATTATTTTTATTATTTTTTATTTTTAGCAATGCCAATTATTGTGTATGATTTACTTAAAATGGATTCAAGCTTATACAATCCAGTTTATCTTGGACTTTTCAGCATATAAGTCCATTCTTAATTTTAATACAAATTTTCAACACTTATTTTTTTCTCTCTTGGAAGAAAAGATGAGACTACTCATTGTGTACACCACAGAAGTGACACTATTTCAAAGCTGTTGCCTTTTCAGGCTTTCTGTTTCTATCAGGTCTTTAATCAGTCCTCCAAACAGTGACTTCCTGATGGTAGTTAGTTACAAATACTTTCATTTTGTCTTTTTAAAAAAGACACTTTTATGTAGCACTGGAGGTAATTTCATAGTTCAGGCAATTGCTGACCATTTTGATCACAAACTAGGTTTTGTTCTCTGAATACATCCCATTCCACTATAAATTACTTGAGTAGATGACCTGACCCAAACAGTACAAAAAAAAATTGGACAGACTTGCGTCATCAAGTAAAAGCATACCCTCCAAGGATTTCATTTCCAGTTTATGATAAATGACAAGATAACTCATTTTACTTAGAGCATTTGATTGCGCAAACTAAGAAAAGTCATTGCTTCTATTCATGAAGAAATGTAAAAAACCATTTCAGACAATGAGGCAAATTAGGACTGAAAATAATTGTTCACAATTAGTGAACAAAGTCCTTAGTTCCTAACTGACAGAACATGGATGTTAAATGCAGAAAACTTTATGAGATGTGCTAGTATTTAATTTATATAGGGAATACAATTAATTTGTCTTTAGTATCAGTAGCATATTGCAAATGCATTCATGCGGCTTTTTGCCAAGCTTCTTAGTGCATGTGTGTAAGAGGAATAGCAGAGGATGTAAGACTGTGCGAGTAGATGACTGCTATTAAGCAGGTTTTATTATTTGTTAAACTAGGACTCCTAATATTCTGAGGAGCCACTGTGCACCCATCATGTACCATGTCGCTGCATAAGCCTTCACAAAGAATGGCTGCTCTTGGAAAGAACTTCTGGGTCCATCTGACCCAAATCACTGCTCAAGAAGTGTCACCCAGAGCAGGTTGCTCAGGACCATGTCCAGACAGTTTCTGAAGGTCTCAAATGATAAGACTCCACAGCCTCTCTGAACTACCTGTGCCAGTGCTCCATCACCCACATAGCACAGAAGTGTTTCCTGGTGTTCAGAGCGAACCTTCTGCTTTCCAGCTTGTGCTCTCCCTTCAGGTATTTAACAAATCCATGATATCTCCCCTGAGCCATCTCTTGGCTGAAGTTCCAGATCTTTCAGCCTCCTTTTATGGATGAAATGCACTTCTTAATCATCTTCATTGCCCTTTGTTGGACTCTTCCCAGAGTGTTCATGTCTTTGTTGTGCTGGCGTGCCCAAAACTGGACCCAAGACTCCAGATACAGTTTCACCAGTGCTGGAGGGGAAGGATCACTTCCCTCAATCTGCTGGCAATACTTTGCATAATGCAGCTTCAAATACCTTTGGTCTTCTTTGTGTCAAAGGCATTGTGCTGACTCATGTTCAATTTGGTGTACACTAGGATCCCCAGATCCTTTTCTTCAAAGCTTCTTTCCATCTAGGTCACCTCCAGCATTTCTTGGCACCTGGAGTTGTTCCTACCCACGTGCAGGACACTGTACTTGCTGGCCTTCATGAAATTCGTGTCACCCTATTTCACTAGCCTGTTAACATGCCTCTGGATGGCACCACAACCCTCTGATGTATCGGCTTCTCCTCCCAGTCTCATGTCATCAGAAAATTGGTTGAGCGTATGCTCTGTCCCTTCATCCAGATCATGATCAAAGATATTGAATATGAAATAAAAGCAGGACGCAGTAGTCAGACAAACTTTGGCAGTCCTTCCACCATATCCCAGGTCTGATACCCTAACAGACATCACAGACATGCAGTTGATAGATCAGGTCAACAAGTGGAGATGCCTGTGCACCCTGTGCATATCCACTGCACATGGAGGTGCCTGTGCACACCCACTGCAGAAACCTGCTCTTTCTTGCTGAAGATTTTGCAGGATGTAGAGTTAAATGGACCAGATCTTTGCTTATAGGCACATCTGACTCCTTTTCAGCTTTGAGGACTGTGAACCTTTTCTATAGATGCAAGCAACTTAAGTGGGACAGGAGCCTTTCTCACCAGCTCCCATCTTTCCCCTTCTCCAGAGGTTTGCTTACTTGAATAGTGGGGATGGGCATTGTAAACTTCTCTCCAGTGCATAAATGGGTAAGTTATTAACTTGGAGGAGTCTGTAAAAAAACTGGAAGAAATCCATTTGTCTGTAAAGCAAAATGATTTTTCTATGTCCCTATTTTCTATAAAATGACATGCAGTAACAGGTTGGCTGGGTCAGTGCTACCCTGTCCTCTGCTAAATTGCCATCACGCTTTAGAACAGTGCAAGTCAATCTATCACAGCTCTAATTGTGAAAAGCAGACTGTGCTGCCTGCCAGTGGGGATGCATTTCATATTTCCATCGTCTGCCCTTTTCTGTAAGCGTGTTTGGGCTTTTCTCGATTTAGGCAGGCGTTGTCAGGGGATATGACTGATGTAGCAGTCACAAATAATGAATTAAGGTATGGATCATGACAGTAGAATCTTGATAGCACTAAATACTATAAGGAATTCTTTTCTTTCATTGTCTTCAGTTCCTCAAACAGATGGAAAGGTTGTTCAGAGTGAAACAGCAGAGGGAGGCAAGAAGCGCTCAGTCCACTGACAGAATGATAAAGATGAACTGAAAATCACACATTATTTGAGTGGCCTTCGGTAGGGAATCAGAGAAGTGATAAAGCCATAAGAGACCACAAAACATTTTATAGGCTCAGTGACATTAAAGATTCCAAGACAATTTTGTTGTCAGTTAGTACTTGCTTCACATGAAAGACAGAAAATATAATATTACTGAAATAATAGTGCTGTAAATCTGATTTATTTTTAAAACCATAGACTTGCTTCTGGGATAACATCTGAATGTTTTGGCACCAGGAGGTGCTCATTCATTACGATTCCAGTAGCAAAGGCACTCAGGCTCTGTAAAGTATGACTCAAAATGCCATTTATTGGAGCTAACACTATAAAGAAACAAAGGATAGAATAGAAAATCTTAGAACATCTCTCCAGTGGAATCCCAAAGCTGTACAGTATTAGATGGGACTTCTGTGAGGGCTCTTCATAATGTTGGCCTTCCAGGCTGCAAATACACACTGCTGGCTCATTTCCAGCTTTTCATCCATCAGGACCCTCAAGTCCTTCTTCACTGGGCTGCTCTCAATGAGCTCTTTTCCTAGTCTGTATCATATTTGGAACTGCCCCACCCAAGTTCTCTCTTTAACTGTTTTCTCAGTTCATGGTGACCATTGCCTGTTTTGTGTCATACAACTGCTGCAAGTGCATTTATTAGGCACCTTTTCATTGATTTCTACCTTGATGTGAGCTAAAGTCTTCAGAACCACTTGCTGCTGGTACACGTTACAAAACTGTTGCCACAGCTAATCCACAATGGAAACACCAACAGTGGGATCCCAAAACATTATTTTCCACCTCTCTGTTACAAGATATCCGAGTTTAATATGTTTTCTGTATTTTTTTAAATGATTACTACTATAATTTTCTTCCAGGAAATGCTTTTGTGCCAAGCATTATCATTTTGACCCATTATACTCAAAAATAAATTAATAGTACAGTAACATGTCCAGGACCAGTCCCATTCACAGCAGTTGCTATAACTGCAGTTATTGGAAGACAAGAACTGCTGAAATGTGCACAGCTGCTCGGATGCATGCACTGCATATGGCACCTGCATGATGCAGCTTGCTGTGTTCTGCACAGTGTATGGCAAGTGGGAAACAAACCCAGTGGGTGGAATTCTTCTGGCAAACTGCATGCTGGAGACAGATGCCAGTCAAATGGTTACTGTATAGCTGCTCATTAACTCGCATGGCAGAAGCACTCCTCTGCAGTTGATTATGTAGCTCCAACTACTGCACTGTTTCATTCACTTTCTCCTTTAGAGGTGCATTGATCATCTGTACTACACCATCAAGTGCCTGGAGGACAAAGAAAAGTGGACATTACAGTGATAGGAAAGTGTTGACACTGCAGTGAGAGGCATGAAGCGGAAGAACAGGAGCATGAGTCCCATGTTTTTCACGAGACATGGCTGAGAGGACCTGTGATCCTGATGGTGTCTTTAATTAATTCCAGACAGAGAATGCTTTTGTTATCAATAATGCCCTAGAGTCCTGAGAGAGATAGGAAGTTAGTAATGCACTGTGTACTCATTTATGCCAGATAAAACCCTTTTAATGCCTTGTTTGTTAGGCACTTGTAGCTAATTTGGGGTATGAAACACCGTGAGAGCTTTTGTACTATTTTGCAAGGCATATTTTTTGTTCTTTAGACAATGTACTTATTTTTAAGCTCCTGGTATGAAGGAGCTGCTGATCTGCATGGGGAATATTTTACTTCATTAATAGTATGATTTGTTCTGGGGTAAGGATTGATGTATTTGCCAAATAAAATATTAATATAACACCCTGTGGGTGACCGGGTTATTGTTTCTTGGCCTTGTGCAAATGCTAACTTTTAAAAATGAAAAATTGGCACCTTCCCAGTTCTTTAGAACTGACTGGACAACAGGAAATGATCCAAGGGATGGAACACTTCCCCTGTGAGGAGAGCCTGAGAGAGATGGAGAAGAGAATGCACTGGGGAGACTGATAGCAACCATTCAGTATGTAAAGGGAGGTTTTAAAAAAGAAGGGCACAGATTCTTTAGTAGGGTCTGATGGGATAGGACAAAAGGAAATGATTTCAAACTAAAAGAGGGGAGATTTATGTTGGAAATAAGGAAAAAGTTCCTTACAGTAATGGTGTTGAGGCACTGGCACAGTTTGCCCAGGGAAATGGTGGATGCCCTGTCCTTGGAGACATTCAAGGTCAGGTTGGATGGGGCTCTTGAGCAGCCTGATCTGCTGCAGATGTCCCTGATCATTGCAGGGGGGTTGGACTAGATGGCCTTTAAGGATTCTTTCCAACTTCAATGATTTCATGATTCTATGATTCTATGGAATACCTACGCAAATAGAATTTCTAAACATAGGAGGAGAAACATATGAACACTTTAACTGGATTTACTGACTGCTAGAGACAGATAGTATTCTTTCTTATCCTCTATCAAGCATTCTTGAAACTTGTAACCTGCACAATGAGAAAATATGGGGGCTTTCTGCTAGTTCATCATCTTTTCTCCTTATTTCCTTTTCTGGTACTTGTGGTTGAATAATGCAATGGTTAATTATTTGTCCCGTGTAGTTTTGGAGGGAAATGCAAGTGAATTCACGAATTCTCAGACAGTGTGTGAGTTCTGATGATAAAAGCTGGAATTATCAAATTTAGTAGAATAGTAGAAGACAATAGGAAAGCACATACTGGAGTCAAAGAAGATCCAGATACGGTGTACAATAAACTCCCTGAACACTGTTGAAGGACTATCCAAGTCTTGTAGTGCCCAGCCACCTTGTAAACACTTTGTGAAACAACTGTGTTGAGGGTGAAACAATATGCCCATATACCTAGGTATCACTTGTGGTCTCAGACAGGATCCATACAAAGAATAGAGGTGTAGACAGTGTATGCACAATGAAATAGCATAGCACAAGAATACAAGCCCAAATGTTTGTATGGGTAATTTACAATATAGCTGTAGCTTAATATTTTTTCTTATTCTTGGATATAATACCTTTTCTCTTTGGCACTATGTGTGGTTGAAGCTTTCTTCTGCCTCAAACCTCCTGAAATAGAAATGACATCATTTATCCCTGCACCGGAAAGCACTCTGACAGTTCTGTTACCTCATTATCAGATCACAGTTGTGTCATAGAATCATAGAATCATAGAATCACCAAGGTTGGAAAAGACCTAAAAGATCACCCAGTCCAACCGTTCACCTATTCCCAATAGCTCCTACTAAACCATGTCCCTCAACACAACATCCAGTCTTTCCTTGAACACCCCCAGGCTCGGTGATTCCACCACCTCCCTGGGCAGTCCGTTCCAGTGCCTGACCACCCTTTCTGAAAAGTAATACTTCCTAATGTCCAGCCTGAATCTCCCCTGCTGTAGCTTGAAGCCATTCCCCCTGGTCCTATCACTAATGACACGAGAGAAGAGGCCGACCCCCAGCTCACTACAACCTCCCTTCAGGAAGTTATAGAGAGCAATGAGGTCTCCCCCGAGCCTCCTCTTCTCCAGGCTGAACATTCCCAGCTCCTTCAGCCTCTCCTCATATGGCCTGTGTTCCAGACCCCTCACCAGCTTTGTTGCCCTCCTTTGAACACGTTCCAGGGCCTCAATATCTTTCTTGCAGTGAGGGGCCCAAAACTGGACACAGTACTCGAGGTGCGGCCTCACCAGTGCTGAATACAAGGGAACAATCACCTCTCTGCTCCTGCTTGCAACACTGTTTCTGATGCAAGCCAGGATGCCATTGGCCTTCTTGGCCACCTGGGCACACTGTCGGCTCATATTCAGCCGAGCATCAATCAATACCCCCAGGTCCATTTCCTCTATGCAGTCCTCCAGCCACACCGCCCCAAGCCTGTAGCGTCGCCTGGGGTTGTTGTGGCCGAAGTGCAGGACCCGGCATTTGGCCTTGTTGAAACTCATCCCATTGGCTTCAGCCCAGCTCTCCAGCCTGTCCAGATCCCTCTGTAGGGCCTCGCTACCCCCAGGCAGATCCACACTTCCAGCCAATTTGGTGTCATCTGCAAACTTACTGAGTGAAGTGTGTCACTTCACATTAATTATGCCTGCATATGTAAGGCTGGATTAGTTCTGTAGGGGCAATTTACAGTATCAGAGGTTTTGATGTTGCTCTGTTGACAACCACTGGCTTCTGTTTGTCACCTGCACTGCCCCTGGACAGAGCGTGATGGCTGAGACGAAGGCTGTTTCCAGCTAGGTCAAGAACAGCACCACCTCAGCAAATTGTCTGGCTTGTAATTTAGCTTTGGGAAATGATTTTCTTTCAGGAAAGAAAATTTATTTTTTTTCCATAGCATTATTTTTGTATGTGTGTTTATTCATTCCTCTCTTGCTTTCTAGCAGCGGCTAGACAGCAAGTATCACAAATATCACTCTCTGTTTTCTGGTCTCCCGAGCGCCTTAGAAATAATGTTTAATTTTATCCAAACTTTTTTGTTTAATTTTATCCAAACTTTTTATTTATTTATTTATTTTTAACTAGCATTCAAAGCTGACGGAAATACTTGATTAGCAAGTCAGCAGCAAAGTATTGAATGAGATCTCATGGGAGACCACAGGTAGGCTTTTCTCTCACCCACAGCCACAGCTCTATGAGATAGTCACTGTGGAGAGGTTGGCTATGAGTGGTGATGAGCCAGGTCTGTTCAGGCAGTCCATGAGTGTCCATCATGAGGCGTGACTGCAGCAGAAGCCTGAGAATCAGCCAGGAACCAGGTGCACCAAAACAAAGGCAATATTGTCAATAGGGCTCCTGTGCAGAGGGTGTCCCAGGTGAGGCCAGACATAGAAATTAAGCCTGACAGAAATATTAGTACAACCAATCTGCATGTTTTAGCTCATTCTCAGTTCTTCCCACTTCTTACTCATCTCCTGGTCCCCTGGTTATCTGTTGTGCTAAGGTTAATTTCCTTCTGGGCTACCTTTTGGAGTCAGGCAATGAGTTCCTGCTGAAGTCAAGTCCAGGTGCAGTGCTGAAATTAGCTTGCTGCAGGGACTGCTGAACAGAGGATATGAGCTGACCTTCCAATGAGTTTGCAGCTTTCTTTCGACAGAGTCCACTTGTGTCAACCCAGGAGGCTACTGGTAGATTAAAGGCAGTCAGAGATGCCCATTTATCCCTTCTGCCCATAGATCAATTCTTTTTTTTACTTTGTTGACCTGGAAGAAACGATAAATAATACGTAAGTTAATTCTATGGACAATACTTAACCAGGTGTTTTGAACGTTTTGCTTCCACAGATCAGTTTCAGTGTCCATCCTAGCAGTATTGCTGCAACTGGTCCTAGCATTGGTGTTCTGTTGATGTGACCAGACAGCTCAGCATATCAACAGAATATACACAAGATGTTCACCAGTGATTTAGTCCAGTACAAATGATCCTCCCCAGGGTGATTTTCATCTATGATAAAGATTTAACCTTTAATTTTTGAAGTTTTTTTCTATTCCCTGGCTTGTCTTAGAGGCAGAAGATAATGGAAAATAACTTCTATCCATGCTGTGTGTAAACAGTGTTTTAATAATAGCTTAAAACAACCAGTTTTGATTCTATCTTTACAAGCCTGTGACATTGCTAGCGGTTCTGACAGTAACAAGTTTTGATAGCTAAAACAAAATAGCATTTGGTAACATTTAACTTAATAGTTCTTTTAATTTTTTGTCATGGAGCTAAACTTGTTTGTTGATAAATGGAACCGTCAGACAGAAATTTCTTCTGTGAACTGCGTTATCTTTAATCATTTCTTCAGGGCCTTATGATGAACAACTGTAGTGTATATTGTACATTGTATTTATTTCCTGCTTTGCTTTCACAGATACTTTGCCTTTACTAATCTAATTTGGTGCATAATTTCTATGTGGTATTTTAAAAGACTGAAATATTAAATTTGTTAAAGGTAGTAACGTGTGACGTCTGTAAAGTATGGCAAATTGGGGTATATGCAGGTAATTCTATGTATGTGGTTGTTTTTAAAGCTCTGACTGTAAGTTTAAAAATATCCTGTGCAACAGAAATAAAATACAGTGTACTTCCTCTGTGTGTGTACGTGTTCAGTAATACAGTCTTGGATCAAAGGCTCTTCCAGTCTCTAAAAATTACATAAACTTAGAAAGGACACAAAGTGAATTTCCTTGGGAACATTCTTTCAGGCTCTCACGGTCTCTGGTTAAGAATCTTGCAGAGATAATGTTTACAATCTAAACTGTTTAGTAGGCTCACGAGTGTAAAATAGATTTACTTTAAGTTTCTTTACTAACTTGTTTATTTTTCTGCTTTTTATAGTGTTCTATGTCTGTTACTTCGTGGTATATTGTAGCCACTTTCAGGTTCTCAATAGGCTTTACACATTTTCACAGGTGGACAGGTGACAGCAAGTCACACTGTGATTTGAGTTCTGGAAATGGAGGTTGGTCATCCTAAGTCTTCAGACTAGGGGGTTGAAAAAGATAATATCCTGTTATTTTGTGTGTGACTTTCTTTTCATCTGTACAGAAATGGTAAGATTATTTCAACTTGCTGTAATGGAGGACTTTGTGAACTTGACACCACGTGCTTTGGGCTGTCTGCAGAGACATAGAAATGATAGGAGGTATTCTTTAGTGGCTGTAATTTTTTTTTTTTTTCACAGTTACAGAACACATTATTCTTTATTTAAAGGGCTCAACTCTTGAATTCCAGGAAAGAAAATTGTTTTTTGGGATGTTTCTTTTTCATTTTTTCTTTTTGCATGCTTTGTTTTGCCAACATGTAGCTCTGGATAAATTTGAAGCTTGCACCTGAAAAAACAGTGCTGGCTGATGTTGGATACAAAGCAGATTGAATAAATGTTGCCACGTTTAGGGAATTGCTCTTACTCCCTAAGTAGATATGTATGTTTTCCTTTGATATCCAAAACTTCAATGACATTTGGTCATGCTCTCTGAGGGCTGATCTTCCTTCTCTGACCATGATTTCTGACAGCAGTGGCAGTGTAAAAGCTGAGCAATTGAGAAGTTTTTAAGGCAGGAAACCTCTGCAAGTATCATGTGCAGCTCAAATCTCATTCTTCTGGGAGGATAGAGTAACCTCAGAAATAACTCTTTGTGGAAATAAATGAAACTGTAGGAGATATATCACTATTTTTACAAATGCAGGCCAAGAGATTACTCATCAGATGTACTGGTTGAGTGATCTTTGCAGCTAGAAATAAATTCCACTTACCTCCCTTACATCTTTGGAACTATGGGCTTAGAAAAATCTAGCACTTCAACTATAAGGAAATACCTGGAGGCTTTAATTGCAGGGATTTGGATGGGCTGTAACTTACTTGTAACATCTTTGTCTTTAGCACAGAGATCCCAATAGAAAAATTGGATGCTCTCACAGATAAAATCAAAACATCCCATTACTTTAAAAATGTCCCATTAAGTCTTACAGATCATGATTCCAGCAGCACAAGACTGAGGCTGCAAGGAAAATTAGGCTGAGTAAATTCATATAATATTTGGAAAAAACTTATTTTTGAAATGCTGAGCTTCAGAATTCTGTATTGCATGAATGTCTAGACTAGTGTGTATTTTCCTTAGCAAGTCAAGTGCATCTTCCTTCCTGTGCTCTGAAAGTTCTGCTGTTAACTCTGAGATTTATTCCATGCTAAGCCTTAAGGGTTTTGCTTCTCATCTTGTTATTTTATTGTGCCACTATGTAACATTAATTCCAGTATGAATAAGAGCAGAGGAATGGTGACCATTTGGCTGTATGATGTTTCTTGCACATCTGATGCAGAGGAAAATGTCAAGTGCATCTTTAGTGCTTGTGGGAAGACTTTTAGAGTCTGCCATCTTAGATAACCTATACCTAACTAATCTCCTCAAACTATGAATAGTATTAAGTTGAGACAAATAATTGTGACTGTTGCAACACTTTTTGTACAACTCGGCAATAATCCATATAACAAGCAATATTTCATTTTCTGTGCAGGTATAGTCAGTGTACAATTACCTATCAAAAAAGCCAATAAGCCTGCTTCCTTTCTTCTGGCCTCTCATTTTCCAACTGCAGAGCTTTCTAACTTCCTATCTTTTTTTTCCCCTCCCTAAGATTAGATACATGAATCATTTGCAGAGGGAGAAACTCTTCTGCAATGTTTTTTACACTGGTCCCTTTTGATGATTCATTTTAACACAGATGCTGTCATTTAACTCTGCTGGTGCATCAGAGGCTCAACATGTAATTTTTTTCTAATAGCAGAAAGCTATCAGAATTGGTTTCTCCTTTGTCATATAATTTCTTCGAAAAGGTCAGCATGGTCCTATCTTCTGGGTAGAATTTATAGAATTTTAAATTTAGTGGTCAAGGTTTAAAATCAAAACCTGTTTTGATAGAATAACCATGATCTTAACAATCATTTTACTGGGACCAGAAAACGGAGCCTTAAGTAAGTAAAGATAATAAGGACATTGCCTTCAAAAATCCACATCTGACCAGTATCTTTCAAGATACATTCTGTTTGTTGGTTTTTGTTTTTGTTTCCCTTTTCCTTTTTTAATACTTTTGGATTTTTTTTTAAGTAAATACAGAATTCCTATGTATTCATTTGTGACTGAACCAGGAGTGTGAATCAGCACAGTTCTTTTGACTTTAAGCCATCTCAGTTTACAAAGTCAAGGAGCAGATTTCTTGTTTAAAAAGATCCGTAACAATACATCTCTATTTTTATATACGTATTATTTTACAATATGTAAGAAAAGTTGAGGGAGCTGTACTTGTTTGGCTTGGAGAAAGAGAAGGCTCTGGCATCTCATTGCAACCTTCCAGTACATGAAGAGAGCTTATAAGCAGGAGGGAAATTAATTTCTTGCAGTTTAATAGTGATAGGACAAGGGGAACTGGCTTCAAACTATAAGAGAGAAATTTAGGTTAGGTGGTAGGAAGAAATTTTTTACTGAGAGGGCAGTGAGGCACCGGCACAGTCTGCCCTGAGAAGCTCTGGGTGCCCCATCCATGGAGGTGCTCAGGGCCAGGTTGGATGGGGCCCTGGGCAGCCTGAGCTGTTGGGTGGCAGCCCTGCCCACAGCACGGGGTTGGAACTGGATTATAGAATCATGGAATGGCCTGGGTTGAAAAGGACCACAATAATCATCTAGTTTCAATCCCCCTGCTACGTGCAGGGTTGCCAACCACTAGACCAGGCTTTAAGGTCCCTTACAACCCAAGGCATTATATAATTCTGTAATATGTAACACATATTTCCTGGCCAGATTCTGACATTGTTTACCGTAACTATGTTAAGTAGCATTTACATTTGCCCAAATAAAACTGGGAAAAACTGTCATCATAGAATTGTTTAAGTTGGAAGGGACCTTTGAAGGTCATTAATTCCAACTCCCCAAAGTTCCCTAATCTTTTTTTCTGTTCATTCATAAATAAGTCTTTCTCCTTAAGGTATTTAAAAAAAAAACAAACCAAAAGTGCCTTTTCATACACTCCAGTATTTCTTGTTGAACGTTTAGTAAGTTGACAAAGCAATCAAGTCCTTTTTAGTGTTAAAGCATAACTAAAGAGAACAGTAAGATAATATTTTGCATTAAATGATTTAAGAGTCTCTAGTCTGCATTAATGGGCACTCTAAAGCCCTTGCTAATAAACACGTTTTTCCAAGCAGGATTTCATCACATTCTGCAAAAGATTTTTCATATTACAATAATCTATTAAATCTGCATCAATTCAGAATTCAGATATACCAAAGCATATATTCATAGAATTTTTTTTTAAGTAGTGTGTCAGAGATAATAAGCAATAAAGACAGATAATTATACCAGTAAATGAATAAATGAAACATTTATATTATTACATTATTAAAGCCAATGACTGTTTATTGCAAACCATATGGACTTGAAGGTTGTAATTTCACGTGTATGTCTGGTAATGACAGTTTAATCAAAGGTAACTATGATCAAACAAGCAGTGTAATGAATTCACTGATGAAAATTTAGCTCTTACTCTCCTGCAGCATGTATATGGCTATACGAACCCTGCTCAAAATCTCAAGCAGCAAAGAGTATTTCTAGCTGTAAATGTCACTGCAGTGTTACAAAGTTTGCAGCACTGTTTATGCATCATGTAGCTCTTTCAGATTTTGGACATAAAAAAGGAGGCAAGGACACCTAGTAATTGGCAAAAAGAGTTGAAGAAGAATGCCTTTAATTTGTTGTTACTTTTAACTTTTCTTTCTGTCTTGCTCTTCTGGACCAGAAAAACCCTCAACTCCAATTTTCAAATAATATCTGTGAAGTTCATACTGATATAAAGTGTATAAAGGAATACATAGCAGGGCCCAAATTCAGCTGCATCTGCCGATGCTTAAATAGGGAGCTGATATGTATTTATGTGAATCTTATATATCTATTGGCTGTTCAGCTTAACTGGAGGAAAATTGAAGAAATGAGAGTATAAAGCTGACAGTGAGAGGATTCACAGAATCACAGAAGGGTTGGAAGGGACCTCAAGGATCATGTAGTTCCAACCCCCCTGCCTAGCAGGGCCACCAAACACACACATTCAGATCAGGTTGCCCAGGACCCCGTCCAACCTGGCCTTGAACACGACCAAGGACGGGGATTCCCTAGGAATGACAGGTGGAAAGCTCAGAGGTTTGGCTTACCCTCTGCAACTACAGAGGGAAATGAGTTTCTCTCTTCTGTGAGTAGGAGTTGAGTTTTAGCTAGTTGATCTGGTGTTAGGGTTAGCTAACGCTGCAAGATTCCTTCAAAGGTTGTTTTAACACTGAAGGCATGGCTGTTCAGTTTCATTGCTTTGTTCTGACTAGTATTTTTGTATCTTTTCCAGCAAATTCAGCCATTTGGTGAGCCCTAGAAATAATGTTAGGAGTATTCTCATTTCTCAATTTCCTTAATTAAAGGCATTTTGTTAAAAAAAGAAAAAAGAAAAAATAAACAAATTGCTACTGTTTTGGTTAATATGTAATTATAATTTTACTGCCATATATTATCTATCTTACTTGATGTTTGAGTAAAATTTTGACTCAGTAGCACTTCATGAGATTGTTAGTGGGATGCAGTAGTTCTTGCCTTCTGTTTTTCCCCAAGTGACACAGAGGTTTGTTGAAGGCTGGAGCTAGCTTGTGAATAGGAAGAAAATTCATGCCCACAAGTAAATTCTAGGTTGTCAAAAAGAAATCCTTTCGTACTTGTAAACTGCCCATCTCTTGTCTCAAAACTGAAGGATCGCACCATTATTCCTACATTCCTATAAAAAGTCTTCAGTGTAGAGGAGTGGAAAATAGCATCTTTATTTAATTTTATTATTTTGTTATTGTTCTGTGTACTTTTCCTTTTTAGCCAGGTAAAAGTTAAAGATGGAATCACATGCAGACTTCAACATGTATGGGAAAAGAGTGTGCAACAGGGAGTGGCATTGAGATTGAGGAGCATCAGGAGCATCAGGGATAGTTTGTAGCTGAAAAAGAACTGAATGCAGAATGAATATGGGGAAAATATTGACTTCTCAGAAGCACATGTTGACTTTAAGCATGTGGGTAATTAGCCTATGTTAAAGAGTGTGAATTATTAATTTCTTAAGTGATATGCAATTTTTAACATATTGCACATTTTTCTGGGAGGTGCCTAGCATCCACATCTCCTGTGAATTTCAGTTGTGAATTTAGCAGTATCCAGGATTTTTCACTTTAGTTTTTCCTTTGAGCAGAAAGCAAAGCCATTGTCACTGCTCACTTTTTCATTTAATGCCCCAATAAAACTGTCATAAGCACCGACACCTCAAATACGGGCAGTTAATATTACTGCCAAGTAATTAAAAGTAGAGTCCAGGTAACTGCATTTAGGGGCAGGAGAAATTTCATCTTAAATTATCGGTCACGGTTCATTACCGTATTTTGTAAAAGATTTAGAACATTTTCTGTTTGGACAGTTTCCTCCTACATCTAGATAGAAGTTCAACATGTGTTATGAATGCGTGAAGTTTATATGTGGCTGAAGAGCATAAGATGCATTAAGCATTGAAATTATCAGCTTCGAAGAGATTTATGACCTGGCCAAGTCCTAAAGAAGACCTCCTTCTCTCCAAATTGGAAAGGTACGGATTTGATGTGTGGACTGTTTGATGGACAAGGAACTAGTTACAAGATCACATTTAGCGACTAATGGTCAGTGGCTCAATAACTGGATGGAGATCAGTGATGAGTGTTGTCCCTCATGGGTGAGTACCAAGAGGTTAAAGTGCCCTTTAACATCATCAGTGACATGGACAGGGGGATTGAGTGCACCCTCTTCATGTTTGTGGATAACACCAAGCAGTTGACATGCCAAGGGATGGGATGCCATCCAGAGAGACCTAGACAGGGTTGAGCAGTAGGCCCAGGAGATCCTCATGAGTTTCAACAAATCCAAGTGCAAGGTGTTGCACCTGGGTCATGGTTACCTCTGCCATCATTACAAATGAGGGGATGTAAAGACAGCGTACAGCCCTGCTGAAAGAAACTTGAGGTTACTGGTGGATGCCAAAGTGCTCTCCAGGAAGAGGGAAGCAGGCAAAGGAGAGCAGGATTCATTGCACTCTGGCCATTGAACAGCATGCTGTGAACTAGAGCATACTTTACTCTCTGCTTTGTCATTTATGTTGTAGTTTTCAGAGGTTTCATAGCACGCAATGAAATGCTGCCAGCTGCAATATTGCCATCATTTGAAATTCTCATGTGAAAGAGGTGGCTAAGCAGGCTTCTCCGTCTCCTTTTTCACCACTTTTGGGGAGATCTCAGTAAGGCCTGCTCTCCAAGTAGCTGGTCCTTGTGTCCTCTATTTCGTAAAAGTTTTATTCTGTAGAAATGCCCTTTGGGTGACTTGCAAGAGTCACCTGTGGACATTACTGCAATTGGGCCAGATGGATACATATACATATGTGTCTATGTATGAGCTCATTCAGAGTCTCAGGTCTGCCTCTGTGAAACTTATTTAAATACTGACCTTTACCTTCTTTGCTGACCCTGGGTTTATAGAGGCTGTAACTCTAATTCTAAGGGGATTTCTGGCACTGTGTAAAGGAACTACTTGTCTCTTTAACACATTATGTTAACGAGAGTGAACCTCAACTCATCAATATGGTGTTTTTTCCTTGACAATATGTGTGTTCTTGCATTAGTAGTTTCTATATTTGTGGTGAACTAAGGAGAAAAACAAAACAAACCACCAAATCTTCACATAGGGATTGTGAAAACAGCATTTTGTTGCCCAGCTTCTGGAGTTTCCAAATAATGCTTAGAGGGCAGTGAATATTTTTTTCCTTAGGGGTTTTCAGTTCCTTTTGTCTTTCGCCTCGTATGACCACCTGCTTTCAAGGGCAAACAAACTTGGCTGTCTTCCTGGGCTTGCAGCTGCTTTTGTAAGTTTTCTTTGAAAGAGGAGAGAGCAGCTTGAACACAGAACTTGGATGTTGCTGCTTTGCTGGAGAGGGTAGACTTGGGTGGGGTAGCAGAGACAAACTGCAGTTCTGGGGCTGTTAGGAGTCAGCGTGGAGCTGCTTCTCTTGAGCCAACAGCTCTCACTCATCTATCACGTACAGCCTGGACCAAAGGTGAGCGGGAATGGTAATCAATAGCCACTGGCTTGCCAACAGGGAACTGTCTGTGTGCTAATGATATGGAGTTAAAAGGGAGGAAGGGATCCATTCTCATAGAGGAGGTACAGTGGGGGCACTGGGTCCTTTTGCACTGCCATCAGAACTGGTTTTCATATTCTTATCATAGTGTAGACTTGGAGCAGTCTTTCCTTGTTTGATTATAACTTAGTCTCATTTGTGGAATTTGCTGCTATTCTGTACTTCACTAGAAGCACTGGTAATTGTTTTTGTTTTGTTTTGTTAAGGTATAACAGTCTTTTCTGTTGTATGGCTTCAGCTGCCTAACTGTGCTCACGTGGGCAGCTGCTTCTGTTTTATTTTGATTTCTTAGGTAGTAGTATCAGATTGAATCAGAATCCTATTCCCAGTGGCAGTGATTTCCATCTTTCAAGTACTTTACCTGTGCTCAGTTACAGCATAGTAAGATAGCTGCCATAAGCCTCTAGAACAATCTGGGGGCTATGAGGCAAGAGGGACAGGAGAGTAGAAGCTATGCCAGCTCAGAATGTGGGACATGTCTAGAAGAATTTACCATATGATTTAATACTATTAGTTGCAAACTGGGAAAAGATAACTGCATGGGAGAGTTCTGTGGCTTCAACAATACTCTTTAATACACTGAAAAGTAAAAGCTTTACACAGAAGGTGCAGAAAAATTCATGGGCTTAAAGAGTGCATCTGTAAGTGGGTAACACAAGCAGGTACAACAAGAACAGAAAATGATACTGGGTGGCAAAGAGTGATATATCCATAGAAAATATAATCATTATTTATGGTTGTGCATTTGGGTTTTATTGAGACATATTTTGTGCTGAAGTTTCACCTGGTATGTGATGTACCTGAGTTTTGTTTGTAAGGTCTTCTAAGTTAGCTTTACTTTGAAAAATTGGTCAGGCTAAATAACCTCTGTAGACTTGCATGGATATGAGTATCAAACTTACACTGTTTGCAAAGGAGAAATCCACAATACCTTGACAATCCAAATTGCTAAAGGTACCACATTTTTTTCCCAGATGAAATGGTTTTATCAACAGATTGGCAGATCACCGTGTGATTTTCAGGTCTACTCACTTGCCAGCCTCTAGCTACAGTGAAATAGATAACAGTGTTCATGTATGAGCAGTGTTTATGTTTCGTAGCAAACCACAATGGAAAATGGTAGGGCAAATACATGCTTTCTTTATGCCTCTGTCAGTCCAAAATAACAGGCATTTGTTTGAAGAGATATTTAATAGGTTTCGAGGCACAGGGCATCATGCATACCCAGCATGTAAAATGAGTGCACACTCTGTGCCAGCTCATTTGGTGAGTATTTTGATTTCAGTTATAAGACATCATTATGCAAACTTCGAGGAAAAAAAAGATTCTGTAGGAAATAGAAAAGCTTCTGTTACAGTGATTTGTTCTAGTTCTGTAGTTCTAATGGTAATGCAGACCAACAAACTAAATCTTATTTTGGGCAACGAATCTGCATTGAATGCTGTTGTCTGGATTAAAAAAAGTCCAGACCACTTTTGATTAGAACTGTTCTTCAAATTATTAGAATGTGATGGATGTGTTTAGATGAGGAAGAAGCTCACAGTTAGGTTTAGATTTCTTCTCTGAGCAATTTATCACCCTAACATTAGTCAGATACCCAATCTCCAGTCCTTTCAGGATATATAAATAAATAAAGTATAATAACAGAGCAGTAAAATTTATGATTATGATTGATCTTGCAAGAGTCTCCTGTTTGCATTTCTACACAGAGGGTACAGAGCAGAATTTCCTAAGACATACAAATCTTGGTTATTTTCACAGGCATGTAGTTGCAGTAGATTAAATCCCAGAGTCTTTATGCAGTAAAATCTGTTGCTTAATATGATGATTAAATGAAGAAACTATGGGTTTCAGCTCTAGCATGAAACTAGCTCTTGTGTGGAAGAGCTCTCCATTTTCTTTGAGTCCCTGAGAGTCAGACAAAATTGTTTGGTTCCTGTGTTGACGTGATTCTGTAGGAATGCATTTTGGTCTCTGGAGATGCAAAAAGTTAGTTCTATCTCCTCCGTGGTTCCCTTCACCATAACTGTTTTCTATTTATACTTGCCTCTCCGAGATTTCCATTTCTTTTTCCTCTAGACTGCTCAATACTTACCTCCTGAGTTTCAGCATGCTATCCTTACCTTTTTTTGGACTTTACCTACAAAGCCAGCAAACACAATACTACTAATTTATGCTTTCTAAATTCTTCCCCACTTCACAGACCATGTAATAATGTGTGTTGATTTCAAGCTCTTGATATTTGTATCTTTTTTACATTTGTCATAAAAATTTTGACAAAATAAATTCTCAGAAAGATAAGAATTGATATTAGTTCTGGCAATACTATAATAAATCAGAATCGTAGAATGATTTGGGTTGGAAAGGACATTTAAGACCATCTGGTTCCAACCCCCTGCTATAGGCAGAGACACCTTCCTCTTGACCAGGTTTCTCAAAGCCTCATCTAGCTGGCCTTGAATGCTTCCAAGGAGAGGACATTCACAACCTCTCTCGCAACATGTTCCAGTGTCTCTTCACCTTCACAGTGAATAATTTCTTCCTAATATCTAGTCTAAACCTACACTCTTCCAGTTTAAAGCCATTTCCCCTCATGTCACTGCCTGCCCTTATAAAAAGTCCCTCTCAATTTTCCTGTAGGTCTCCTTCAGGTACTTAAAGGCTTCTATAAGGTCCCTCCTTCTCTTGTCCAGATTGAAGAGCCCCAGCTCTCTCAGCTGGTCCCTGTAGGGGAGATGTTCCAGCCGCCAAATAATGAAATGCTGAAACTAAGCAGAAATTGGGAAATTCAGTTTTTTATCCCACAACTGAGAATGCAAAAAACCTATTTACCTGAAATTGCAGAATTTTTCTCTGTGCTGTATTTGCATGTACGTATGTGTGCGTGCACATAGCGTCGATGAAATGATCTGTGTGCCAAGGTTCCTTGCTGCAGAGCTTCCACAGAATTTCCACTTTGCTTTTATAGTAAAGGAAATGATGTGAAATCGCAAATTCAGACATTCTTCTTATTCTCTTTTGAGCCTGAAATTGACTCGAGATATTTCCTAGTTCATTAGTATTTCTTCTTGTGGTCAAATTTTGTCTTGCCAGACCTGGAAGTGGTTTTAACATGAATGATAGCTTTGTGGAAAATCACATCAGAAATGAGATGTGCCCATAATTTGCTCATGTTTTATATAGCTAGTTACCAGAATGTGAGATGGAATATTTTTGAAGAAGAATACAGATACATTAAAGTTGATGGCTTCAAGAGAAGTCTCTGAAATTCTCTGTGAATTCAGGGCAAAAGTTATTATTTTAAGCAACAATAATATATTCACTATTTTGTTTCAAGATTTCAGTTTTACCTTAATGTTGGAAATCTCTGCTTCTTTCTCCTGTTACCTTGTGTGGTCATTGAATCAATTTGCATTGTTTTTGCACAGCCACTTGGGCCATACATTCAAATCAGTTTTCTGGCTGATAAGTTATTGTATGTTTGAAGTGGTGTCTGCCTACAACCTCAAAAAACATCCAAATATCTCTTCTCTAGAAGGTTTTGCTGACTGTGCTGTACTCTTCTAAAGCCGTAGTTAGTTATTTACTGATCTTCCTTCTTTCTTTCATTCCTATGTGTTCTATAAGGAAAAATTGAATAAAATTATTTTTACATCTTCTGGACTGAGAGCTGAACACAAGTACACACTTCTAGAGATAGAGTGATTTCTCTTTTGATTTTATGGAGCAAGTTTTGCAGTGTGCTGTTCTGGAAAACCACTGTCTCACCCACTGCTGTTGAGTTGGACAATGACTAGTTATGTGGCTAGTTTTGTTAGCTTCCTTTCAGACACTAAGACTGACCCAGCTGAAAGTGATACTGAGGGTGATGGTGACTGTAATCATCTGTGAAGTCATCTGTCTCCAGTACCAATTGTTCAATATTGAAAGTGTGGAAAGAGTTGTTTTTAAATTAGTTTGCTGCTTGGAGTGGTGACTCACAGAAGTTACATTGCTAAGGTGTGGAATGAAGAGGATGAATATTAGGATGAAATAGATTTCTTCAGTCATTTAATTCCAAATATCATGGTCTAGTGGCTTTACATTACAGCGCTCAGTATATACATGGTTGTGAGCTTGTATTAATGTCGTCAGTGCTGTGTTTCATTTGCCTTAATTTGAGCTTGGAAAACACTGAATAAATAATGAGAAAAACTTCTTCCTTTCCAGAAATAAATTGAGGGACCATGCTGTTTATTTACTGTTTATACTCTCTGGGTTCATGAAATGATATTTTGATTTTCAACAGTGTGTGGAGACAGGACAAGGGGAAACGGCCAGAAACTGCAGCATAGGAAGTTCCACACAAATGTGCGCAAGAACTTCTTTATGGTGAGGGTGACGGAGCACTGGAACAGGCTGCCCAGGGAGGTGGTGGAGTCTCCTTCTCTGGAGGTATTCAAGACCTGCCTGGTCACCTACATGTGAGACCTGATGTAGGGAACCTGCTTTGGCAGGGGGGTTGGACTCAATCATCTCTGGAGGTCCCTTCCAACCCCTACAATTCTGTGATTCTGTGATTAGGTCTTTTCCAATACTTATATCTGGTCTGTTAGCTGTACATTATCTGGTGGAGTGCACACAAAGCCTCTTGGCAAGCTTTACTGTAAGATAGACAAGAATTAGTAGGAAAAATAGTGGTAACATCTGCTTTTTTGATTTTTGGAAAAGGCTTCCTAAAGAAAAGGGAGTTAACAACAAGTATGTGTGGACTGAAGAATGTTTTTAGAAAGTCTTTTCTCAATAAGCATAAAATCGTTTAATATCCTGAGATGGAAGGTATCCATAAGTATCAGTGAGTCCAGCTCCTGGCTCCACACCCCCTGGGAATCTGTTCTCAAGGACAAGGCAGTAGAGCAGAGCTGGCAGATCTTAGAGTAGCATTCCTTAGGGCACAAGTGCTCTCCATCTCTAGGTGGAGGAAGACTGGAAAGGAAAGCAAGAGCCCAGCATGGCTGAACTGGGACCTGCTGATCAAACTGAAGAGCAAGAAGAAAATGCACAGGCAGTGGAAGCAGGGACATGTACCCTAGGAGGAGTGTTGAGATGCTGCAAGGCTGTGTAGGGATGCAGTCCGGAAAGCCAAGGCTCAACTGGAACTGGACTTGGGCAAGGGATGCAATGAAGAATAAGAAAGGTACATCAACCAGAAAATAAAAAATCCAGGAGGAAATATCCCCCTTGTGAGCAATACAGACAGTCTTGTAGCAACAGACAAAGAGAAGGTGGAGGTACTCAACAACTTTTTTTTTTGGCCTCAGTCTTCACTAGCAACTGCTTTACATACAGCCCTCAAGTGGATGATTTGAAATGTGGGAACTGGGGGAGGGATGCCCCCAGCAAAATCAGGTTCTTGACCGCCTGAGAAACCCGAACTTCTGTAAGTCTATGGGTTCCAATGAGATTCATCTCAGAATCCTGAGGGAATCAACTGATGTAGTCACCAAGTCACTCTCAATGACATTTGAAAAGACATGGCAGTCAGGTAGAGTACCTTGTGACTGGAAAAAAGTCAATATCACCCCCATTTTTTAAGAAGGGTAGAAAGGATGACCCAAGGAATACTCACCTATCAGCCTCACTTCTGTGCCAGGGAAGATCATGGTGTACATCCTCCTGGAAACTGTGTTAAGGCACATGGAGGTGATATGGGGTAAGCGGCATGGCTTCACCAAGGTCAGGTCCTGCCTGACCAACCCTGTGGGTTTTTATGAGTCAGTGGACAAGGGAAGAGCCACTTACATCATCTGTCTGGACTTCAGTAAGGCCTTTGACATGATCACATAACATCCTTCTCTCCAAATTAGAAAGATATTAATTTGACAAGTGAACTGTTTGAAGGATGAAGAACTCGTTACAAGATCATACTCAGAAAGTGGTAGTCAATGACTCAGTGTCCAATTATTGATTGGTGTTGAGTGGTGCCCCTCAGGGATCTGTACTGAAACTGGTTCTTTTTAACATCTTAATCAATGACATTGACAGTGGGATTGAGTGCACTCTCAGCAAGTTTGCGGATGACACCAAGCTGTGTGGTGTGGTCAACACTCCCGAGAGACAAGATGCCAGCCAGAGAGACCCAAGTGAATCTCACAAGATTTAACAAATCCAAGTGTAAGGTGTTGCACCTGGGTCATGGTAAGCTCTGCTATCAGCAAAAACTGGGATAGAGCTCAGCCTGGGGAGCTGGGGACCTGCGGATACTGATGGATGACAAGCTGGGTGTGAGCCAGCAGTGTGCCCTCACAGCCCAGAAAGCCAACTGTATCCTGAATTGCATCAAAAGAAGTGTGGCCAGTAGGGCGAGTGAGGTGATCCTGCCCCTCTACTCTGTGAGGTGAGGCCTCACCTGTAGTACTGTGTCTATATGTGGAGTCTTCAGTACAGAATAGACATGGACCTGTTGGAGTGAGTCCAGAGAGGGGCCACAAAAATGATCCAAGGGAAGTACAGATTACTTGCACTGTGTCTTCTCGGGCCTTAGGGTCTGCTAGCCCTGTTGTGCATGCTTCTACCTCCTCCTGCAGTTGTGAGCAGCCTCAGTACCTCCTGAAAACCAAACCTGCAGTGTGCCTGGAGCCTGTTTAACAGAAATAGACTGAGGGAAAGCACTAAATGCAGATGCTTTAAGCGCTAATTTCTGGGGAGCAACCTGATTTTATGTGGTAGGTTAAGAAGTCAGTGGATATCAGGAAGTACATAGATGGCCATCTGTTCCAACAGCATCCTTCAAAGTACAGTTCCAGAACAAGTCCAGAATGTGGTGGTCCTGCTAACTTTCTCTGGAGATGTGAAAATCTTTGTTACAGTTGAGGTAGTCACTTATGTTCTCTTTTTCACTATTTTGTGTTCATCCTGAAATCTGAATCTGTGCTGGGATCAGTGAAACAGCCTTTCCAACTAAGATCGAGTTGAGCATCTTCCACTCTCATGCATTACTTGGAATCTGTTATTTCTATGAAAGACAGGATATAATGTCCCATCACCTTCATTTTTCTCTCTTTCTTGTATTGTAAGAATGCAGGCAAATGAGAAATAAAAATTATCATCATAGAATCACAGAATGGCTTGGGTTAGAAGGGACCTCAAGGATCAAGCTCCAACCCCCCTGCCACATGCAGGGCACCAACCTCCATATCAAATGCTAGACCAGGCTGCCCAGGTCCCATCCAACCCGGCCTTGAACACCTCCAGGGGCAGGGCAGCACCTCACCACTCTCTTGGTAAAAAACTTCCCCCTCAGATCCAACCTAAATTTTCCCTCCCTCAAATTAAAGCCATTTCCCCTTGTCCTGCCATTATCTACCCTTATTTACCTGTAAAGAGTTGATTCCCCTCCTGCTTATAGGCTCCCTTTAGGTACTGAAAGGCTGCAAAGAGGTCACCCCGCAGCCTTCTCTTCTCCAGGCTGAACAAGCCTGGCTCCCTCAGCCAGTCCTCGAAGGGCAAGTGCTCCAGCACTCTGATCATCTTTGTGGCCCTCCTCTCAACCCTCTCCAACAGCTCCCTGTCTTTCTTGTACTGGGGGCTCCAGACCTGGACACAGTACTCCATCTGGGGCCTCACAAGAGCAGAGTAGAGGGGGACAATCACCTCCCTGTTCCTGCTGGCCAACCCTCTTTTGATGGAGCCCAGGATACCATTTGCTTCCCAAGCTGCAGGAGCACACTGCTGGCTCATGTTAAGTTTTTCATCGATCAGGACCTCCAGGTCCTTCTCTGCAGGGCTGCTCTCAAGGACTGCTCCTCCCAGTCTGTATATAAGCCTGGGATTCCTGCAGCCTAAGTGCAAAACCTTGCACTTGGCTGTGTTGAACCTCATTAGATAATATCTGCCAATTGACATTTAAAAGATTTTTTCTTCTTTTTCTAAATCCTCAGTGGCTAGTTCCATATGCAGCTTAAGTAATGTGCTCATCCAAGAACGGTTTTTAAAAATGACCTGTATTCTGACAGTTGAGTACCCCAGCTTCTTCAGTGCTGGACTGACAATTATAGACTGATCAAATTCTTACACAATTCCCCTTACAAAATGAAGGGAGGTCCCACCTCGACCTCTTCCACAGGGGCTGCTTATTGAATGAGAAATTATCCTGTTTGACTACCATGATCTGCTTCTGTTGGCAGTGTAAATAAAGGAACTTCTGCTGGTTTTAATTATTGTATGAATTATATTGAGCAACATTTAATTTCAATATTATTCCAGCTGTTTCAATCCACATAAATAAAAATCTATCCTTGCAGATGTTTTAGGGTAGATACTTACATTTTAATGCAATTATTTTAATACATTCCAGTTATTTTAATTCCTTTTGAAAACAGCAACAAAAATACAAAAAATGACAAAAATACAAAATGTGACAAAAATACAGTGCAGTCCATAGATGATGCCCTAATCTAAACTTAGGAATGAACAAATGTAGCCAGGTTCTATCAACCTTGGTGTCATCAGTTGTTCTACACTGGTCTCAGGCTGTCTGTTCAGTAATCTTTTATGCTAAGAATATTGTAAAATAGATGGTAAGAAACAGTTTCACTATTTGTAATGCTAGATCAAATCAAGTATTTTAATATAGAGGTAAAAATGTTATTAAAGAAGAATTAGCTCCAAGATCCTTAATTTGAATAATTAAATGGATTTTGTACTTATAAAATCATATCTAGAAATTGGTTACTTTATGGCATAGTTGTTATTCAGATCAAGCCTGTTGTTAGGAACTAAATACATGTAAATGTGTTCTTTCAGTTCAATTTTTTCAGCATTCAAAGTGAAAATTTGTGGTATGATGAAGAGCAGTTCTAACTATTGTCTCATCACCATTGTTTCATTCTTTGGTCAGCTTCTGATGCCATGAGTTTCAACTTTTGATGGCATGCATAATGTAAATTCCTAGTTTGAGAATTATTTTTAACAATTTTATTCAAAGACAGTTTTTAGTTAGAGAAACACTTCTTTAATTGACCAAATTAAAAATATTTTATTTTTGTTGCAGTTGAAGCTGGAAACCAATTTATATAGTTCTCAGAATCCAGATTTGATGGACTTTGTTCTTAAACTGAAGCCTAGTTTAAACTGTGGGTTTCAGGTCTGTGTTTGAATCTGGTTATTGAAGCATACAAAGACCTCAAAAATAATTCAAATGTATTTTATTTTTCTGTAGTGCTGTTTTTTTTTTTTTTTTTTTTTTTTTTTTTTTTTTTTCTTATCAGGTTGGAAAAATAGAAGTAACTGTAAGATGTTTGAAACAGAAGTTGTCATTTCCCTCAGGAAACTTCTATTTCAAGTTATTTCAACCATTATTTTTATATTCAGTATACAGCAAGATGTGTCATACATGACTACAGCTTTTTGCTAGTTGCATTATAAAAGACATGTAGAGCAGTCCTTTCTCTATGTGATAATGAAGCTAGACAGCAAAAGTTCTTTATCTTGTTACTCTAAAGAAAAGGATTCTACCATAACTATCAAGCTATATTGGTGTGTGAGCTGCTTGAATTAAACACAGCACAAGTCTAGAAAATGAAGACAACTGCTACTGAAGATGTTCAGTAGTTCCTTACAGGATGTGGATTTTACTCATACCGTCAATGTATGAATCTCTAAATAGTTTTAGAAAATCATTCAGTAGAATCCAAACGGCTTGCTAATCACACTGTCCCATTGGAAGTGCATGGAAGCTTTCCCAACACAGTGTTTGAAGCTATCTCCAAGATTATGTATATGAAAAATACTGATATTTTCTAAACACAAATAGAATCTAATCATCCAAAAGTTATTATTCAATAGAAGTGAATTTTATGTTGCACAAATATCGTGTGCTTTCTTAATTTTTGGAGACAAATTGAGTTCTTACCAAACTCAGTTTATCATCAAAAACGATGAACCTACCTTTTATGAAACTGCCATATTTCCTAAGAAATATTAGACTCTAAGGGACATTTCACCATTTCATACTTTTCTGATATTCATATAATCTTTTTTTTCTTAACGTTGCCTTTTCTTGTTTGATTATTTTTATTCTTCCCCCTCTAATTTGATGAGAATAAATACTATCTTCCTATTTTATTTCTTTTAAGGAGAGCTCAGCAGGAGCCACTAGAAAGCATATATCTAATACTTTTATTTTTTAAACAGAAAATGGCCTTATTTGTCACATAATTTACATTATTGATTTTCGTCTTTTATGATTTTTCTTTTTTTTCCTCTTTTCTGAAAGCTGTGGAGTGTCCAGATGAACTGAAAAAGAGCAGAGACTTGATTCTCAGCAAATATTTATCTTCCCAGAGTCCAGATGAATACATATTGGGATTTTAAGAAGTGTTTAGAGGAATTTTTTTGTTTTGTTTTGTTTTTGTTTTTTTCTTTTGTTATTTAGGCTTCACCCAACAGTCTTCATGTTCTGCAGTGTCTGAAATTATGCTGTTTAGGGGCTTTATGATTACATGCATTTTTTTTCTTTTTAAATCCATCTCTTATACTGAGTTAATCTCTAACTATTGTGCTAAGTATTTTATCCAGGCTTATCATGATTAGATCCTTCTTCTTTAACTAGTCTAGGTGCAACTGGTGGTACCTACGCAGGAGCAGGAAGGGTAGCAGAGTTGCATTCTCAAAGATATGTATGAGGATGCAACTCTGCAGGCAGTTCCTCAAGGTGCTCCAAATGGATGAATTTATTACTTTAGTTCAGAATGGGAAATTTGGTCACTCTGATGATTTGGAGCCTGAAAGTTTTTTTGTGTGTTTCGCTGTACCAAACATTTTTTTAAGTTGAACTGTTCATATCAACTGAAAGTTGGATTCATGCCATCTAACTGCAGTGAAAGTACCCATTTTAGTTAATTGTCTAGACACTCTATATTGTCAGTGAAGAAACAGAGGCTCTTCAAGAGCATGATTCATCCCATCCTAAAATAGGTGTCTAAGCTGCGATGAATTGGAAGTAGCTACCTTTCTCCAGCAAGTAGCAGGAGTGAGCTGATGACGGGCTAGTTGAAGTTATGTGAGATGGTTCCCTGGTTTGGGAGATGAGTAATGTTTTTAAATATTTTGTCAAATGGAGGCAAACACGATAAATAGATTTTAGTGTTGAACCTTTCAGGTTTGGAAGGGCAGAGGGCAGAAAGTAGTGTATACAATTCCCTTGCAACTAAGCATAGATAGTCTATGCTTTGTTTTGTCATATGGCAGCTTGAAGAGCAAAAGTTGATGCATAACGCATTGTACATATTTCAGGCTGGGATTAGCCTAGAAATCAGCACCCACTTGCAGTGAGGATTCCTAGTTACTCCTCTGTACAAACAATGTCATGGTGACATTTGAAAGCTATCCTGTCATTTTCTTGTTTGCTTACTGAAAAGTGAATATTCTAGCTGAAAAACAATTTAAACCCACTGCCTAACATATCTCAAAAATAGCTTGAATGGAAAGCGTTTCAAGCTGGTAGAAATATGATACAAGTTTAATACCATCTGAATGATTTTCTCAGTAACTTTAAGAATAAATATTCATTAGAACATTGCTGAAGAGTGAAACTTTTCTCAACAGAATAATCGGTAACAGTTTTACAGCAGAAAAATTGTTCAGTAAATTTTATTCCCATGTGATATTTGTGGAATGAAGGAAAAGTACCATGTAATATTAAACTCTGCAATGTGTCTTTTGTATTTTGAGGCATTCTTTATGACAGAGGCAAATGAAACAATGACAATTAAGATTTCACTTGCTTCTCCAGCCCTGAGCTTCTACTGAATGTTCTTCTTAATTGAACAGTCATATTTTCCAGCTGATAGTGAAGTCTCCACTGAGAAAGCACTGGATTAAACAACCACTGATGTTATCTCTGTGAAAGTTCACTTAGCATTTTAAAGGAACAAATATGGTTATTTAGCATGCGCTGATACTGGACTGTGGTAGGACAAAATGACACTGTCAGAATTCCATTATGATCTGCCCATTATGATCGAGTTTTCTTGAATGTTGGTAGAAATATTTGTATGCCAGAAGGCAGATTTACTTTACATCTATGGTATGTTTTGATACCTGAATTGCCATTTGTTTTTTTCTCTTTATTACTTAAGTTCAAGGAAAGGAATACTCAAAGAGAAGTATTTCTACCAGTTTGAAATGAAGATACGCTCGTGATGCTTACTTTTGCTGATACCATCTTATAGTAAGGGTAATAAACTCTTAATATCCTATCCTCACTGTGTGGAAACCTACACTGCAAGGCTACTTCTGGTATTTTCAGGCTCTTAATGGTGGAGGGAGACAAGACAGTTAATTAGTCTACTAATCAGACTGTACAACCATAGTATCTCATCTAATTGTTCTTTCACCTGGGAAAAAAAAAGGCTCTGTAACCATTTCCAAGCCAGAAGATTCTTCTGTTTTACCTAAATTAGGAAATAACTTCTTTTAGTGTTCTGTTTTTTGTTGGTCTTAATTAAGATGAATGGTTTCTTCTCACCAAACTGTGACTATAAAGACATACACATCATGTTGATCTTTTTAGCCTTTTAATAATAACAATAATAAAATAATAAAAAGTTGGAATTATTCTGCCATTTATTATAGTTTTTTGTTTCTTGTTTTTTACGAAGAAATTTGACAAGCAGATTTCTGGAGTTCTAAAGGATTTGAAATAGCCTATGCATGATGTTACACATGCATAAATTACATACACGTACACAAAGAAAACAAGGCACTGTTAAGACTGTACAAGTAATAATTGACCAAAAGATTACATTAGAAACTGAGCTCCTAACTAAAACTGTATTGATAGTCATTACGACACCCTAAAGATTTGTATTGTTTTGGGATTTTCTGCTTAAAAGCCCAGCTGTGTCCCTCTTTCCATATGTATTGGACCCCACATTAGTAGGTGAATAAATTGCTCCGATGTTGCTGCTGGAACGAACTAAGAAGTCAGCCAAGCGTTGTGTCACACATGTAGCAGTGTTGCACTTCCGTTTCTCCAGGTGGTGACCACTGATGTAAAAAAAAAAAAAAAGAAGAACCAAGATGAGGTCATGAAGTCAAATGATGAGCAATCAGGTGTGCTGCTTCTAAAAGGCTTTTGAACTGTGCTAATGTGAGAGTTCTTTTAATATGTGCACAAATACAGGAACATTACAATCTTCCTTCCACCTACTTTGTGCCTGAATTTTTCTTTTTTGCACTGTATGCTATTATCAGTTTTAATGATGGGGGTTATTTAAATGCTAACCTTAACAGTCATATGTCATTTTTATTGATATTCAGAATAGCAGTTTATGACATCTAGAAAATCTCTAATGATAGTATAGTTAAGACAGTAAGTGAAAACAATGACTAAATGTTTACCTTTAAGCTGAACTTCTAAGTCTATTCAGAGCTCTTGCTGATATCATGAGGATTACTAATGTAATGGCAACCACTAACATGTATTTAGTTCTCTTCTTCCCTCCAAATCATACCCTGCTCTCACCAAACAGTGATCTTTCAGTCCATGCTAAATGGATTGAGCCAGAAGGCTCTCCCAGCTGTGCCATCTAATGTGAGAGGTGGCAGATATTGCCGACCGCTGCTGGCTTCAGTACCACTGAGGATTTAGTTCTGTCTTAATAGGGATTTCTTCAATAGTGAAAAGGGGCCACATCTTTGTTAAAACATCTGCAATCGTGTAGGAGGTCATCATTTTCTGGATAAGGCTTTAAAGAGTTCCCGTGGAAGAGTCCTTACCTAAAAATAATATTTAATGCTCTGAACCAACCATTTACAAACGTAGGACTTAAGCAGCATTAGATCTTTGTTTTAAACACAATACAATGATTGGCTTGAAAGAGCACGGGCTTTACAACTTCTGAAACTACTCTGCTTCCCCTCCTCACATAAATATTTGATGGCCGTTTGCTTATAGAATTATTGTTAATTTTCTTTGGTTTCTTCACATTAACATGGCATGGAGTAGACTGCAGTTTTCAGTAGAAATTCACTGTGAAGAGTTCCAATTTTAGTTTCAAACTCTGAGCAATTACCAGTGAATACTTTTTCCTATTGATTGACTAAATCCATTATCTCAAATGTCATCTATTCTTTGAGGGTTAGTTGTGCTAATCTAAGAATGCAAATGGAATAGCAATTATGAGAGAAATGTCTGTAGTATACCAGTTTTGATCAGCAAATAGGCAGCAATTTTTAAGTAATCAATATTTTAACTAAATGTTTGCATAGGGTTTGATATAGCTCTTCATAGATTTTTCTTGATATTTCTATTATTTAAAAAGAGTTTAATGAAGCCCTTAACATATGGGGTTCAAACAGCAACTGTTTATAATGAAAATCCTCATTTGTTAGTGGAGGCAGAATTCTCCTTTTCTTTAATGGTATCAAATCAGACCCTGCCACTCCAAGTTTAAAACCTCAGTTCTTACAGGAAGTTACCAGATTTCTACCCAGTGTTAAGACTGGCTGAAACCATTATGTCTATTAGCTTTTTAGCTTTCTGATCGATAGCCTTTAATTGAATATGTGCTTTGAAACACTTCACCCAGTAATATTGTATACAAACATCTCAAAAAAGCAGGTAAGGATACCACACTCATAGAGGTGATGCCCTGTGTTTGATTACTACAATATACACATATATATATATATATATATATATAGATTTTTAAAAAGCAAGAACTGTATAAATGCACGTAGTCTCCATTATTATTTTGGAAGGGAGCCAAATTGTTATATGGTAATATTTATTTAATTGAAAGAAACAGATAACTCTACATATATTTACTGAGTCTATCTATAGCAGAACTGTCATTGAAAGAGTACTGTTCAAAAGGCAAGATTGAGCATTCAGTGCTGTTTATCATTTAGCAGAAATTGCAAGTACTTTTTGAAATGTTATTTTATAGTCAAAACATTACCTGAAATTGGATTTAGGGCTCTATAAACATGAATGTATGTATTTCAGACTACTTAAACTCTATCAGAGCCAGTTTCTTCATTCTTCCCATGATTAAATTGGCATGTAACACTAATGAAATATTATTCAATTTCAGGAAGTAGTTAAATTTTAAAAGAATTCTATTCTGTCAAAGCACTTGTGTTATTAAGCAGGATATGTTTTCTTTTTATTTCTCCTTTAGGCTTGGAGATTTGATGTTTAAATTAAAAAAACCTCTTATGATAGACTTTACTTCTCAAGGTAATGTAGTATTTGCAAGCTTTTTTCATTTATGGAAGGGCTGTAATTGTGAAGTAACAAATGATGTTCAACTTTTTTCTCTGGATTTACTTTTTATCCTGCTTATGGAGTGGCTCTGTTTACAGGAAGAGTATTTTACGAGAAATAAGAGGCATGAAGAATCTTAACAGAATATCACCAGTTTAAATTTTACTTCATTTTACTTCATTTTACTTGTGACACATCAAGAAGAAGCATGAGAAATCAATACCTTTTTGTCTTTGCTGCTGGCTGTCCCGGCATTTTCTCACTAAGTCCTGAGAGTGTGTTCTGTGACATTATGGGCAGTATCCACTCTTGCCTCTTGGAAGTCCCATCAGAGAGATCGTCACTCACAGATAATAATCTTTAAACGATAAAATACTCTGTGATACTGAATAGCTCTATTTCTGCTCATGTTATTTTAGGCATGAAAGTAAAAACAATTCATGCAATAATTGGAAAGCTACCCCTATACAGAAATAAACATGATTACTTATTACTCACTTCTCAATAGATGTAGCTTCCAAACAGCTCAGGGTGACAGAAAGTACAATGAAGAAAACTGACAGCTTTAGGTTGCACATCTTTGCTTCCAAACTTTCTGAAAAGAAAAATGATTGAGAATTGAGAGCAATGCCAAATACTCCTCAGCATATCCTGTGACTGATGACCATTCTGTCCTAAATCAACAGTAGCTGGTCTTTTTCATAGGCTAGAGTGAAAAAATGATTCCCACAAGTTTAGTGACAGGCAAATTCAGAGAGAAATCTCTCAACAGTAAGCATTTATTTTTCATCTAATAGTGTCAATCCTTTCCCATATCTCGAGTTTGCATTTCCTGGCATGTCCTGATCTCAAATTTTGGTCCCAGGTGCAATTTACCTTCAAGTCATTTTAGCCTTTTCCTGAAAAAATGCTGTTGATTAATCATTGGAACACGTTTTCCTAAAAGCACATCTATTGCACTGCATCTTAAATAAGAAAAAAAAGGAAAATGTTTACCTTGTAATGGTCAGGGAACTAACTGGAGAAGGACACCTGCGTTAGCGAGAAGGGTGCATGCCACAGTTCCACACTTGCACCTGGCTCTGGAGTATCCCTTTTCCCCACTTCCTTGCTGACAATACAGCTCTTATATACCCTTCACACCTTTCTCAGCTCTGACATCAGGCAGCAGAGAGAGAGACTGTCATTAATTCCCATCCGTATCGATAGAAGGTGCCCCGGAGAGGAGCAGAGGCAGCTTGGTCAGCGTTACATTAGCACATTGGTAAATATTAGCCTAATATATGCAGGATGCCTTCCTGAAGATAATAGCATATTGCACATCAGAATCGTAGCTTCAGCTTTACAGTTGTGATAAGATGCTGAGGTAATATTCCCCGTGGGTGTTTTCAAGGGCTAAATAAGGTAACATAAGTTATAGGGAAAGCTGGAGTAAATGAGGCAACGGATCACTGAAATATAAGAAAACAGACTTATTAGAAAACAGACAACGCTGAAGAGGTTTCTTGTAGAAGGATGCGATGATCAAAATAGAGAAACATGTTCAAGGGGATGAAAGCTAAGTGAAGCATACAAAAAGAGGGGAAATGATTTAAATTGACAGATAGTGTGAGAGTTACAACATAGAAATCATGTTCATTTTTTGGTTAACTATGAATATGAATGAAAATTCTCTCGTTATTAATGTAAAATCTTTTGTTAGTACTGGTAGATTCATTGTTTCATGCATGGAAATTGTTTCAGATGGTATTCTTAGGAAGGGAAAGACTAATATTAAAAAGCTAGGAAACGCCAAAACAAAGGCTGCCTGTGTACATTTATTTCTAGTGTCCACAGAGCGTGGTTCAGAGAAAAAATACACAGCTTTTAAGAGACTAGGTTTATTTTTTTTCTTTTAGATAATGAAAATTAAAATTAATTACCTGACTGCATATTTTTCAGTGGGAATTAGGCAGGTGACAATGATTGTCCTCAGGTGTACCTTTAGGTGCCCAAATGCATTTGGAAAACTGGTCTTTCAGTTACTTATGGGGGCTAAGAAGCACAGCTGAAGTTTTCTGTGCTAGGAAATTGTCACATGCATCTTCTGTACTGCCAGACAACAGGAGTTAATTCCTAACTGCCTCTGTGCCAAGTGCATTATCTTAACTGGAAGCCACCTTTGTCAGTTTAGTCTGCAGCAGCAGATTTTGTACTGAAATAACCAAAGCTCCACTGTTGCCTCTCTTTGGTCATCTGTGCTACTTGGGCTGTATGCAGAAAGGACATTTAGCTAGGATATAATCCTTTCACAGTGAATATAGTAGCTAGTTTGTCAATAAGATTTTTGCAAGTGACAAAATGTTGTTATAAAAAGTGGGATTCTGTTTTTGAATATATTGCTGTCTGTTTTTAATGATATGATCACATACTTTTTTTTTTTCCCCCCTCTAGATTCCTTTCCTTCCGTCCTGGATGGACAGTCCCAGTGTGTAAGAAGTAAGAATAGTTCTGCTATGTCTTCACCATGACAGTGTGTACTGTGCAACTCAGAGACAAGTTTATCTCTCCATGGAGTTCTTATTGATGTTTTCACTATAGCATTTGACTGGAATGAAAAACATTCTGCTGTCATTTTCAAAATGCTGTGGCATTTTGTATCACTGCAGTCATTTCACTCCCCTGAACTGAAAACATGATTAGACCCATTTTATAGAGATAGAATTGTGCCAAAAAATAATTATGCCAATAATCTGGCTGATAATTAACAGCAGCTCATATTCACAGCTTAAACATTGAATTTGAATACCTTAATGCAATGGAGCGGGAAGAGGTCCGGATTCCACTGGTTCTCAGCTTGCACGCTCAGTGCTTGTGAAAAAGCAGCCACAGGTTATTCCAGCTCCTGATAAAGTGTAGATATATCAGATGCAGTTCTGATCTGAGATGTGAGAAGGTTGGTTTCGTTATTCAGAATCAGATACTTTTTAAGGCATGTAAGGGATGTACCAAGACTGAATCAAGCTATGGGACATAAGAAAAGTTAAACAAGATTTTCAAAGAAGCACTAAATCTCAGATCCCAATTCCAGTTGTCATGGGGAGCACCTAATGTTGTGTGGAAAGGAGGTATTCTTGATTGTATTGTAGAAATGAAACTGTGCTCATGATGCCCCAGGACCCTTACATTTTCTCCTGGGTTGGATTTCATTTTGCCAGAATTAGTGACAAGTCTCTCTGGCTTTTTGTTCAGGTGTAATGTTAACAAATCAAAGACATTACTTCTTCTGTTGCACATTCTTTGAAGCAAAAGTAGTGCTTTTGCACACAAACAAGAATGAAATCTGAAATCATAGAATATCTCTTACAGCAGAAATATTCATGACTGAAATGTCAAGAACCTGGCCCAAAGTACCGTGCAGTTAGTACCATTTAACTGAAGTGGTTTCAAAACTATCTTTAACACTGATGAAGTTCAATAACCCTGATCTCAAAACAAAACACCACCTTAATTACTATGCATAACAAATGTTATCTTGCTAAGGAAAGTATTGAGTATTCTTAGGAAAGAAACCCAGGACAGACTCTATCCTGGGTAGTTACATGATAATTGTATGTATTTGTACTGGCATTTAAGACCGCATAAAAATAATTGTCTAAAATATTGGGCCTATATGAGGGTAAGAGGACACCAGATCTGAGGTTTACAGAGAACCCAGAGGATATGATATGTCAATACTCCAGTCCTTTCTGGAAACTTCCTGGGCAAACATCTTGACTTGAAAGAGGATGAACCTGCTCTGCGATGTAGTGCACTGGCAGCAGAGGAACAGGGAGTCAGCTGGTGTGTGTTTCTAATGTGGGAGTCTAAAACAGCTCAGATTTGTGCCTGTTTCTCCTTGTTGACTATAAGCTTGCTCCTTTGTAAATAGTGTCTAAAGGTATGTGAAAGGAGTTCCATCATGGGTGCTTTAACTTCCTAAGTCCTCAATAACCTGACATTTAAGGTTGTCTGCCTCTCTTTCTCATTTACTGCTTTTCTTTGGCCATTCTTGATCCCCTTCCGGACAGCCATTTTCCACTTTTAATGACTGTTTTTTAATTTCTGCATTTCATATTTGCTTACTAAGGTTAACAGCACACTCTATTTGTGAGAGTCAGAAAAAAACCTTATTAGCTGTTAACGTGCACTTTTCCAGATGCCGTTCTGTTGTATAAGTTGGCTGTCTTCAGTAAATTACACTGTTGCTCAGTTGCCAGGAACTAGACATGAATGAATAACTCACAGTTTAGTTTGTCTACTGTATTAAAACAGAAAATGAAAAGCTTTAGGCATTAATCTGATGTTAACATTCGTTACTCCTACTTGGTATGGACCATTTAAGCAGTGACAGAAACTCAAACAGCTCTTCTTGTTGGTCCCTAAACTGGAGTTAACTCTGTTGAAGAGTACTGGAAGCAGCAGCAGCAGAAGAGCTAATGGAGACAAAGTTAATCATAGAATCATAGAATCACAGAATCACCAAGGTTGGAAAAAAACTCTAAAATCATCAAGTCCAACTGCCCACCTGAGGTAATTCAGAAATGGTGGCCGTTCATGGAACCAACTAGCAAATGGAATGAAGTAATTTGGATACGTAACAGAACCTTAAATCTGGCCTTTATGTTGTGTTATGCTTCTCAGCTCACATCATGGACAGAACAATGATGTAGCTACAAAGGCTGTTGCAAATGATTGCTCAGAGCGTAAGTTCAAGAGAGTTGTGCTGAATCAGTTCCTATAGCTAGGAATTTCCCAAGCAAGCAGAATAAATCCTGTGTTTAGATCATAAAAGTCAGAATTGACAGCACAATTGGTGAGTTATATTTCCTAATGCCAGTCCTGCTTACATTTTATAGAGCTTTAGTTGCAGGGCTCCTACTGTCTTGCATCTAACAATTCACCTCTGAATACAACAATTAGTCTAAGTTCTTGACATTTTTTTCCCTGTCCTTCAACTCATTTCCAGGAATAGAAGAAAAAGCTGAGTTCTCCTTTGGTTATCAATGTCACCTACTAGGGCTCTAGACAGTGCTAAAGGTGACTAGGTAACATGAAATATTACTGCCCTTCTTCCTTTCTTGTAACCTAAGCTATCCACTGCTATCTGCTTCAGCCATTAACTAACGTAGCTATCTATAATAATTCATCAATAGAAAGCTATTCAGCTTTCAGATATATTGCTGTAATATGGTACATACCACAGTACAGTAGTATATGGATTCTTATTAATAGGCAAACTTGCATGTGCACCTCAAAAAAGATTAAGGAATTAGGTGTGTGAAGAAGTACTGTTTCTGATTTACCAAGTGTTACTGTGAGAAATCCCTATCCCTCTTCCGCACCCCAACAACTTATAAAGAGCATAGGCAACTACAGAAGATTCTGTGAGACCAGGAGCTACTCTCCATACCTAAAAAGTACAGAGCAAATGGAGTCATTCATCAGTAAGAGAAACCGATGGTTTTCAAAGTAAATCTACACAGAATCACATCAGCCCTTCTTACCTGATACAGTTCATAAGTTTGAACTAAGTTTTCTTTTACATTATTTCACTTTCGACAATCAGACTCTTTTTTTCCTCCTTCTGCAAGCTGCAGTAGAGATTGACAATTTGGCTTTGTCTTGAAACACTCTGAGTCTTTATGATGCTGTCTTGACAGCTCTGCCATTAATAGTGGCATTTTTTTCTCCTGTTTTAAAGAGAGAGTTGTGCTGAACTGGGAATCAGTCATGTAAGTAATAATTTTTTTGTAGGTGCAAATGCAGTGTGCTAGTTTACGTAGGAGGATTTTCGTTGACAACAGTATGAAACATAAATTAACTTATTTATGGTACGTCAACACATGTAGCTGTAAAAGAAGATAGCCCTCCTTCAAAGAGAAGTGCAATAGGGCTACATTTACTGTATTCCTGCATTGTTGTATATGTGAGCAGAAGACCTGACCTTTTCATTCTACTTGGAGATGAGAAAAGATTTTGATACGCACAGGGAACATGAATCAGTACATTAAATTGTCTCTCTACCAAAAGAAGTCATTAAAAATTCATTAGGAATTCAGTATATGTACCAGGATTACTGCATTTTGGCTCTTTTACAGTCGTGTCTCTTACAACAAATATTGCTTGTTTCCATCTGATTACCCACCACTCCATTTTTGGCTGAGATCTTCCCTGACAACAGAAGACATACCACAAGTGATGTGGCTGATTCAAAAGGTAATGCCTTCTGCAAGAAACTGTCACTGAACCAAATACCCAGTGCAGAACTGAACACACTATATTACTGCAAGAAAATTAGGCTCTGGAAATTTTATGTTGTCAACACATTAAAATAATTTCATATTAATGCGTTTTGTGCCAACAAATGCTACAGTTTTCACGGGACTGAGATGAAAATATGTTTTCATAGCATTTGATACAAAAAAGAACCCTGTGCAGAACAGAAGAGAAGCACATACTTAAAGATTTTAAATCTTTTAAATCTATGAGTGTCGAGTACTTACTAAACATGGATAGCATGAACTATTCTTCTGGGTTCAAACCTTTTGTATTGTGTAAGCTGTTGCCTAGATTGATGGTCTTCATAGCCAGTGATAAACTTCTGGCTATGGCTATGATTCTAGTGACTGTGGGCTTCCTTTTTTTACCCTTTTCAGAAGCACTACAGCCCTTCCTGATGCATTTCTCCAGGCTGGAAATTGCTAATTTCATTTCCAGAAACTTTCAAATTGCCACACTGTTCCTGCTTATTGATATTGTGTGAAAAAATGAGCAGCTTTGGCAGCTTTATATGTAATTCCATATCAACATAACATAAGTTCATATAATTTCACGTCAACAAAAGTTCAAGACATTCTTAAAGTATTTTATAAGCAGTAGTTATAAACTCTCATAGTATTCTCCGTGGTGTAATGAATCGTTACGGACTACTACTCTAGGTTATGTATTGTCCCGTTGCCTTTTATAATGCTTGCAATAGTTTGCACTGGTTGATTAAACAACTGTTAAAAGAACCATAAATAAGTGGCTACCATGGAGTTGAAGTATTTTTTTAATGATGAAATCTGAAAAATACAGTTTTCTGAAGTCAGTTAATTTCCCTTGTCAAAAGAGGAGGTATAATTGATGCAACTTAAACCTTTCTGAGCAAGAAAGGGAGATCCTATGAAAATCACCCATGTAAAAGAAATGAGGTGTCTGTAGTTACAAAGTTGTGCTCAAATGTAGGGGCAAAGCTATGTGCCCAATTCACAGAAATGTCACTCGTATTCCTTGAGTTTCCCCTCTTAGATGAGGATATTTCTCACCTTCTAAGACTGAAGTCCACATTCAGAGTTCTCTTAGAAAGGCCAGGTGTATCACCCGTAAGCATTTTCTAGTAACCGGTATCTAACCAGTGTGTGATGGCATCTCTGCACACAAAGAGTATTATCACACACCAAGAAACT
>NW_024885088.1:613544-647957 GCF_019232065.1 Centrocercus urophasianus | reverse complement strand
GATATCATTAGCTATTCAACATTTTGTTTTAAGTAGATAATTTATTCTGAAAAGCTGTTTTGACAGTTGGAACATTAATGTTTTCTAACATTTAAAAATAGAAGTTTGTATAACAGAATGTCTTCCAGCCTTGTGGCAGATTTTCTGGAGAATGAAGAATTTTATGTCCTTTTAAAGTTTGCCGCAAGCCTGAAAGACCTGAGCCTGTTTTGCGAAACCAAAACCAAGAAACAACGCATTCATATGTGTAGAAATCAATGTGGTAAACTGCTTTCTTAAGAAAGAAACAGTGTTATGACAGTATTTAGTTTAAATAAATGTAGTTCATTATGAAAACAAGCAACCATTAGTGTTTTGCACATAGACAGGATTATCTCCATGTAGGTATCAGTGCATGCTATAAATGACTTCTTTCTGTTTTTCTTGTATTACAGGAGAAAAAAACTGAGATGATGTTGGTTTTAAGAGGAATGCACAGAGTTGATGTTAGAGTCAAGGACGAAAGGCAGATCTGAATCTTCACCTAGTCTCTAGCTGACAAATGTGCTCTGATGAGGTGAGAGAAAAGAAAGCGGCATATTATGTTCAAACTAATTCTGAACTTAGGTACAAATTGAACAGAAGGACTTGTATGTTTCTGTATTTCTGCATTTGCAGGGAAAGAAAACCAACAACGCTCCACTTTTTAAATACAGCTGGGTTCTTTTCTGCCTAGCTTGGGTAAATCAAACTCTCATTTGTAGATCTCTTCATTGGCCAGTGCAGTGAGATCCTTTGGCTCCCCACAGTATACCTCGGTCTAGTATAACCACTACTAGAATAAATACATTGTTGATTAAAGAATGCAGTGTTAAATTATTATATCTTTCTTTATTTTTTGCATTCTTCATCTCTATCTTCTGAGGAAGTAGGTTTCCAAAATACTGGGAGAAGGTCCATTTGGTCTGAGCAGATGTTGTGACCCATTTGAGCAGCTGAAAGCAAAAACAACATTTTGAGGTTTTCAGATTCAGTTTGGCTGTTCTGTTCAAAAGTTTAATTTTGCAATGAAGCTTTTGGTGTGTGCACCAAGACCAGAGGACAACAAAGAAAATCCCACGTTGTCCCTGTTAGAAGTTGTCTCTGTTAGCCTCCATCTGACTGAAAATGGCTGTGCAACTAGAACAGTGCTAGGTGGCCAGTGTCCCAGTCAGTACAAGTGAGGACTAACATTTTAAGCTCTACTGTGTCCCCTGATAAGCCTGCAATAGGGAAGAAGATCTCAGGAGACACAACTGAGAAAGGCATAGTTTGGATTTAGTCCAGCTCAGATCTGGTGGGGGAGATGACCGGGAAAATAATCTGTGTCACAACATCGTTACCCGGCTTGTTATACTATGTCCTGTAGGATGTGAAACCCACGATTGCCGTAGTGTTTAGTTCTGTGGAGACATAGCTCATATGTCTAGTTTTTCCCAAATAAGATTCAACTGTGGCTGGATGCTACCACACTGCTAGAAAAGAGCGGTTTAGTCCTCAGTGTTTCCAAAATGATGTGTCATATTTAGACTGAGGCCAAAAGTCACCTGTGTATCTTGAATAGATAAATAATCATTATTTATAACATTTGTTTAAGACCAATAGTTGTTCTTGCTTTTTAATTGAAAATTTAGAGCAAATCTGCATTTTCAATTGAGCTCCACAAGCAATTATAAAGAGGTTCTGATCTTAGGGAGTTACTTGCTGGCAGCCTTTTTTGTTCTCGGCCAAGACAAGTAGGTCTAGAATGACATAAGGAGCAGAGAGATCAAGGATAGGTGTCATTTGACCTATTTTTACTTGTCTAAAACTTAGTTACCTAAGCTAAGCTAGTTCTTCAGGCTTTCAAATTGAAAGGAAGCACCTCCAGAGACCATTTTGTCCCACTCATTTTAGACAGCTGTCTCAAGATAAGATAAATTGCTCTCTGGAAATATCTGTCTTTAGTACTTATTGAGAGAGTCTATATGAGGATCTTCAATGAAACTACTTGCTAAGAATAGAGTATACCTGATTCTACACAAATATTTTACTCTTTCAAGGTATTTTCCTTTTATTGGAGGACTGGAATGACGAGTGTCCCTCAAAATCTGTCCACAGATACAAGAAAATATGTATCTCAATTTCTCAAGTGGTAGACTAATAATGCAGGAAGGAGTGAACTCGGTGCAAATGAGATAGGGATAGATGAAAATTCATTACTCCAGGACATCAGAGATGATCTGTAATACTGCATTATCTGAAAATTAGTCACAGTAGAGAAAAATACTTAATTCCATGCTTACTGAATTTTACATGAACTCAGTGAATATTAAACAGTGTACATTTATGAACTCATGTGAATTTCAAATCTCTGCTCTGATCTTTTTTGGAGTGGAATTTTATATGTGCATGTTGCTGACACCTGGGAAAGAACTGGGAGTGACTTCTCACCTTCAGACAATGTCTCAGTCCCCCTGCTGAATCCTCTGAGGTGAAATAAAAGCAAGTTATAAAGGTCAAGATATGCACAGTGAGTGCCTCTCAGTGGCACCTAAGCACATCCAACCACTGAAAACGTTCAGAAACTGAAGGAGTCCATCCACCAAAGTGCTCAAGTATGGTCCCTAGAGATTTGTTACTTCAGGCTCGTTTTTATACACACGGACCATATAAAGTAGGCTACAATTATCTACTTTAAAACTGAGAACGTGCACTTACCATAAAAATGTTCCCTTGATATCCTTCAGCTTTCAAAATGCTTGAGAAAATGCAAAAGCTCTGTAGCACTCACAGGTAGCTAAAAAATCAAATAAATAAATATATTTTTAGTCTATTTTTCTTTTCTGGGAAAACACTATTTTCAGTGGAATAATCTATGTGGTTTTCTGAGTAAAAGGCACTTGCCTTCCTCTAGGGTTGTAGAGCTAATAATATGGATATATAGCATTTGTTGATTTGTAAGCAGCAGTCTCTAAGATCCTTGGTCTATGAAGCCAGGATTCATATAATTCAGTACTTCCCTTCTCATGGTGCCACAGAAAAACAGAACACTACCGAAGAGAAAGTCTTTCATGAATGCAAACTGTTTTTGTTAAGATTCATTAGTGTATGTGCTTATGTGCTCATGTACATATCCAGAGGATTATGCCCTTGAAACATCTCTCTCTTAATTTTTCATATAAATATAAACTCAATTCATACCCAATCCCATCAGTAAGTTAAATTTCTTTGACTTTTTAGATGGTTCAGCACATAGGTCCTTAAGCTCTTTGCAGGTATGGTCATTTGAACTGATCAAATTGGGTAGTACATACAAAAAGAAATCTTCTGGAATGGGCAATATGAATATTTGAAAATGTGAATCGTTAAACTACAAAAGTCAATTGAGATAAAGTATGCAATAATTAAAGCTACCATCATGAGGAGTACTTCAGCTTTTGACAAGATAGTATTTTCTTCTTCTTCTGCTTTATCTTTTTTTATTATTATTATTTCTAAAGGAAAGAGAGCACTTGTCACCTAGATACTTTTAAATAGGTATGACGGATAACATTATTTGAAAATAGGGATCTCTATAGTCAAAATCATGGCCACTTTACTCTCTGCAAACAATGTTGCTTAAAATATAAAACTTATGTAGAATATATCCTACCAATATATGTGAGATGAAATATTTAAAAATGGATGGAATCAGAGATGGAAGAAAGAAATACTAACCTTTGTAAGCATGGGGAAAAGATCAGCTAAACTGGGATCTAATGTTCTGCTTTCTGATCGGTTACAATAAATAGGTATCAAGTTCTAAGTGCACTTTCCTAACCAATTCTCTTGATTACTTGCAGTCAGATTTTCATAGCTAATTATTCCAATTAGACTACTGAGGTTTTGGTATTTTTAATGTAAAAGCAGGAGTAATGCTTTAATGATGCTAGGACTTCTGTTTTACATAAAACAAGGCATAGTAATGAGCAGAGGGCTTCTGCACCCAGTGATGATACAAGAGAGAACTCACTTTGCAGCTGAATGAATACTACAAAGCCACCGACTTACTCTGTTGAAGAACTTTTCTTTGGATGGGCAGTGTCCTCATCCTTCATCATCTTTAGATGCTGTATTAGGGAAGCAAGGATGATCATGCTGAGTTAAGGCAGATTTATACTATGCCATTTTCTATCTCTGTTCAGTCTTGCTTTTTCATTGTACTTTGTTCTGCAAACAAAAAGCAGTATTTTCCATTGGAAACAATAGGTATGTGAGAAAACATAAAATGCAAGAAAACCTTCAAATTAATGGGAAATGGGAAATAATATTTTACCTCAGATTTTGTTTTAAGGAAATGAATGATAGAAACAGAATTTTGAATTTTAGTTGTACTATATAAGCAAAATTTCAGTACAGGTAGTCATCAGGTATAATTTGGAGGCCATCATGAAGAAAGAACAGAAAGCAGGGCTGTAACTCTTGTGAAATGTATGTCTTCTGAGGAAGAATGAAGATTTTCTCACACTGGAGGAATGTTAAAAGATTTTTTCTTGAGATATTTTGTATTGTGTGACAACTGAGAAGGTATGCCCTCAGTCATTTACCTTTGTCAGTTTTTATTCTAAGAAACAATGGAAACACTGCCTCACCTCTTGCTGTGGTGCAGCACTGAGCAGACTGGGGTTCTCAGTCACTGGTGGTCATCAGCAAAACTTCCAAAAAATGGCTGTATGGTGCCTAAGGCCTAGATGGCCTAAAGGCAGAGACTGTTATTAGTAACTTGAATTAAAATGTTTTACAGTACAGCAGTATACTTCTAAGTACATGAGACTTTGCTGGTCTGCTGTTTCCCCATGTCAAGCTGACAAACCTTAAGGGGCATACTGTAGTCCAGGGTGCAAAGCTGGGTGCTCCTTCAGCTAGAATAAATCTGAGAAGCCTTGTCCAAGGATGTTGTGCTCAGAGCCAGGTGCTCATTCATCCCAGTCCCGCCCTCACCAAACTTTGTAGACCTTGCATTTAGGCTTTTTCATGTGCATTCCTGTGTGAGAAACATACGTGAATGTGTGCCATCAAGATACTCAGGGTCACAGGTGAAGCATGCTTCAGCACCAGTAGTTGAGTCTCTCTCCTGAGTCCCATGTCTGATGTCTGCCTGCTTTGATCACAGTCACAATGACTTTCCACTCTTTGGTTTTGTAACATCTGCTAATCAATAACTAGCAGCACCCAGTGTGCAGCACTGCCCCAGCGGTGTGTGACCATGGGCAGCTTTTGTACCTCTCTTCTGCACAGTGCACTGGCATCACCCAACTGCTGTCCTAAAAGTGACCCTAGTGAATATTGCAGTGCCTAGTTATTAGGATCTTTGCCCCTTTTTAGAACTGACAATGCCTACGTTATTCAGTACGTAGTTAAAATTAAATGCATCAAAAATTGATCCAGGAAGATGTTATACTAAGAAGAAACACAAAACACTTGCAGCTGGAGATGTTAGGGAGAGTAGTATTATGCCACTGTGCTTCAGAGGCAAGTGCTTAATGTCACCTGGAAAGAGCTACACTCTCTTCCAAATAATTCCAAGAAAGCAAAACATAGTCAGTGATTATGCTTGTTCTGCTTTCCATCTAGTAACTCATCTTAAACAACCTCCCTAAATGTGAGAAATTCAGACTCACTCCTGTCTTTCAGTCTGACCTCTCGTTATCCTTTGCTCGGACATTGCCTCATCCTGTAAGTGTACATAGTTCTGTACACTCTTTAAGCCTGTGTCTTTTCTATCTGTGTGGGTTCTCTGAAGTGTACCATCTGTAACTGCCAAAAGAAAAAATTCTGCAGTAAATTATACTTAGGTTAATTTTTAACTGTTCAGAATAAAAGCCAAAGTTTAAGTGTACAGTATCAGTCATTTCTTCTGAAAATCTTCTCAAAACTGTAAGTACCTGATTGTTTTGCCCTGAGAATCTTTTCCTTTCCTTTGTTTCAATCCAGCATTAGTGTATTTACATTTGGGTAACAGTTTGAACTATGCTTAGTGAAACAACATTTTAAAGTGCTTTTTGCAACTGCCACGATAAATTACTTAAAAGTCCCGACAGATACTCTATTTGCTCTCTGCTAATAATTAGTTACTTCATTATTTTTTAGTCCAACTTGTAAACAAGATGTGAACTTATCTGTTTACCCAAATGACTAAGCTGAGTTAAATGAAGGATGTGTTTTACACTGAAAATAAGATGGTCCACTGGGACTCAGGGAGGGCAATTGGCAGAATATTGCTTCCAAGACTTTGAAATCCACATGTATCCTTTTTTATCCCCTCCTTTTTGTTTGTTCATTAAGGTGAAATGTTGTTTAAAACTGCAACATGACTATGGATTTAGTGTACAAACAGTACAAACAGGCCTAAATTCCCACCTCTCAACTGTAGCCTGTCTGCTGTCAGCCACACAGCCTATGCCTACTCTGATCCACACAAGATGTATGCTTTTATATTTTAGGCTAAATTATATCCACTATCCTTCACACATTTAATTTATAAATGCAGCCTGTAGTGGAACCATCTGCATTGTGCTCTTTAGCTTTTCATGCAAAGTGGCTGCCTTCTGCAGATGGGCTGATTTCTGTTGGTCTTTCTTGACCTGCTTGTGATGAGAGAAAGGAAATTCTGTTCTGTAGTGGAGGTGGCTGGAAAAGTTGTGATGTTACCTCTAACTTACCTCTAACTTATTCTTAGCCTGCATAAATGTATTCCAAACTCAGTGCAGAAGTGGAAGGAGTAAGTTCTTGTAAAAGGGATTTTACTGACCTCTTCCCTGAAAGTTCAGTGGATATTGCAGACTTAGGAGTAGAATTCAGGGGCAGGTTTTTACATTATAGCTGGTAGGTGAATTGGAACCTGAGGGCAAACTTTTGGATAAATACAGTCTCACCTGGCCCACACAAACTTCCCAAGCAATTTGTTACAAAATTTAGCCCCTGTGTGAATATCCTTGCAGCATAAGCTGTCTCTCATCTTGCTGTTGGCTAAAGAAATGCTGACGGATGCTCACTGAAGGAGATAATTTCCTTACAACTGTGCTGATTCTAAGGTTGTGTTCAGGGCTGGCCTGGGCAGCTAAGGTTAGGGCTTGCGATCATTCCTCTACAAATATTTGAGGTGACCTAATGCATCACTGGTGCTCAGATAGGCACTCTTCACCCTTTCCTACTTTGCTTTCATCCTCACTTTCTCCTCTCTTCTCAAATTCTTTGTTCCACATTCCTACTTTTTCTTGACACTTGCTGAACCACTCAGTGGGCCAAATCACTTCACTACCTGGAAACCAGTTGTTTTTTTTTCTGCCTATTTAACGAGCTAGAGGTTTGCAGAAGATCCAGGAAGTAAAAAGTAAGCAATGGGAGTGCACTGCAGAGAGATGGGAGACAGGATAGAGAACACTATTGGCTCATCTTTAGTCACAGAAAGTGCAGTGTGAGTTGTAAAGTGGTTTTAAACTGTAATATAAATACACCTAAACTAAATGATTTATACATTTATATCTCCTTGATATAGAATCTTGGATTATGTTGCCTTCAGCTCTGCTTGACCAAATGTGACAGAAAATATTTTAAAGCTGAGGAAAGCAACCTCAGGAACACAACTGGTATTCATCATTCTGTCTATTTTGTTAATCAGTTCACACACTTAATAATCTTCCCAGTCAAACAGAAATCAAAATGATTTTTTTTTTCTGCAATAATTCATGCTTTGAAGGGAGGTAATAATAAGTGAAAGCAAACATTATCTTCACTAATCAAATGATAGGCAGTGTGATGTTTTGGATGCCCCAAGTGAAGGAAATAACTCAGGACCAGTAACTTTAGCACCAGAAGAAAAACCTGTAAAGCCAGATGATGTGTCCCATAAGCACTAGTGAAATGCAGGAACTGGTACAATAAGCAACAGAATCCTATTGCCAACTCTGAGGAGCAGAAGACAGATATAGGGACTGCATTCTTTGCCCGCTGCTCATCTTTTGACATGCCATGTGTACTACAGTCTGAATAAAGCACATTAATATTAAGAAAAGGCATAAAAGATTCATTGGGATCTAAAGTCTAATGCAAAATTTCTGAGAAGATGCAAAGCTGCATAAGCATATTTTGCTGTGAAATCATCAAATCATTAAGGTTGGAAAAGACCTCTAAGATCATTTAGTCAACCTGCAGCCACCATGCCCACTAAACCATGCCCCTTGATTCCACATCTATCCTTTTCTTGAACACTTTCAAGGAATAGTGATTCCACCACTTCCCTGGACTGCCCGTTCCAGTGCTCAACTTCTCTTTCTAAGAATAACTTTAAAATATCTGAACAGAGCCTCCTCTCGTGCAACTTAAGGCCATTACCTCTCTTCCTATCACCAGTTACCTACGAGAACCCCCACCTCACTATAACCTCCTTTTAGGCAGTTGTAGAGAGTAATAAGGTCTCCCCCGAGCCTCCTCTTCTCCAGACTGAATGATCCTGGTTCACAAGACTTGCACTCCAGACCCTTCGCCATTTTTATTGTTCTCTGGACATGCTCCAGGGCCTCAGTGTCTTTCTTGCAGTGATGGGGCCCAAAAGTGAACACAGTATTCAAGGTGTGGCCTCACCAGGGCTGAGTACAGAGGAACTATCACCTCCTTGCTCCTGCTGGCAGCACATGATACATACATTCAAGCCAGGATGCCACTGGCCTTCTTGGCCACTTGGGCACATTAATGGCTCTTGTTCAGCTGGCTGTTGACTAATACCCCAGGCACTCTGCCTGAAACCTGTAGCGCTGCATGGAACCAAAGTGTGGGACCCGACAGTTGGTCTTGTTGAAGCTCATCCCATTGGCCTCAGCCCATTGATCGAATGTCCAGATCCTTCTGTAGGGCTTTCCTACCCCATGGAAGATCAATACTTCCTCCCAGCTTGGTGTCATTTGCAAACTTACTGAGGGTGCACCCAATTCCCTTATCCAGGTCATCAATAAAGATCTTAAACAGAACCAGCCCCAGTACTGACCCCTGGGGAGCACCACTTGTGACTGGTCGCCAGCTGAATTTAACTCTATTCAGCACTATTTTCTAGGCCCAGCCATCCAGCCAGTTCTTTACCCAGCAAAGACTGTACCCGTACTAGCTACAGGCTGCCAGCTTCTCCAGGAGGATACTGTGGAAGACAGGGTACAAAGGCTTTGCTGAAGTCTTGGTAGACTACATCCACAGCCTTTCCCTCACCCATAAGGCAGTCACCTGATCATAGAAGGAAATGAGGTTGGTCAAGCAGGACCAGTCTTTCATGGATATGTATGGGCTAGGCCTTATTCCCTGCTTGTTCCACAAACATTTTAATACTAATGACAAAACACAGCACAAGTAAACACCCGTAAACAAAGAAGAAGTACAAACGATAAAACAGAATCAATTGTCTCAGTTGTTGATCAACTACACTTAATTTTAAATTATTTCCAGGAACAGTACAGTAATGTGTTACTCTTTTGAAGACTGGAAATGTACGGGGGCTATGGAAGGAGTTCATGCCCTTGAATTTGCCAAGAATCAAGTTAATGAAGAAATACATTTGAGAGGATTAACATTGTTGTAGAAATTAGTGTGTGAAAAGATTGGCTGAGAGGGTGTTGGGCTGAAGAATGTAAAAGGGCAATTGAGTTCAATTGGCAGACTTGTCAAGGGCAGCTTGCTTCCTAGCCATGAAGTGGAACACATTAAGAAGAGCAATTGTTGCAAGGTAGAACTTTGAAAACACATCTAAGAGGAAAAAGGGGAAATGAGCCTCAATCTGTTCCGGCTGTAAGGTAGGGCTCTGACTTGCTCTGATTTTCTTCAGCTTACATCATCAGGCAGTAGGGAACTGTAGTGAATAACTGGATTTAATGAATTCCTTCTGGTAGTCCTTAGGATCCTTTGACTGATGTTCTTTATGTTTAACTCTCTGTGGAATGCAGCAGATGTGGAGTGGCTTTTAGAGGTCACTATATTCCAAGTCCCTGGAATATATTGCTCCTTCTTTAAATAAAGTTTTGGGAAATTGGTAAAATGTGTAAGAAAGCATGTGGCTTAGCAGTATGAGAAGCTCTAACCGTGAACCTAAGGTGGAGATGACTAAATGTAGGCAGGGAGGAATTTTTTTTTCATAACTTGAGATAAATTATTATGGTGTGGTTGTTGTTTTTTTCTTTTTGTGTGTGTGTGTGGTTTTCTGTTGTTCTACTTCTGTTGTTCTAGTGCTTTTAATGCCAAGAAACTAGGCCTCAGTCCAATTTTTACTAAAATTAATGAACTTACATTGGTTCAAGTGGAAGAGCTGATAACAGAACGTGCAGAGCAGAACTAAGTGTCTTTTGTATGGCTAGCAGGGACAGGGATAGTGTGAAAGACCACAGAAGACAGGTATGTGTCAGCCAGGCATACAAATGTTCAGAGTGTTACCTCCCACAGTGTTCAATCCAAATGCTTGTGAAGAAGATTGAGAAGCACTATGGACAGTTACAAACTACTTTGCCTTCCTAGTTTTCTTTTCTCCATTCTTTACCTTCTGGTTGGCCTGTGGCCATTCTTCACCATTTTTATACAGTTTCATGCATCTGTCTCATTGATCTTCTCAAACTTTTATCTTCCTTCAGATGTCATCTCACCATACTTTGAGTTCATCATTACATGCTGTGAGACAATGCTGAAAGCATTGATTGTATAGTGCTGATAGCATTGAGCATCTGATGTGAAATAGTTCGCTGTTATGTCAATGTTTTTTTTGGTCAAATTTTCTCAATCAGAAAATGTACATGCATATGCTTATAGGTTCTGTTGGAATCCACTACTGTTAGACTGGTTTACAATTATTTAAAGAAGATGATCAAGTATGAGGTATCTCAGGAGAAATGCTGGGTTTTTTTTAATTATTTTTTGCAAATGTAGCCCAATTTTTTTTTCTTTTGTCTTTTTTAACTCTATAAAGGGATAAGTAGGCAGATTCAGACATCAGGACTGACTCAAAAAGGCAACATGAAAGAAACTCGGAAACCACGTGCAGACGACAAATTCTGCGGCATTTCCAGGCTTACGGTACAGAAATATTTTCGCAATTTTGTATGAGCAGAGCCACAGTTACTTGCACTTACAGTCATTCAGCAGGAGTTAAAATCTAGAATAAATGAATGAACAGTCTGTTTCTTATCGTTAATGCTTTGAACACTGAGTTCAAGCAAACTTGAAACCCAGATACGTTGCTTTTTACGTCCCTGAACTCTGTGATGTGTTAGAGATATGCCTGATTGCTCCTTTGAATTTCCACCTCTGAACTTGTGTGATCCCTCTAGTCTGGCACGATTACCATTTGTTTATAGACTTGTGAAATGAGCCAGTAGTGACATGGAAATAAAAAATGGCTGTGGTTGTAACCCCAGACTATTCAACTTGTCAAGAAGCACTATAAAGAGATAAAAAATAGCTTGATGTAAAAGGGATTCAAAGCCCAAATACATTACCCATGCTTTTTAGCTATCGTAGTAGATGTATTTAAAAATACTATTGATTTCATTTCACAAATAATGTTTATTAATAACCCTAAAATTTAAAGCATTTGAATGCTGCAGTGTATATATATATAATTTTATTTTCTCTCTTTTTTTTTTTTCTCATGGTCACTTACTACCAGATTTTTGTCAGAAAGGACACACTTTTTACTGTCTATGTTTGAAATGGGCTCGTAACCTCTACTGATGAGACAGAACAGCTGCTTAATCCAGTAATTCTATTAAAGGCAACGATCTTAATTCTGCAAGAATCCTACCAACTGCTGCAATAAGCGTAGTGCCAAGAGCTTTGCACCCAGCGCAGGAAACTTTATGTCCTCAGGCTGTAGGTTTTCCACAGTCCTGCAGAGGGAAATCTTGCAGCAGGGTCCCGTTGGGTGAGGCTGCACTGCGCCTGACTTGGCTGGACAAGTGGGGATTAAGGTTTTTGGAGTCTTGGTAACTGGGAGCAGGTGAAGAACAAATTATGTCCTCATTTTCCTTTTTGTTTCAGTGAAGACGTAACTCTGTGGACAAAGCTAATTAATGGGATTTGAGTTCACATTGTATTCCTCTATAAGGATATCAGAAAGTATTGAATTGTTTTACTTAGAAGCACATCTCTGGTGGGAAAACAACCATGTAAATTCCTAAATATATAATTTTGAATTCATCCAATCTACTCTTCCCTTCCTAGTTATTTCTGCTGGCGCTGTCACTTGCACTTATTGGTAAAACGATGACTGGTGCTTACTTGAACAGCATGTTCACACAGATAGAGAAGCAATTCAATATTCCTGCATCTTTAGTGGGGATCATTAATGGAAGCTTTGAAATTGGTAATTACTCATTTTAATATTTATTTTTCTTTGAATATGTAAAATGTTGGCTGACTATGTATTAGTGACTCTCATGCCCATCAGCAATATGTCAGTGGGTGTTTGCGACAGCATAGTGACCAACTTTCTTCTACTGCCTGTGTTAGTACTTACATATGAGTATCTTGGAAAATAACACGACAACTTATATGAGGATGTTTAGGATTAGAGGTTGGTTTAGCTAACTTGTACACTCTCACACTATGACAGAGCAACTAACAAACCAGAACTATTTAATAAGCTTTATACTAAATAAATAAATAACAAGAACAGAATGATTGCATGGACCCAGTTTGAATGTAAGTTCATGTCAGTATTTTTACAGTTCTTTTTAATCAGTGACCTCAAAGTTGGTTGAAGTGGATTGTCTCCTTACTCAAGCTCAATAGTATTTTAAGTTTTTACACCCTGTATGTGTAAAAATGTAACTGTATGTAATGTAACTGTAAATAAGGTTTCTACTGTTAGTGCCCCTCAAATCTATCAGTGAGCTTCACTGCACAGTGACAGGCTTAAGTCTTGCCATTGCCACAAAAGCTAAACAAAAGACTTAAGAGCTTCAGACCCAATTCAGAGGAGATTGTCAAAGCATGTTTTACACTCTTAAAATTGGAGTCTGGATCTTTACAATCCCTGGCTCAACTGAGGAAATGACCTGCAGAGGCTAGTACACACAGGTGAGTAGGAGACACAAGGCCCTTTTCAGCATATTCAAGTAGGAGAAACTGTGACACCATGCTGCTGCCTGCAAAGCAGTCTTATCAGGCAACTCGGTGTTATGACAGAGACTGAATACCCAGAATATATTCTTGCTTTTGAAAAGGGAGAGTTTAAGAAATATTAAATCGCTGAGATTAATTATATAAAAATATGATTAATTAAGTAAAAACCTTATTATTTTAAATAGATCATCTTTTCATATACATTTTTCTATAGCAAGTTGTGGTGTTCATATTTCCAGGAATGTAACGTAACTACGAATCATCATATTAACATTTAAAATGATTAAAGATCAGTGTATGTGCCAGGCATGAAGTATTTATTAAGACTGTGCAAGCGTAGGCATAAGATCTTATTAGGACTGTACAAATACATCTATTCAACTTTCATTCAAGCTACTGGTTCAATGCAGTCAGTTTAGCAATAGTACATAAAAAAAGATGCTGTTTTCTTTCAGAACATTATGCTCACCAGTCATTGATAAGGTTTCACTGTTTTGATAAAAACGATCACAAAATTAGAAGTTGAACAGTTAGCAAATTTTTACTGTTGCAGGACTTAATTTATGGTATGAGACTTCAAACATCTCTTAGTTGCACTGTGAAAGTAGAGGAGGAGACATTCCAGTTTTTTAATCTCATTTGAATTTTGAAATGGCACTAGTTACAAAATCTTCTTATTCCTCTTAAATTATTACTAAAATTAATATCAATTTATTATTCCTCTTTTCTTGGAATGTCATCTCACATTTAATATTTTCAGTACAGAAAAACTTGAATATGTATCTCTGAATACATACTTTCCCACACATTGCTAAACAGAGTATCCCAGGAGAGTAGCTTTCCAAAGCAGCTCTTATTTTGTAGTCCTGGGCCTAATCTCTACGTAAAGTTGTGAGAAGTTTCTTCTCTACACAGGTGTGTTCAAAAACCTCCTCTTTCACCATAATCGCTTTTCTATTCTGCCTCCTATTTTCAAGTTCTTTTCATGTGGTGTAAGTCTTTCAGAAGAATATCAGAGATAGAAGAGTATTACTGCACCACTTAACCAGTTCCCTGTCTAGTTACAGTCTTTATAGGTTTATAGGAGAAGTAATGGATGTTGAGCTAACAACATATAATGAGAATTGCTCTTGGATTTAAAAGGTAAAAGAATGCCTTTGTTTGTAAATACAAACCAGGTTCTTTTTGCAGGTAACCTGCTGCTGATAGCGTTTGTCAGTTACTTTGGAGGAAAGTTTCACAGACCCAAAGTAATTGCTTTGGGCTGCACAGTTTTTGCATTTGGCTGTTTTTTGACATCATTTCCTCATTTCCTATTTGGAAGGTGAGTATTTTGGTATACTGGGCTCGCGGGCCAAGGCTTTGTTAGCAGAGGGAGGGCGGCAGGGTGGCCTCTGTGAGAATATAACAGGAGCTGCCCCATCTCATACAGCTCCAGTTGCTGCAAAAGGGACCTGCCACTGCCAGAGCTGAGCCAGGAATTACTCTAGTTGTGACCCTGAGGGAGCAGAGTTAAGGACAGGGAAAACTGCTGCGCAACAGCAGCTGGGAAAGAGGAGTGAGAAATGGGAGAGAAGCAGCCCTACAGGCATCAAGGAAGGTGAGAGGTGTTCAAGGTGAGGAGCAGAAACTCCCTACAGCCCTGTAGAGGCCCACAGTGGAGTAGGCAGTCTCCCTGCAGCCTATGGGCACCAGGGAGCAGGTTAGCCCATGCAAACATGGAGCAGACTGTGGTGAAGCAGAGGATGAGGTCTGAAGGAGCTTCAGGCCTTAAAGAACCCTTAGGGAGCAGCCCTGGGCTGGAGCTGCCATATTTGGTTAAATCACAACAGTTTCTTGTGATCCTTACATGCTTTAATATGCAACTCCTCCTACTGGAATGTGATTACTTAATGAGTGAGGAATTGCTGAGCATGAGGGTGATGAAACAGTTGCAGAGCAACTTTGATTGTTTTGCTTATGAGATGGCTTCAAAAGTCAGCCATCATTTCTGAGGACTGTCACCACTCTGCTGGGCATCTTGCCTCGTCTTGCCTTGCTGTTCCTTGTCTTACTTCTTGTACTACCACTTGCATGGAATTTCTGAAAATACAATGCAGTCACACTGCACTACTACATCTTATCTACTTGAACATACAATCCAAGATGATTTTCAAATGCCTTTGGTCTGGACCCTGGCTGAGAGATCAAACTTGAACGCTGCATTGGCAAGGCCTTTATGGACCATAATGACTTTTTAGCCCCTTTCTCACTTTTTTTTTTTTTTCTTCTTGATTTAACAAAATAATCATTTAGGCTTGTCTAATTTCTAATCAGTGAGATTAATTTTGGAGAAAAGAAGGCCCTCTAGTTACACCCAATGTGGTATGGCTGACAGCCCCGGTGGCACCCTCTGCTTAAGGTGTAAATTGGATTAGAATGAAGGAAGAAGAGGGGAAAAGATGATATGAGGGACTTCATTAAGGTATTTCATCATCTTCTCTGAAACATCTGTTACAAAATTATGTCAGAGACTGTCCAGATCAAACACTGCACTGGTTTCTTTTGTTCCTAGTCTGATTTGTTATAAATTCTGAGTTAACTTTTGAAGTGGATTTCCTTCTTGCTATAGCTGCATGTCCCTCTTTCAGGTAGCTTCATGAAACAGATTTATGAGGCTCCTCACTCAGATATTTGTTCTCTATCTGTACGTGTTCTACTTTGACTCAAACAGGTATCATATTGAAAGCAGCGTTTCACCACAGGAGAATTCTTCAGTTGTGCCTCTGTGCCATCTTAACCAAAGCTTGTTCTCTTTACCTACAGAGGAACCATCAACGGGTATGACTTTTCCTATGTCTACTACTACTTCTCACTCAGTTTTTACAGTGTTTAAATAAATAGTATTTTTTAATTAGTTCGCTTTTATTTACATTTTTTAGTTTTTGCCTTGTTCTCTCTTAGCCTGTGACTCCACAGCTGTAGCTCTCTTTCATGCATTTTCCACAGCATCCAAACAGCTTGGTTAATATCCTTATCATTCCACTTCAGAGACATATAACATGAGATTTTTCTTAGAAACGTTCCTTTTTTAAAACTCGAAATACTATGACACTGTAAGGAGGTGAGAAATTATTAATTGGACAATGGGTGGAAGGAACTAAGTTCTTTTTTTTTTTTTTTACTGTATCACACAAGATATAAAGTAATGAAAAACAGAGATAGAACAAAAAAAGGAGCTCCCAAATCTTTTTAAAGAAAAGATGAAATAACATAAACTAGGCTGACACTTACCTGGGTGATTGAAACATGCATGTTCACTGGCAATAGTATATGCATAAAAGTAACTACTGTGAAGTCAAAAGCGACAGAGACAACATGAAATCCTCACACTGAGGATGGGATTAATCTCTCTGGTATTCAACTACCTCAGAGGGAAGCATTTAGTCTGAACTGCCTGGGCTTCCTTGGTAGCTTGTCTTGGGAGGCTACAAAGGCTTTGCTAAATTCTCAGAGGAATTTATTCTCTATATGCTTTTCTGGAGGCTTATCAACTTCAGAAAATTAGAAGTGATCAATCTGAATCCAGCTATCAGTATGAAAGAAGACAAAGAAGCTAGAAATTTCAGGAATTTTGTTTAATGCAAGTGTAGAACAACACTACTTCTGCACTGCTCTCACCTTCTTGGAGGAGAAGGATCTGGGGGTGCTAGTCAGTGCTCAGCTGAACATGAGACAGGAGTGTGCCCAGGTGGCCAAGTGTACAACCTGAAAGGAGGTTGTAGCGAGGTAGGGTTTGGCTTCTTCTCCCATGTGATTGCTGATATGATGAAAGGTAATGGCCTTAAGTTGCATCAGGGAAGGCTCTGTTTGGATATTGGGAATAGCCTATTTTCAAACAGATAAGTCAGGCTCTGGAACAGGCTGTCTGGGGAGGTGGTGGAGTCGCTGTTCCTGGGGGTGTTCAAGAAATGGGTAGATGTCACAGTGAGGGACGTGGCATAGTAGCTAATATTGGTGTTAAGAGGATGGTTGGACTAGATGACCTTAGAGGTCATTTCCAGCCTTAATTCTATGAGAGGGAGACCTCTCACAGAATATAATTCTATTCTAAAGGAGACCACTGAAAACTTGGTCTTTACTACATCACTAATTGTGGCATAAACTTGAAGAAAGTTGAAAAACCTTTCTTTGGAATATTGTAGAAGAATATGAAAAGGCATACATTCTTATTGTTCTTTTCTTTTTTTTTTAAGTAAACTATTCTCATTTAAGAAATCAATTCTAGCAATTTATTTTTTTTTACTTAAGAAAGTTTGAAACAAAGTGTTTTATTTCCAGTATCCTAAACATGTCCCATATGAGATCTCAGCAGTTTGACCATAGTAAATTGATACATGCAGAGACATGCTATGAACTGGCAAGAAAACCTTTTAAAAATAGCTTTTTTCTAAATGAAAAATGTAGGTATAAGTGTCCATATTGCTTTTTAATTTGATATGAAACATATGGCATAATATTAGTGTAAGATAAAAATAGCAGTTGTACCTAGCAAATGTAAATTATTTTTGCCATTCCAAGATTTGCTTGCATTGCATTAAATTTTTGGAGACCTGCCTCACTTTAAGGCAAGTTAGCACTAATCTTGAAACAGAAAAGGATGTTGGAAAGACCTTCATCTGTAAGACAAGATAAATTTATCCCTGTATCACTGTTGTTCAGGGGTATTTTTCTTACATCTGTCAGAGAAATGGTAGCTTTGATGAGGGAGACGAGTACAGGAAGAGTCCTAGTTTATGCAGTGATTGGACTGACAGGTGTTTAGACAAGATGTGGCATGGAGACAGAAGGGATTTGAACTCTACTCCAGGAAGTGCAATAGCTTCTTTTTATTCTGGAGCCTTTTGAGTATAGCAACTATTTATATCCATGTCTTAGAGGACTGATCTACTAATCACAGTTTAAACTGTCAGTTAGCTGTTGTCTACATCTCTAGAACGTAACTGGTAGAATCAAAGCATTAATTCTGGTTTCTTTTCTATTCACAGAGTGTGAGAAGGAGTCTGGGTCATTGCTGTGGATATTTGTGATGGTTGGAAACTTAATACGAGGAATGGGTGAAACTCCCATCATGCCTTTAGGCATTTCGTATTTGGAAGATTTTGCCAAAACAGAGAATTCACCTTTCTACCAGGGTAAACCTATCCTATCATGCTAATTACCCTCCCCCAAACAAGCATGAAAGTAAACAAAAGTGAAGAAGAGAGAAGAAAGACATTACCGCATTTACACAGTGCAGTTTGAATTAAATTGAATTGAAGCAGTAGTGGTGTAGAACTTGTAATTTAACTATTTGTTGAAATAATGTCATTTTTTGCTCTAAATGTTTATCCAGTACAGCTATCCTAAGCATCTAGAATTACTTTAAGAAAGTAATTATGTCTGCGTTTTGATTTTGCATGTTTTCTCTTTTCATATTCTAGGTTGTCTACATACTGCAACAGTAATTGGCCCCTTTCTTGGTTTCTTGTTGGCATCATTCTGTGCAAAACTGTTTGTTGATCTGGAATCTGTAGATGCAGGTGATGGATTAATATGTAAAATCTTACACTGAATATATAAAATCTTTTATGTAAATCAGTAGGCATAATGGTCTATCAACCAGCAATATGAAGTTCTGAATTATCTTCAAATATGAAGTATATTCATTTTAATTTGCTGGTATTTTAGAATGGAAAAAGCCAATGTGGTATTCAATCCAATAAAAGCCCTGAGTTCACACACACATGAATGAATCTGAATATAAATTATTTGATGAATGATTGCATCATCTGGGTTAAGACAGGAAAAGGCTAAAATTAATTTAGCACAAACGGTTGAAATGATGAAATTTGCTAGATGAGTAAGTAGAAGATTGGAGAATTGTTCTCTTTTGTCAGTTTCAGTTTAAATGTTTAAAGTGCTTTTAATAAAATACATCAGAGGTGATCAGAAAAACAAAGAATGAAAGAAAAAATATTTATAAACTAATTGAGATGCCATTGCTTTTTTGTTTGTTTGTTTCCTTTTTAGGGGAGCTAACTATAACACCTACTGATGTCCGCTGGGTTGGAGCGTGGTGGCTGGGCATTTTAATTTGTGGATTAGTGAATCTTCTTGCAGGACTACCTTTTTGGTTTTTGCCCAGGTCACTTGTGAAGGAAGGGGAAACAAATGAGTCTGAGACACGTAAAAAAGAAGGAGTACTATTGGAAGAAAATGAGCAAAAGGAAACCAAACAGACCATGTATGAAATTGCTAAAGGCAAGTTATACCATCTTTTATTTTTGTCTTAGTTTTGTCCTTAAGATGTGAACAATATGCATTTTCAAAAAAACAAAAATGTCCAAGGTACGAAATGCATACTATGATTTTCTACTCTCTGTAGTACAAAGAATTTGAGCTAGAATTTAGAATGTCTCTTCACAGAGGCAGAAGGTTTCATAGATTCAGGATCAGAATTCACCCCTTTCTCCCTGCGACACTTCAGATGTATATGGATTTGTAGCTTTTCTTCCTGCTGGGATTAATGCACTGAGATCTAGTTAAGAATACTACACCTCGGTGAGTGCAACTATGGACAAGTTGCAGATGTTAGATGCTTGTACCTCACATTCACTGGGTAGAAAAGCTGGAAAGCAGCACAAGGCTGGTGCAATGTCCAACTTAATGCCACAAAGGGAATAGACAGATGCTTAAAAGTCTCATAAACATTGAATGACTGTTAAGCAAAAATCTATTTCATTTACATTTATTCATGTTACTGTTAGCAGTGTTCACATCTGTGGCTTTTCAGATCTGCAAGCCTGGGAAACTATATACCTGCAGGAAGCTGCTTTTAAAAATCTTGTATTTTTGTGTTAGTTGAAAATATAAGTGCATAGATGAACTATCATTGTTGTACACAAGTTCACGTTTTCCTGTAGTTTCCTGATGTCAGCTCAGCACATTAGATAATAGAGAACATTATAAAATGATGATTTTTATTGTTGTTTTTATATTTTCTTTATTTCTTTTATTGTTTTTATTTTTTTTTTAAATTTCTTTTATTGTTTCAATAATTAATAGACATTGCACATAGAAAAGACATTACAAGTACAAATTAGTTTCTCATTATTTTACTTAGCTTAAGACTGGAAAATGCAGACTTTGAGCATTTGATGGGAATGACTGCAGGCACTTCCCTTTTCAGGCCTTTTCTGCCACATTGCTAATAGTTGTAATAACCGAGCGATCCTTGAGAGCAGCACTGCGGAGAAGAACCTGGGGGTCATGATGGATGAAAAACTTAACATGAGCCAGCAGTGTGCCCTTGCAGCTCGGAAGGCAAATGGCATCCTGGGCTCCATCAAAAGAGGGTTGGCCAGCAGGAACAGGGAGGTGATTGTCCCCCTCTGCTCTGCTCTTGTGAGGCCCCAGCTGGAGTACTGTGTCCAGGTCTGGAGTCCCCAGTACAAGAAAGACAGCGAGCTTTTGGAGAGGGTCCAGAGGAGGGCCACAAAGATGATCAGGGGACTGGAGCACCTACCCTATGAAGACCCTATGAAGGGAGCTGGGCTTGTTCAGCCTGGAGAAAAGAAGGCTGCAGGGTGACTTCGTTGCAGCCCTTCAATACCTAAAGGGAACCTACAAACAGGAGGGGAATCAACTCTTTGAAAGGGTTGATAATGGCAGGACAAGGGGAAATGGTTTTAAGTTGAGGGAGGGAAGATTTAGGTTGTGTGTCAGGGGGAAGTTCGTTACCGAGAGAGTGGTGAGGTGCTGGAACAGGCTGCCCAGAGAGGTTGTGGATGCCCTGTCCCTGGAGGTGCTCAAGGCCAGGTTGGATGGGGCCCTGGGCAGCCTGGTCTGGTATTAAATGGGGAGGTTGGTGGCCCTGCATGTGGCAGGGGGTTGGAGATTCATGATCCTTGAGGTCCCTTCCAACCCTGGCCATTCTGTGATTCTGTAATCGCATGTCTGGTGCATGTAATCATAGGTGCCTACTGTGTTTGCACCCCTCTCTCTTTGTACTCCCTTTGCCTGGCAGGTGCAGAAAAAGGATTTTTGTGAATGCTTTAGGGCATGGGCTAAGGTAAGTAGTAGGAAAGATAGTGGAGTAGCTGCTGCTGTCAGTACGCAAGTGCAAAGTTCAGACACTGAAAAGCTAAAAGTCTCCTGAAATTTTCATGATCAAATTATCACTATGATTTTCATAAGCAGTAGCCTTACCGAGGATAAATGTGTGAGAGGCTGTCTCTGTGTAGAAGAAACGTGTCAGGGTAGCCTGAAATAACCAATAAATCTTTGAAATATGGTGTCTGGCAAAGCACAAGAATTATCCTGATCCATTTAAGAACCACCATCCTCTCTTTTTCCTCTTAGCAACAGTGAACAACGTATGGTTCATTTCGTAAAGGATCATGCTAACTCATTGCATTATTTCATTTCAGATTTCTTCCCGTTCCTCAAGGCTTTACTTCGCAACCCAGTTTATATGTTATTTATACTTATAAGTGTGCTACAGTTCAGCGCCTTCCTTGGCATGATATCCTTCATGCCTAAATATCTGGAACAGCAATTTGGAAAATCTGCATCAGATGCCATCTTTTTAATTGGTAAAGTTGCTTCATTCTGTTCTACCATATCTCTTTTAAAACTCCCTATATATATATATATATATATATATATATACACACACATGTGTATGTATATTAATGTGCGTATGTACACATATACATAAGGGAAAATGCTTCTATAAATGACAAATTCCACACTAAAAAACATTTCTAAATAGCCATGCATTTTCTGTTAAGAATCTTCTGTTTTTCTGTCAAAAATTTAATAATCCCCTTTTCATCAGTTGAATTGTGTCAGAAAGATGACCTTGTAGGTCTTTTCCAACCTTGTGATTCTATGATTCTGTTGTTCAAGAGGCTGGATGAGGAGCTATGAGATATAGTTTAGTAGCTTAGTGGTAGTAATGGTGATAAGAGGATGGCTGGACTAGATGATCTTGTGGGTCCTTTCCAACCTTGTGATTCTATGATTCTACAAAAGTTCAGCTGATGTAAAACTTAAACCACTGATTTCAGAGAGGTTATTTTAGTTCACATTAAGAATGTGTGGGAGACCAATGCTTATATCATCTTTGTTTAAAAGTAGTTCTTTAAAGTAGAGGGTTATTTCATGTTCATGGATACAATGCTCTTAACACTCTTAAGACACAGATGGGTTGAGTGTACATGTAGTTAAAATTGCCAATTCAATACTTTCCGTCATCTCTACTCTTCAAATGTTCTTGAGTCTTCTGAAACCAACAGATCCTCTTTCACATGCAGAACTCCATGGGAAGAAAGCACTGACCAAATGTTTTTTTATGTCTCTTTATGAGCATGTCTTTTTTCTATGAGCAGGGACAAGAAGGCTGTGTACAACTGGAAACAGTAATGGCAAGTAGTTGTGGCACAAAGAAAATACCCTGAAAGTGTCAGAGCCTTCTTATAGCTCCTCTTTTTTAATTCTTAAATTCTCAGTGTTCTCTTGTTTAACTGCTCTGGCTTAATTAGATTAGAATTTATTGAATCACCACAGAAGGAAAATCTTAAAATACATCTAGCCATACTTCTGTTCCTTAACTCAGTGCTTATCTCCACATCAGCCACATAATTTCTTTAATCCCAGGAAAACACAATGTCCCAGACTGTATAAGTATTACTATAATTCTCTGTTGCCAGTGTTTTGAAATTGTTCATTCAAAGGCATGTAAATATCATCCTTTCTTTTTTGCGCTGACATTACATTGTTGGACTTTTTTTAAAGACAAGCTGCTTTCTGTATCTACGTATATAATACTTTGAGAGAATCCTTTGTCACATTCAGTAGTCTTCCCCTTTCCTTGCATCCTCCATGCTCACTGACAGTCAAGGATTGTTAGAGAACCAGCACTGCCTTGAGCAATGCCAACAAAACCATACAGTGATGATGTAAAACTAGTTCCTAAATGTCCTTCAGTCACTATTTTCCTCATTAAGGTATCTAACAGCTGAGAAGAATGAGAGCACATTCAACAAACCCGTACCGAAATTTAATGTCTGTTCCTTCTATCCATGATGCTCAGTGTGCTTCAAGACCTGCTCCCACTGGGTTTCTCTCACAATTAGGAAAGCTGTACCAAAACCCTGTTTTGTATGTGTGTTGGAATTACATTGCAACTGCAGACAGCAATTTTCCACTGAATCATTTTAGTTCTACCCTCCAGCTCTCCTAGCAGTTCACAGCTGCTGTTGACTTCCACAGACGTTTTGGGTGTGCAAGAGAACTAGTAGAGCATCATTTCCAACTTCAGTTAAACTACTCAGTCACAGGAGCTATACGAGTCATTGCAAAACAGTCACCCTTTACAAGTAGCTTTGATGTTCTCCTTCTTTATTTTAACATGGACATTTTAATTTTTAAAATAGGTGTTTACAACATACCAATTATATGCCTTGGGTACTTTTTTGGAGGCTTATTTATGAAGAAATTCAAGATAAATACCTACCAGGCTGCACATATAGCATGTTGGGTAACTTTTCTGGATTACCTTCTGTACTTTACTGCCTTTTGGACTATCTGTGACACTTCACCAGTTGCCGGCCTAACGGTCTCCTATGAAGGGTACGTTCTTTAAGGTGCAACCTGGATTTTTCTTGCCAGGAATTAACCAGGAACTCCACAGTTTTGAGAAACAGAGGCAGGTACATTTTAGTTGCCACTCTCATACAGCAGCACATTCAAATTAATTCTTTGACTAATTTAATTATACACTCAAGCAAAGTAACAGCAGGTTAAGTATATGTGTCAAATCAAATATACATCAATGCAGTTTCAGAATTACAGAGGGAAACAATATCTTCCTTTAATTTAACAGAACTTTTATTTCTAAGGAATTGTAAGAGGGTATCTTACCTGCAGTTTCTTGATTTGAAGCCTGCTATTAATCATTATGGGTGAGTCATGTGTCTGGAAAATGAACATGCACTTTTATTTAATATTTAGAGACAATCAAGAACATACATGTCACAGATGAGAAAAAATCTGTAGCTTATGTATACCCACCTATTAATAGATAGCATAACATAATGTGATATGATATACTGTGACTAATATAATATGAAATAACAGCCAGTAGAAAGACAGAAAGGCATAATTCTGCATTCCGAGTCCAGGACAGAAGCATGTAGGATTGTGTGTGTTGGTTCAACCTTCAAGCTAGAATAGAATAATAACAGAATAGAATAAAACTTCAAAGAGTTACTATAGTTATTTCATTACTAAAATATTTCCTCATCTTCTAAATGTATTTCAGAATAGATCAATTGTCATATGCAGAAAATACTCTACTTGCTGACTGCAACAGAGATTGTAATTGCACACTTAAAGTGTGGGACCCAGTTTGTGCGAACAATGGAATCACTTATGTGTCATCTTGTCTGGCTGGGTGTAAGGCCTCAACAGGAACTGGAAAAAGTGTGGTAAAGCATCAGTTCTATTATGGTGTAGCTATGAAACACAGCAGGTGAGAAATAGCCATATCAGTATAAGGGGATGTACTTTTACTTGGATTAAGGTAATAAGTAGAGTTGGACAAATTCATTGGATAGAATCAGAAATTCCAAATAGAATATGAAAATTATATTAAACGTAAATTAAAGAATATAGTGAAGAAGAGTCTTTTTTTTTCTTTTTCTTTTTCTTTTTCTTTTTCTTTTTCTTTTTCTTTTTCTTTTTCTTTTTCTTTTTCTTTTTCTTTTTTTTTTACAACTAAAAGGATCTTAAAATAGTGTGAGAAATTGTTTTCAAAGTATGGCAAATTGGAATCTTGAGTGCACAAGAACATTTTGTTCAAAATGAAAGTCTATAGCATGGATTTAATTCTATTTTTCTCCTATAAATTGAAAACAAAAAACACAAATACTGGTAGTGAAAAAGAGAATCAAATCTAATGGTGCTGGAAGAACCATGTAAGCAAGCAGTGCTGGCAATGTAACAGCTCATTTGATCATGGCATTCTTGAGGAAGTATAGTGCCAGCTATGTAAAAACAACACAGCTCCCTCCCTGCCTCTAACCCCACACACCACAAGTTGGACCTGTGCCCGGCAGACTGGTTAAGAGGCCACAGCACAGTGCTGCATGTGTGCAAAATACTCAGGAGCAGGAAGAGTGAGCTAGGTGCCAAATGCATGAATGTCATTCTCAATGTGTGAGTTCTGACAAGTCTGTGTGATTAAAATACTCTTTTGGCAGGTATTTGAAAATTGCACCTGTGTTGCAGCCTCAGAATTTCCATTTCAAAATGCCTCTGCAGTTCTGGGCCAATGTGACAAAGGAAAAAACTGTGACAAGATGCTTCAATATTTTTTAATACTGCAATTAGTTGGCAGCTTCATTTTTTCCTTAGCAGCAATGCCTGGGTTCATGGTCTTAATAAGGTACAGTATAATGTCCATACCTTAGAAAAACTACAGGACTTTTTACTCTTAGTCAGATACCCCAGGAAATAAAAGTTTTTGGTTTGTGCACTGAGGGAGGAAGAAAAGAAAAACTATTATGTCATTTCTGTGCTTTATTAAGGTTTGGTGTTGTGCTAAATTTGGTTGCTTTGGCTATCAGCTTTACCCTGAATGAATGTAGGGCTGTGTAATACCAATTTCTTTATTGATTACGTCAACATGATGTTGATAAAGCCACTGTACATTCTTGGACTTCATGCTGGCTTCTGTCCAAGTGAATAACACTGGGAAAATGGTTTTTCTTTTTGTGATTTGGCAGTCCTAGTTAAGGAATTTCATCTAATGAAGATAATGAACTCTTTCAAACTCTCGTCTAATAGGAATGGTTTGGACCTAATGTGATGAAGATTTTGATTGAAAAGAAAAAAAATGGAAAAGTATTTATGTTTTTAAGGTCACCTCTGTTAATCTATTTACAATATAATTACAATACAGGTCTCTAAAGCCTGAAGAAAAGTCATTTGGAGTGGGTGTCCATGAACTAGCTGCAAGAGTATTTGGTAAGAAAAGCTCTAACACACTTCAGAAGCATAGTTAGTCTGCAGCAGCTATATGGATCACACCAGGACCCATAAGAGCATGACACAGGAGTATACTTCAGTATAGTGCCTTTGAACAGAAAATGTTTTTTCCTTTTTTATGGATCTAGGCAACATTGGAAATGAGAACAGTCACTTATTTACATGGATAGTTCCAAAAGTAATGCCTCCTATGTATTTCCATGGAAACTACAACAAGAATGCAGTAACACTGATAGAACAAATTCTCGAATACAGAGCACTGTTTTTCAACAGTCGTCACTGTTAACTATGCATTTTCACCAGCGATGAACGAGACCCTTGCACACCACGCTTGTAAACATCTGCGTGGCCATTTGGAACATGACTTGTCTTTCACATTTCACATCTGTCACCATTGCTGAAACGTACTGATCACCACCTCACTGTGCTCACATCCACTCTGCTCTCTATGAATGTTCAGCAGGAGTCAGTGGATGTCACTGGGTGTCATTTTTTTCCTTGGAAGAATTCAGTGACACACCGTTGTTTCATGCAATTCCATGTCAGACACCATTTTGTCAGATTGCCCCTCTGCCACCATCTGTCACATAGCAATAAAATCTAAGGGGATACTGGTAGGAAGGTTCAGCCTCTACTGCCATACCACCAGCATCCAGCTCTAGCCTTGTGGGCCAACCGAATAAAACAGGAGGCATTATTTTCAGAGCAGCCTTCATATACTGTGGAATAGGCTGTCTAGATCTGGCACTCATCTGAAAGTCATCTACATTTTTTTGCTCTTACCAAGTGTTCACTGAACACAGCAGTATGGTCACTGATGAGAGTAAGTACTGAGTTTTGTTCTTAGTCACAGTCCATATTTTAATGAATATATTTGATAACATGCAACAGGAAATACAATCTTTTGTTCAAGATAGGTGAATAAGAAAACATGGGTCTTACTGGAAGATGACAAGGCAGATGGAGTAGATAAGAAACAGTGTAGAATCTTTGGTGCATTTGCTAATCAGAAAAAAAAAAAATGCTATTCACTAAAACATTGCTAATATCCTTTCTAGCTGGAATTCCATCTCCCATTTTTTTTGGAGCTTTGATAGATACCACATGCATGAAATGGGGCACTAAGTCCTGTGGCGGAGAAGGAGCATGTAGGATATACGACATAGTCAAATACAGGTATATTTCCTACTTCATACTATTTTCTCCTCCTTGCTGTATTATTAAATGCACATAGGTGCAATTGTGTGCTCTCCTTATTCTTCTAGTAGACAAACTGTTCCTATGTTATAAATTTGACACAACACATTTCTTTGTACTGGCTTCATTTGTTGAGTGCAGCCTTTGTCACAGATGCTGGAATATCCTTTAGCCAGGAATTCTCGGGAAACATAATTACATTCACTCACAATCTTTCAGGAGAACACACCTTTAAATTCTGATGAAAAGATCTAAAATCAGTAAAATCTTGTGGAAAAAATGTCAGGCATTTTTTGTCTCTTTATACTGTATATCTGAAAAAAACCAACCTGTTGAAATAGTACTTGAACTTCTAGGGGAAATTTAGATGTTATATAGTTACACAAGTTGGAATTTGATCTAAACGACTACATTTCATACCTTTTTTAGTCCTTCAGGAAGCACTGCAGGAATCGTTCAACTAATGTCTCAGACTGGTTCTGTATAATACTATGTAAAGAGGTTGGTTTTGAAAGAAGGCTAACACATGACTATCCAGAAGTTTTACTCTTGTCTAAGCTGCCCTTTTCAGGTCTCTTTCTCTTATTCCCTACAGAGAAAGCTGCAAGGAGACTGTGGCTAGATAACAGTGGCTGACTTATCTAGTTAAATTAGTTGCCTGAAACTGAGTGATGTAAATAGCCACTTCACTGCCACTGATATATTCCTTTTTCTAGTATTGGTTCATCTTCCTTGAGATCCAGGATCAGGGCACCAGCTTTAGAGCATCTGGGCAATTATCATAATAAGATGTAGGTGACAAATTTAGCTATTTTTTCATGAATACTCATATTTCACAAAGCATATCTTTTATTTCAGGTGGATCTACCTTGGCCTGCCAGCATTGTTACGTGGACTGTCCTTTATTCCAGGTTTATTAACTCTCTTTATTTTAAAGAAGCAACTTACATCTGAAAGAAATGTCTCATTAAATGCACCAGTAGAACTGCAGGATAAAGGACAATAAGCGTTGAAGTAGCACTTCAAAGCAGGATATATTGTGAAAAAACATCACAATGTAAATTTTGGACATATCTTTGTAAAAGATTTCTTATTTTAATTAGTGAGCTTCTGGACAGAGATTAATAGATTTTCACAAAGTTACATCCTAATTATATTCTCGTATTATTATCAGTTCATAAACAGGAGTTACAGGAAAAACGTGTTTGGTGCAAAGGTACAAAGAGTAGAAATATGACGAAATGCCAGATTTGATTCATCTGAGCAAAGGAGTACAAAGCAGAAGCATATAGTTTCAATCCTGGTTTTGCTGAAGGTAGTGAGAGTTTTGCAACTGACTTCAGTGATGCTAGATTTTGCCCTCAAATTCTTCCATGGCTTCTGCCACAATCTCTCTTGTTGACTGTAGACAAGACGTGAAGCTTTATTGGGCCCAAGTTTTTCATGAACTTAAGTTGTCAGTCTTTTCAAGTAAGGACTGTATGGTATTCTACACAGTGTAGGTAGTCAATATACTGGGAACTTAGTTTATGTCATGTGCTGCAGTAATAACAACAAATACAAATAAAAAACTTAATTAAAAAAATGCTGTACTATCGTGATATTTTAAGTTTTGCATAGAGCATGGACAAGGAAAAATTACCAGGATTTGTCACTTCTGTTGCATTCAGTCTAGTAGGTAAGTTGTACATAGAGAGTAAAAAACGATACTTGAAAGTATTTTGCCCACCACACTTATGTCCGCTAAATCTCATACCTTCTCATGTCTAGTCAAATTATTACTTGAACGACACTAAGCAGTAGTTGTCTTTGTTCAACTTTTATTTCTGTCAGATCAGATGGTATAAGGAATGTAGTATCCATTTGGTGTTTAGCATCAGTGAGCCATTGCCCTGAGTTATCTTAAATATCTCAAGAGTAAACCCATTCAGAAGACCTTGCTGCAGGGCATATGTCACACTATGTGTATACTTGGTTGAGTACAATGCATACAGTTTAGCTGAATATTTGGTCCAGTGTAGAGGACCTTAGGTCTGTCTGCAGACAACCAAGAAAGAGCTTCTTAAGCCATTTGATTAAGCTGCTGGAAGCCCAAAAAACAAATCAACCAACAAAACCAAACAAAAAAGCAAAAAAAAAAACCCAAACCCCAGCCCTGATTATTATTCCCTACTGCATAGGGCACAAAGGGAGTTTCTTGATATGTATTCCATGCTATAGACCAATTGGTCTATACCATACACTAAAACTCTGGTAGTTTCCTGCCCATTTAGCCCATGTGAGAAGGATTCACTTCCATTTCATCTATCTGGGACCTTCTTAAGCCATAGAATAGCAGGAATTACATTTTCTCAAAGTATTTATGTTAGTTTATATTCTGTTGTGCCTTGGGGTATCTTATTAACACTATCTGTGTATGTGCTTGGAATTTCACCTGTCCCTCACAGAATCAAAGACAGAAGATAATTTATTTCCATAGAGCAGGAGTTTATCTCCAGAGTTTAAAGTTTCTTCAAATGTACTACTTTCTTACATTTAATTATTTTGGAAGGATTGGTCACAGCCCCTATCTGCATCAACTAATGGAGCTGAAAAGGAATGGAATGGAAGAGAAAAAGAAAAAGAGAGGGAAGGGAAGGGAAGGGAAGGGAAGGGAAGGGATCATCTGGGAGGGACTTTAACACATCATCAAGTCCAATTGCACTTCAGAGCTAGCCAAAAGCTAGTATTATTCAAATACCTCTTAAGCATTGAGCATCAACCACCTCTCTGGGGAGCCTGTTCCAGTGTTTGACTGCCCTCACAGTAAAGAACATTTTCCCCTGTGTGCAGTCTGACCGTGTTGCAGGGCAGCTATGTGCTGTTCCCCTCCTGTCATCAGTACTAGGAACAGAGCCTGGAACCTCCCTCTACTTCCCCTCCTCAGGGAACTGCAGAGAGCAGTGAGATTTCTCTCAGTCCTCTGAACTGGACAACCCCAACAGAGTAACCTGAGAAAGGGGAAGGGAATGAAAAAGAAAAATGTGATGCAGTTTGTGACAGAGCAAAGAGTGCAGACCTCGGTTATGCCCAGGACTTTCAGAGGCCTCTTGAGCACAGCTGATTTTAAGCATTGCTCTTGCTTCTCTGGGGAATTCACTGAAAGCCATAATTCAACTTGTATTGGGCATTATATTCCCTCAAATCTGCAGTTAAAAGTATTTTGCAGTCACTGGCATGGTTTAGTGCCAAGGTAACCTGGGAAACTGGAAAAATACAGTGCACTGAGGTTTCACAGCTGTAGCAAACAAAAGGGCCTTGTTAGGTAGACAAACCTGTGCCACTGAAATGGACTGCTGTCAAAGAGTCAGGCCTAGTTAACTCACTGTGCTTTGAAATGGAAGGAAGCAGATAAGAAAGTCTCCAATTTAGTCTTTCAATACATGCATTTATTTTCCTTTTAATTGTTCCAGTTCATTTGCCTGAGAATGTGGCAGTGTTACAGGCCACCCTCCCTGGGTGCTTTGAAATCATTAGCCTGCTATTCGATCTGTTTATCAGCTCAGCAGGTGCTCCTTGAGTGATGGCATGGCAGAGAGTTTTCTTGGAATAAGCGGAAGGTGGGAGCATCACTTCTGCAGGGCAAAACCAGGAAATGGAGAGTACAGGACATTCCAAAGTAATTGTAAGAAAACCTTTATTATATACTGTCTGGTATAACAAATATTCCTAGGATTAGATCGGGAGGTCAGAAGAATATTCCTGGGAAAATGGATTTCACAACCAACAAAGTTTCAGCTCAGTAAAGAGTGCCTATGAGGTGAATTCTGTCCTTAAACCCATCAGGTGAAAGATGAGGTGCTGGCTATGGATGCTACTAGATTCTGAAAAACATACATTTGATGTTTTTCTGGCACTATGACCAATGCAACTTGGAGATATTTTAAAGACAACAGTACAGAAACTGTATGCATATCATCTATTTGTCTAGCATTTTGCACTCACTGCCTTTTGTAATTCCTGATGTTCCACTGCTTTTATCTTTCGGATCATGACTGGATGCTCAGCTGACATTTCTAAAGACGAAACCACAAAGTTGCTAGTGTCACTGTAAAACATCAGCCACAGCACACCTGTATGCTTGTGCAGGGTATGCTATTGGGTTTTTAACTTTTTTTTTTTCATATTGATATTATTATTTCTACATCAGCTTGTAATTTTGTCAGCTGTTTTATCTCCAAGTGTCAGCATTTTACAAGACGTTATTAAGTTTTACATGTATTTTGGAAAATTTTGTCTGTATAAATTTTGTTGTCTCCCTGTTATTTCTGTCTTGTAAAAATTGAAACCTCTTACTTATACACAATTTAAAATTGCTATTGATGTATTCTGTTGAAGCTTTTTTTTTTTTTGAGGAAAAGTTTCTCATTTAGAAGGTAAAAATGTTACCTGGCAAGTTGGTTTCAATTGATGAGAGTAAGGGAGTTGTGGTGACCAAAGCTGCGTCCTTGCACAACAACTTTGTTGAGGACATGGCCTTCCAATGTATGATATGAATGTTAGCTTTGTGTTTGTGATGCAAACATACTATGTTAACATGCATTGCTTCTGAATATATGAGCATTACAGTTTTGGATAAATCTTGCTGGCAGTTCAAGTTCACTTTCTTTTTTCAGACATTTAATCTACAGCAAATGGTAGGTTGCTTCTTTATTCTTTCTATCTCAGGTGAGTGTTAGCAGATAGCTCCTCCCTACAGATTCTTCTAATACAGGTAAACCTCACAGAACTCAGAACTAATTCAGTCTGTGGAGGTGGAGAGAGGAACACTCTGATCACACTTGAGGTGTGATTTGGAACACAAAAACTCTAAATTACTTGTTATTTTATTTAAATTTTGTCACATGATAAAAACTGGATATATCCAGCAGCAGGTTCTTGGTTACCCTTGCTTATTCATTTCTACAGACTTAGTGTTAGTTTATTCCATTCTTAATTAGGTATAAAGTGTTCCCAGTTAATGCTGGCTAGGATTTTGAACTTTCATTGTGTTTAGGACTTTCTTTGAGAATGTGAAAAATTACCAGGTAATTGTTTCTCTCTTGCTTTGTTCAGGGAAGCAGTGCCATAAGATTGGTTAGAAGGGACTTAAAGAACAGGGGAAAAAATAAGTAGATACCACTCAAAGGTGAAATATTAGGCACTGCAATGTCTAATATCTCCTGAGGATAAGCCTGTGCTGGAAGTGTGATAAATGATTGCTCATTTCCAAGAGAAGTGCTTAGAGAATACAAACAGCAGATGGTAGGAGACAGGGAGGCGTGTCTGCATGTGCTACAGATGGCGTCTTGCTGAATCCTTACAGCCTCGACAATGTGAGGGGAGGGTCCTCACCAAAGGGGCAGAAAGCCCTGTATGGTCGTGCAAAAGAAAAAGTTGATTACAAAGGCTTGTTTTTGTGAGTGGTATTTCACAAAGGCTGCCTGCCTTTATAATGTTATTATTTAAACAGCTCTGAGATGGGTTTGAAAAAAACAAACTTATTTAAGATGAATGGAAAACAAAATGGTCCAGTTCATTCTGTACCTTTGCTGTTACTATTGTTTTGAGGCAGCTTTCTGGAAGGGCAGAGTGCAGGCAGCTGCTTGCTGTCTGGCACACATTTTTTATTTCTTCTGCAGGTAGTAAACTGATCTCAAGAAAACTTTCTGGAATGAAGGCAGCAGAAGATTTTTAAAAATCTTAAGTTTCAGCTGAAACCTCTGGAATTTCAAGATTGCTAAGCAGGCATGATCCCTGCTGTTGATTCATTTATTTATTTATTTGCTTTAGTTTTCAACCTAGTACTGTGTTGTAACTCTCATCATTCCTCCTGGTGGATTTGAATCACTGGATGGTAGAAAAGAAAGTGCAGGGGGTGCACAGCCTCGGCATGTTTATTCACAAAAATAGTTTCATTAAAAAAAAAAAAAAAAAAGGTGGTGAGGGGGAATAGGGGAGAAAGGAATACTGGATTTGCATTGCAGGATCAGGCCCAGTGCTTTGGCTTCCTATGGAGCATTACACTGGATATGACTGTTAAGGAGAAACATTAATATTTAATGTCCAGATCTCCAAGTGGTGAATGCACCATATTCAATTTATGTTTGTGCCTGCAGGATCAGGTAGTTAGTTTCCCACAGTCACTGTGCTCTGAGTTGTTTCATCCATCCAGAGAGCTGGATGGTTGGGGGAAATGCTTGTGTGGAAGAGTTAATGTTTCTGCATTGTGTGGTAAGCCAGTGCCATTTATGCCCTCTGTAATCCTTTGTCACGGGGTTATAACTAGATGTAAGTCCGAGGCACAAGCCTCGGGAAAAAGGGGGGAAAAAAAAAAAAAAAAAAAAAAAAAAAGCGATACTAACAGTTTGTCAGGAGACCTGGCCGGCCCCAGGCTGCTTATGCTCCAGGAAAGGGGGAAGGGCAGAGAGCTAACAGATAGTTTCAACAAAGGGAAAACACAGTGGCAAAGATTTGAGGAGCTACTTTACTAAATTTATCAAATCAAACAAAACGAGAAACACAAGAGAATCCAAAATGCAAGTCAAAACCCAAAAGTGCAACGGAAGCATGTGCTTTTCTCTCAGATGAGCTGACATGGCTGAGAGAGCTGAGACAGTGATGAAAGACAGAGGCCTGGGTCTCACAGAGATGCCGAACCTCCCCTCACAGGAGGATACTCACAAAGCCCATAAGAGCAGGAAAAGGAAATGTCTCCAGGAAAGGAGAAATGAAAATAACCTCCCACTAGTCCACATTATGTTTATGTAGAATACTGAAAACAAAAAATCACAAAACCCCAAAATTCTTAAAGACAAAATACTTTCCATAAACGTGATGACATGTTCTTGATGATAGATTGGGATAGGGGAAGAAAGCAGCAAAGAGAATGTAGGACTCACATCTTTTTATCACTTTATTTTTTTGATTAAACAGAAGTGCAAAGCTGCTTTAGGACGAGGGTGGGATTGAAGGTGATGATCTCTGTAGAGG
>NW_024885088.1:453100-606645 GCF_019232065.1 Centrocercus urophasianus | reverse complement strand
GGTCACTGCCAGCCCTCCTCTTACGGGGCCGCCGGGCCCTCGCAGGCGAGTGGCCAGGAGCGGAGGGGCTGCTGCCCTGGGCAGAGGGGCCTGATGCTGCCGCCTGCGCCGTCTCCTCGTGGGGCTCCTCGAGTTCCGTGGGGATGCGCGCAGCTGGGGTGTGACTGAGATCCCCAGGAACGACAGCCTGTGGCGCGCTGGGCTGCTCCACTCTGTCGGGACGTTCGGTGCTGCCGTTGGGTCCGTTGGGTGCAGGCCTTGATGTAACGGTCCCTGCTGGGGAGGCTGCGGGGCCAGGGGCGGCCATGGCGCTGTCCTCCTGCCCCCTGGCCGCAGGGCCCTCCTCCTGCCCTCCGGAGACGTGGAAGCCCTGGAGGCCCCTCTGCCTGTGGGCCTCCTCGCCCCACCGGCTCACGAGGGCGTCCACAAGGCCCCGGATGAGCGTCTGCGCTCGGTCCCCCAGGGCAGGCCGCAGCAGCTGGATCAGGGCCTCGCTGTCCAGCCCGATGTGACACAGGGCGTTCAGGATGAGGCTCTCCGCCGCCATTGCCTCCCACCACTGTGCCCCAAAGACGGCTCGCAGCTCCTGGCGCAGCCATGGCAGCACAGGGTCGAGCATCTCCCGGTGCTGCCTGAACAGGGCTGCCCAGACCTCCAGCAGGAGACCGCCCACCATAGGCCTCTCCTCTGCCTCCACAGCCTCCTGCTCCTCTGGCAGCAGCAGAAAGGCTGGAGGGGATGGCGCATCGTGCTGGGGGCTGTAGATGTGGGTGACGCCTGCCTGGAAGCAGGCAGGAACTGGTGGTGCTGGGGGACAGATGACAAAGTCCAGGTCGTCGTCGTCGTCCAGCTCAGCAAGCTTAACGACTGCCATGACTCTCCTGCAGAGCGGGCAGGTCTCTTTCTGCTTGGCCCATCGCAGGATGCAGCCGAGGCAGAACTCGTGACGGCACGGTACTGCGTAGGCAATGTCCTTTCGCACGTCACGGCAGATGGGACATGTCCACGCCTCCTCTGCTGCCATGGTCTTTGCGCCGTGGCCTGATGGGGAGTGAAGATGAGTCGCTCTCCCTCACCAGCGCCTCAGTAGTGGAAGATGAGCACTGCAAGAGGGAGAGAGCCACAGTCATTCCCTGTCCCAGAGACAGACAGAAGAAACGTCCTGCTCCCTCAGCAGGAAACCCTCCAGACCCCTCGCCTGTGCTGCCCTGTGCCCCACGCCCTCACAGGGTCAGACTGCAGCCCCAGCCCTGGCAGTTCCCCCATCCCAGAGCTCGGCCCACGGCCACCCTGGGGGACGTGTCCCCACGCAGCTCACCTGTGCTGCTGCACGTGCACCCCGTGGGGCCCCGGCTGCCTGAGCCAGGCAGGCCAGGGGACTACAGGTGAAGGCTGTACGGATGGGCACTGAGAGCAGCTGCCAGCAGTCCCCAGAGCACAGCCGTACACACAAACCAAATCCTCGCTGCGCCTCCAAGCCGCACACACTCGCTCGGCAGGAGTCCAGGCACGAGAGTGACTGGGCCAGGCCCTGCCAGCGCCCAAAGCTCGGTGGCATCACAGCCTGTTGCTCAGTGATGTCAGTGCCTCGTCCTTGTGCCATCACAGCACTCTCCCTGTCAGCTGTTCTCCTTTAGTCTTTTCCTTTCTTTTCTTTCTTTTCTTTTTTTGATACCCCTTTTGTTACAGCTTTTTCCGCGATACTCTAATGACTGACCTGCACCATCCTAGCGGCTTTTCGTTTGTCATTTGTCCTTTTTTTTGTGATGTCTAAATTTTCATCTGACCTAGTCTAAAAGTATTTTTACTGTTTCAGTTAGCAGTAGATATTTTCTCCCCCCATTTTTTTCTTAATTTTTATTTTAGACATTGTTGCCAATTCCTTTTTTTCATATTTGTAGTAATTCCGATACTGTCTGTAAAGTAAATCCTTAATTTACTTTTCCTTTCCTTTTTTTCCTTCCATTATTTTCTGGGGCAACTCATTTGACATTCATTCACATGTCTTTTTTTTTCCCTGATTAAATTATGTGAAATTGATGTTGAGGTAATGCTTCCTCATCTTCTGCATCAGCAGTGTGTATATTTTTCTCTGACATGTTTTTCAGAAACTGCATCCACTGTTTTATAAGTTTTTTTCTTCTTGCTTCAAGGATGCTTGATCCTCCTTCCCTTATGCTCAGTACATCTAGCTTGTATCTAAGAATTGTACTGCAAGCAACAGACCCTCCCAGCTGCCTAATGTCAGAGAGACTACTGACTTTTTATAAGGTTCTCACACTGCAGAAGGCAGGCTGTGGTGAAGGGAGCAGCGTAGTGCCTGGACTTCTTGTTTCACTCTTGTATTGTTGTAACTCTTCTGATTTTATAAATTGAGAACGTATAATCAAATGGTCGACAGCAAGATAATATTTCTTGGCAAATATTTAGTAATGTTTGTCAAGTCTAATTTAATAATGTTTGTGCATGACTTCCATTACTCCTCTAGAGATCTGTTTGTAGTCTGTTGATTTTGTTATCTTGGAACTTTCCCCAGTATGTCACAGCCACTTTTTTTTGTGTTCATTTTATCTCTTAATACCGATTTTTTCATCCAAGTTGATAATAGTTTGATTTTTATTTATTTATTTATTTTTTAAATGTGTTTCAGGTATTTTATTTATTTATTTTTGCTGGATGGAGAGTTTATCTCTTGAGCTCTCTGGAACTGTTGGCCTTTTGTTCATGAGGGCACTACAGCACTTGGCAGTCCTGCTCCCTTCTTAAAGAGGGCTCACATCTCCTCACTCTCTGGCTCAGGCACATTTTGTTTTCCCACTTAAAGGGCGCATGATGTGGGCAGATCCCACTCTATTCCGAAGCTTATAGAGATCTTGGCTTGACGCATCCATTGCTACTGATGGATTCTGTCATAATCTTCCATAGAGTTACTTTACTTTCTTTATAATACAGACTTCTTACTGCAACCAAAAAGGGAGGTTAGTTTATTAGGCTTATTTTTAATATAAAAAAATACTTGTAAAAGATGATTTTCAGTGGCATACAATGAAGATGTGCATCCTTTTGAAGGCTGTCAGTGGTTGTATTCTACTTCAGAAATTTTGAAAACATCCCCAGTACATTTTTTTGGATTGGCCAAAAGCCATGATGTTTTTTGGTAAGCGTGGAATACAGCTGATCAGCGATTCCATTACTGAGATGAAAGCATTGATCCAGTAGCTGCTAGAGACTTGGGCTAGAAGTCACTCATTAACACTGCCTAGTCTGACAAAACACTGTCAAAAACCTGATTTTTTTGAGATAACCTCTTATTTTTCAGAAGACAAAATAATTCAAGCACAGCTAATGGCACAAGTTAGATCTAAATTCAAAGGCACACACAGCACATAATACTACAAATTGTATGTGATTTTTTTGTGTCTGTTCCTCCAAAATTAATACTGTTGTTTCCAGCATGATCACAGACATAATATCTTATAATCTGAAGCAATTGGTAACACTACCCTTCCACTGCTATTGTGAGGACTGCTCTGAAAATAGTGTCTCATATTATGATGCTGGCACACAACATCAGAGCAAGGTTTTATATGAAGGCTAGGGAGAAAATTCTTGGATTGAATTATTAGGTTGCACTAATTTTGCAGGTGGCCTGAGAACAGTTACCTAATAATGTTTTACAGGAGAATATTCTCATAGAAGAGCACTCTGAAGTGATTTTACTGCTTGAATCTTTGTCTTTTATTAATTCTCTCCAGACCTGAAGGAGCTAGAATTACTAAAATAATATCACACAGTAGCTTAGCATAGCAAGCTCAAATACTTTGTACTCATTTCTGGAGATTAAAAATTGGCATCAACAGGAAGACTGAACATCGTACACAAAATCACAGAACTGTAGAGGTCGGAGACCATCTAGTACAAGCAGATTCCCTACAGTAGATTGCATAGGAAAGTGTTTGGGTGTGTCGTATATTCTTTGGAATATCTCCAAAGAAGGAGACTCCACGACCTCTCTGGGCAGCCTGTTCCAGTGCTCTGTCACCTTCACAGTAAAGTTCTTTATGTTTGGATGGAACTGCCTATATTGCAGTTTGTGCCTGTGCAGGGGCTTCAGTGTGGACCTAAACTTATCTCTGTCTTTTTCATCCAGCTTTTTTTTTTTTTTCTTCTCACCTGACTGGTCTCATCAAGTCCTGCAGGTGTCACGTAGTGCAGTTGGTTCTGCACATGGAGACCTGAAGAGAACAATCTGAAGAGCAAAGACAGTACAGTGTGGTCTTTTAGAGCAGATTTGGACATTTTTAAGGGCAAAGTTTTGGCAGACATCCTCCCTGGTATGTGAATGTTTGGCGTGTTCTTCGGTGATTGTGAATGAAGTACATTTTAAACCTTTATGTGAATGCTTAAACCAGACCCTCTAGATTCATTGCTGTAAATTATTACGTTAGATGGATACTTAATTACTGTGTTCTGCTCTTTTCCCCATGCTATGTGCTGCACTCATGTCTTTTAATATCTTGATGATGACTTGAAAGTACTGATATTTTAAAATGAACTGTTTTCTAAGTTATAATTTTAGATCTCATTGGCTTGGGGTTTGTAAAATGAATCATGCTGCTTTAAAAAGCAAAGTCAGAATTACTTCATTTTAGTTCTTTATTTTAACTGTCTAGATATTCTGCTTTTAGGACCTTTTTTTCTTCTTTCTTTTTTTTTCTTTTTCTTTTTTTCTTCTTTATTTTTTTTTTTTTATGCCAAGTGTTTTTCATAGGGTCATGAAATGGATAAATTTTTTTCATTTCAACCTTGTATAATAGCTAGGAAGTCTGACTGTACCCAGGGGTGCATCAGGCCCAGCACTGACACTGGGAATAGGATGGAGCTCTGTCAGAGGAGAGTCAGGTGGATGTTAGGAAAAGGTTCTTCAACAGAGTGTGGTGGGCATGGAATAGGCTGCCCAGGGCAGTGATCATGGCCCCAGGCTGCCAGAGTTCAAGCAGCATTTGGACAATGCTCTCAGAACTATGGTCTGATTTTTAGGTGGTCCTGCATGGAGCCAGGAGTTGGAGATGATGATCCTTATTGGTCCCTTCCAACTCAGGTGATCTATGATACTATGACTGCCCATTGACTTGTTGCTAAGTACCACTGAAAAGAACCTGGCCTCATCCCATCTGGCTTGTGGGATGAGTTCTCTAAGCCTGGGCCTTGCAGCCACGTCAACCCAGAGATGGCATCACCATACCATCTCTTAGCTGCTAGCCTGGCTCATGGCTCATGCCACTTCAATCCAAAGCTGTTGTGGCAGTCCATCTCATTTGGTGTTGCTGGGTGCATTTAACATGGTGACAAGTAACGTCTGCTCACACAATTATTTCTTACTGATGGGCAAGGTACAGCTTTGAACTTAGAGCCTCCTGAGTGGGGCTGCCACCTAGTTCAGCTCTGCATGGCAAGAGGCCAACCCTACACTTCTGCAGGTTTGTGCATGACTGCCCACAAACCAGCCTCCTAGGGAAACCTGCCAGCTCAACCTGGGAATGTACAAACACCCGATCTCAATGTCCTTTCTTGTGCTTAGCCCTAGAATATCTTGCTCCCATAGTCACAGTTCACAACACACCAAGGGTGTCAATGTGCAGCTACATTCAGCCAGGCACATCATGCCAGGAATACCATGTCCTACTCTGGGACTATGGCCGGTGGCCTTAGGCAGTGCAGCACCCTGGGGCTAAGCGAGCAGCTCCCACTGCTGAAGCCACACCTTGAACTGGGTGCTGGGGACTCCTCCATCTCCCTCTGATGCCCACCACTCATATGACTGCAGCTGGCTGTTACTTGGTCAGGCAGTCAGCAGCTGTTGTTGAGTTCCTGTGTCCCTGTGGGCCTTGACAAACAGGTTCCCAGGGCTGGACTGAGGTGCAGCCAGCTGTCATACTGGTGTCTGGCTTAACAGCCCACATCAGGGCAGGTGTGTACTGCTGATGCGCTCTGCCAGCACTTGCAGTGGCTGTGGCTCACCTTACTGAACTGCCTGTAACAAGGGCCCACTTCCTCCCCTGTCCCTTTGCAGCCACCACCTCAGGATGGAGCTGTGCTGGCAGGCATGATGGCAAACGCTGGCTCAGGTGCCAAAGTTCAGTTTGCAAAAGCCACAGAAGATAATTTCCAGAGCAGTGCTGAAATTTTCTATGGTGGGATTCATCTCCTGACTTTCTGCTGTCAAAATCTGATCTTGCTGCCTTGCTTCACAGCCACATCTGGAGTTCATTTCATCTCACTCTGAAGTAAGTATCTAAAATAGAGCAAAGAATTCAACTTTGGAAATACTTCTTTTTCCTCCTGTGACTAACTGGCTCATCCCAAGGGGTCTGCACTGAATTCATGCTGTGCTGCCACTCCTGTGAATCCTATAATTTGTGTGTGACAGTCACAAGAAATGACATACCCTTATAGATAAAACTCTTCATATTCAATTTTGAAATACACTTACAGAAGCAGTGATGGGAAATTTCGGAGTGTCTCACTTTAAGAAATGTGCTCTGCTTTCTCTCCACATATACAAAGGGCTTGCAATTATATTTCCAACAGACTTCTGTTCTTCCACCTGGTTGCAAGCTGATGGTAGTGAAAATAGGGAACCACTGCTAATGTTTATATATGGCTTTCCTCAAACTTTGCAATGTGCTGATAGTTAAAAGCTGTCTAAATGTAGATTGCAATATGTGCAGCTTCAAATTATCAGATGAAGCCAATTCTGATTTATTCTGATGAATGATTCTAAGAAATTATTATTTTTTCAATAACGTTAAAGAACAAAGCACAAGGAAAAGATAACTCTTAATCTAAATAGAAGTATGATATGTTTATTTGTAGTCTAGGTTTAATTGCACTTCCTGTATTCTAATCTCTTTTAGGAGAAGAAATTTCAACTCATACATTCTTTCCTCATGTTAAAACTGTTTATTAAGTCAGAAATTTATTGCTAAGAGTCTAATGAGGAAACACTGCGATTGAAACTAGTGTAAGTAACATTTTTGGTGTTGCGTGTCTTGTAATTCAAAGGTAGAAGTGGGCTGAGTTTTAATCTGTTGATTATCTGTGACATGCTAAAGGGTAGAGTCCCACTGACAAAATGGGAAAGTCAAAATTTCAAAAGAATAAAACCAAGACCCATGATAAATCAATAAATATATAATCATTACCATAAATGCCAGAAAATGATACTAACTCAATAGCAAGTGTGAATATATAGTTAAGATAATTGCATTTAACTACTAAGCTTCAAGGGAAAACAAAACCTTGTGCATTTATGAGCTCTTGAGAATGTGTTGCTAAAGCCTGGAAAGACTACCTGGATCAGATTTTTTCCTTTGTGCTGTACAGTTCTGCTTTAACGAAGAAAATCACATGACAGTTTTGCGCTCTGAGCTCCACTAGACATGAGAAAGGATTTTGTGTGTGTGCTTGGTTAACAGGTGAGAATTGGGCTAGCGCATTTTTTCTGTGTGGTCAGTCTGCAGTCAGTTTGTCATCCTATATTTCTTGTTGGCACCTGCAGGAACTGCCTATAGCTACGTCAGGTAGTCTTAATTTCTAGTAGGCAGGCAGTCTACAATGGGAAGCTGTGATTTCCTGAGGGAATTCACCTCTCATTTGGACACTATGAGGGCAGCGCTCTTGCACTTCTGCATCAGGGTCATGACAATCAGGGGCCCATACCAAAAGCTGTCTGATATAAATGTGCAATTCATGTCCTCTTGAAGAGCTAATTCATCTTTTAGTATCTCTGCTGACCCTCATCAAAATCACCAGTAGCTGCACATCACTGAGGTTGCAAGATACAGCCTCCCTCTCAGAGCTCTTCTACATGAGCTGAGCCATTCCATGGTTAGGTGGTAGACAGTCACCTTTGGAGAAGTGCTTAAGCAGCGTTAGTGTTTAGGCTCTTAAAGAAAAAAAAAATAAAGGGAGGAAACAAGTTGTTCCTCCTGGTAGAGGCTGGCACAAGCAGCATGCAGGCGGGTAGGCTGCCAAAGGAATGATAGCACAAGAAACCCGCCTTCTTTTGCAAAGCTGTGGGAAACTTTTGCAATCACCTTAAGAAGGAAATCCAAGGTTTAAAAAAATGTTTTGGAGTGCTCCATTCCTCTGAGTAGGCAGTGCTTTTGCTGTGACGTTGCACTGGCTTCCAGCCTGAGAGCCCTAGGGCGCAGGAAAGAAACAGCCTGACGCAGAAGTGACACACAGTAAGTTCTCTCTCTGCCTCTCCCTCCCTCTGTCTCTCTCGCTGTGTGTCTCCTCTCTCTCATTTCCTTCTTCTGTTTGTTTGCTTGCTTAATTGCTAAGCACCATTGCACTGCAGACAAACTAGGATTTGTGTACATCTTGGAGTCACTAGGCTTGAAAGAGATTACATAAAGTGCAACAACTGAACTCTGCAAATTAGAGTTTTTAAAAGGATAAGCACGGTGGACTGTGTGTTGCTTTATCTCTTTGTAATAAAATTCTTAATTACAATTAATTATTATTTTAAACACACATTTCTATAATTTTTCTGGCCTCATTTAATTTTAAACAATGCTAGTGTTAATGATTCACTCTTTTGTCAAAGTTCAGATTTTTATCAAGTGGGCATAGAAACTGTTTTTTCATTAGGCATAAGAGAAGATGTGTTTATGCAGTTTAAGATTTGCTTAAAGTAGATTATTAGCTGCAAGTATAACATTAAATATTGTGAAAATAAAACCACGTGACTGATTTAAATATTGTTTATTTAATGGAGACAGGTCTTTCGCAAAGTTAATCATCAGCAAAATATAAGTCAATAAAGAATATGTTTGGTATAGAGAAACTTGTCTTTCAGCTACTGCCCTCTAACAACTGAATTAAGCCTGTATTCACCACACATAAATTATCTAAAACTTCTTTTTCAATGCTTTTTGATTTGCAAGCTGGTAAAGATGATCTAAGATCAACTTTCATATAAATGATCCCTTTCATATAGCATGGATCATTCTGAAATTTATGTGTTTGATTTCTACAGTCATTTTTGGTGGTTCCTCCTGGATTAGGATTTAGAATTGAAAGCTACAAAATTGGAACGAGAATGTTCCTGACACTTTATATCTCTGTATTACACAATAGTGCCTATTTGCTATCAGTGGGAGAATTTTGGGGGGGGACATTGGGTGGCTAAGAGAATTTTTACTTTTCTGCACATCTGTGGACTTTCTCATGGAATCCAAACTACTCTGGATGTCTCATCTGGGAAAACTGCACAGGCCAGTTGAGACATTTCTATAGGTCAGCTCCAGGAAAACGGCCATGGCCCCGCAGCCCACACAGTCTAAAAGCCCTCAGGACAGGGCACCCAACGGCTTCCATTCAGGGCTCAGCTGTCCTCCAGGACCTTCACGAGGAGACCTTTGATAAGTTCCTAGAGGAATTAAACAGATTGGAATATATAAGGTGTCAGTGTCCAAGATATCATAGTGATATTCTTCCAAACAGGAAGATCAAGAGATCAGATCTACAGGAGGGAAACCATGGACAAGATAATCACCACTGGCAAACTTACGGACAAGCCATCTTTCCGGGACAGCAATAGCGCTGTGGCTCCTGCCAAGGTTATGTGCCATAACTGTTCAAAGCTAAAGGTATGCAAAGGAACCCTCACCATGTATTTTCTTTAAAATACTGAAATTGCCAAAGTTCAGTAAATTAAGTATGGTAATGTTTTATACTACATGATTTGGAAACAATGCTGTAGGATATGTTTCCTCAGTACAGGAGAGACATAAACCTGTCAGGGCACATCCAGAGGAGGGCCACAAAAATTATCCCAGGAATAGAACACCTTTGCTACGAGGACAAGCTGAAAGTACTAGGGCTGTTCAGGATAGAGAATAGAAGGCTGCGAGGTGACTTGATAGCAGCCTTTCATTATCTAAAGGAGAGCTACAGGAAAGAAGGGGACGGACTCTTTAACAGGGTCTGTGGTGATTGAACAAGGGGAAATGGCTTCAACCTTAAAGACGGTAGATTTAGGTTGCATATAAGAAAAAAGTTTTTTACAGTGAGGCTGGCGAGACACTGGAACATGTTGCCTAGAGATGTGGTTGATGCCCTGTCCCTGGAGACTTTCAAGGCGAGGCTGGATAAAGCTCTGGGCAACCTGATCCAATGGTGCATGTCCTTCTTTATGGCATGGAAGGTGGACTAGATGACCTCTAAAGGTCCCTTCCAACCCTAAGAATTCTATGATTCCAGGCACACAGAAATCAATAAATGTTTTCAACAGTTAAAAGATAAGGTCATGTTTTACTAGCAAATTAATTAAATATGTGCTATAAGCAAAACAATAGCTGCTTAAGCATCTTTTTGTACGTATTTTTCAGAATAGGAGAAGTAGAACTAATTAAAACATTCCACAATCATAATACCAGTAATAAACAGCTTTTTGCTGCAAATTTTCCCTAAGGAAGGAAATACCTAAAACAGTAAAACAGTATGTGGTAAAAACATAGCAGGTGCATGCCAACTTTCATTTCCATTGTAGTTGAAGAGGCTTTGCAAGCAGTCCTGAAAGTGAAGGTAAAATCTTCTGTTTTAATTAAAAAATGGCAAGGACTTTTTCATTACAAAATTAAAAAACAATGCACTTCATTTTTCTGCTGCTGAGGAATTAGTGGTAAAGATAAATGTACTGTTTTCTAAACTCAGTTATTTTCTCTCTTCAGATATTTCTTGGAGCTTTAGCTTTTTCCTTTTTTGCAAAAGGATTTTCTGGAAGCTACATGAAGAGCATGTCCAGTCAAATTGAAAGGAGATTCGAAATCTCATCATCAATATTTGGCATTATTGATGGCAGTTTTGAGTTAGGTATGTGTACTGTTTTTGAAAATGTAAAAAGAATACTTCTTAACATATTTTACTCCTTAAAATCTTTTTTTTTTTCCCTCATAATATTACTGATGATCTCTCCTGATGATGCAGGTAACTTAATGGTAATGGTACTGGTGAGCTATCTTGGTCCAAGAGTTCATCGACCGAAAGTAATTGCTGTTGGATGTCTCATCATGTCATTAGGAGCATTTTTGTCAGTGATGCCTCAGTTCCTAATGGGACGGTAAATATGGAGAGTTTTCATATTGTCCATGAATTCACCTCAATCATATAAAGGGTTTGCTTAATCACACATCTGAGTTGAGAATCATGGTTTCTTCTGGATGTGTCAGTGAATTGCGGTGAGATCTTGGTGGAAGAGGTTTCTTCATCACACAGTGTCTTATTATTTTCCACTGAATTCAGGAAGATTAAATATCTAAATACCCTTTCAGATCTAAGCTGCTGTACTTACATAGCTATCAAAATCAGTTCATACCTCTAATTCTTCAACATCCTCTGTGAATAGTGGTTGAAAATATAGCTCCTCTGTCCCTCAAAAAATAAAATCATTTCCCTGTGCTTTTAATTTATCTGTTCTTTAGCTCCAAGACCTGTATCTGTTATAAGGAGATCATGAAAAGAATTATATCTTTGGAGCACTGTTCAGAAAGCAGCCATGGTCACTACTCTGTGAAGTAGCAGCAAAACTGTACTGCAAGGGATAGCATAGACCAGAAGCAGATCAAAGGAAATTTCTGACTTAGCCCAAACCTGTAATCAAATTCTGAAGATTGCCCACTCTCTACAACACTGAGCAAAACACTGTGGTCATGGACAGCTAGCTATCATCCATCAAAATATTAAAGCTTAGAATTCGATTACAGAGCCAGATAGAATATCAACTCCCCATTTATCCCAGTGCAGAATGAATATACTCGAGCTGGTTTCATTTTAATTTCCTCCAGTAGGGGCTACTTAAATACAAACTAGCACATAGGTTTTGTGGCCTGCATTAATCTCTTTATAGGCAAAGACTGATTAGTATTGCATTCTGAACCTGCTAGTTTTAAACTAACAGATACCTCTATGTTACCCATCTGTCACATAGGTAAGAAACCCAGGTGCTAGTATGGAAAGATCAACACTATTGTATGTAGACTGATGTGGACAGACTCTGAATGTGTCCTTCAGTATAAAGAATGATCTCTTAAGCCAAGGAATAAGCTCTGTTTCTCAATAACTTGAGAAAATACTGGTCACTTTTCAAAAAGCTGTGAAGATACCTTTTTTTCAGTGAAAGTGCTAGAAGTGAGCAGTCTCCACTCTGCCTCTGTGTGGCAGGAAACCCATGAATGCAAGGCTTATACATGCTTTCTGCAAAACATAGTCTTTGATATGTCAGTAGTATTTTACACAGTTGTTTTCCAGTTATAATTATGAAAGGATAGCAGTTACTGTGGACAACTCATCTACAAGTGTATCAGCTTGCTCCCCAGCATCCTCTGTGGACCATTCAGTCTCAGATGCTACAGAAACACCCAGCACAATGAAAAATGCAGGTAAGCTAAAGCTCTGAAGTTGAATCCCTCATTTTATGCCCCCTCTTTTTTTGAATTCCCTTCCTCTACTTGTCCCCACTCGATACAATTCTTTTTTTTTTTTTTTTTAATTGAAAAATGTAATAGCAAAGCCCTTGCTAGAGATCATGACATATACAAACCCACACAATTATGAATGCATGTGAATATGAAAAACATTTTAATGTTATTTTTCTGTTGCAATAATGTACTTTCAGAATTATGCTCACAGAAATGTAAATATTTATGGCCTGCAGGATGTGAAAAAACCTCTAATTCCTATCTTTGGCTCTTTGTGTTGATGGGGAACCTTTTACGTGGAATTGGGGAAGCACCAGTTATGCCACTGGGGGTTTCATACATTGATGATTTTTCTAAAGAAGAAAACTCAGCATTTTACATAGGTAATATGTGTATGAATGATTTTTATGTTCAGCATTCTTCTATCTAACATTTTTTAGCCAAAAAAAAAGAAAAATCCATTTGCTCATGCTCGTAAAAAAACCTCTCTCTCTGATGTGTCCTAGATAATTTGTGTTGAATAGGGACAAAAAAAGCAATAAAAAACAGATCTCATCTTTGTCTTGAAGAATGTTTATCAAATTCTCCTTTTGCTTTCCTTGAGTGACTGCTGCTAAATGTGCTAATTTTATCTGTGATGGAAAGAAACATAGTCAAATACTAAGTTCTCCGAAGCGAAATCTTACCTTCCTTAGCTGGCACCTCATTTTCAGTACCACAGCTTCAGAGAATAAATTCTTCCTAGTGGTGAGAGAATTATCTTTCATCTCAGTAATGAAAGCATGTGTTTCAGAAGTTTTGATCTGACTTTTTGAAATTTACAAGGAATAAATTTCCTAATGAAAGCCTTTTATAGTCACTGGTTACCTGAGGAAAAAAATAAAACCTTAGAGAGGGTGTTGTAACAAATTCCTTCTAATGAACATTTTGTTGTTGTTTTGATGAAAGATAATTTATTGCTCAAGACAGAAATACTTACACCCAAGCTAATTTATTTATTGCCAAATTGATTTCTTGGTATTTGCATGTGACTGAGAGAGCACAAAACTGCTGCCTGAAATAAGCTTGGTGAAGCTGGACCAGTCATAGAGATAAAGAGACAGTTTCAGGAAGAGCTCAGTGAGAAGTACTACTGGGTTAGGTCACTGCAGATGTTTTTAGGGGGAGAGGATATAGAGGTTGCCCAAGGAGGTTGTGGATGCCCCGTCCCTGGATGCAATCAAGTCCAGACTGGGTATGGCTCTGGGCAGTCTGTTCTAGTGGTTGGTGACCCTGCCCATGGCGGGTAGGGGGTTGAAACTAGATGATCTCTGAGGTCCTTTTCAACCCAGGCCATTCTATGATTCTGTGATTCTATGAAAATGGAAACACTGTAAAGGAAATTGACAAACCAGAAGTTCCACTCAATAGTTATCAAAAATACTTCTAATTGCCTCTGTGCTTCTGATTAAATGTATTTTTAAAACTTCAGCTGAAATTGACAATTGACAGTAATATAACCAGACTTGTTAAAAGTTATCTTACAGAATTTAGCAGAGATTATAGCTTGGGTGTAGAAGTCTCTGAGACAGGAAATCGATTTTTTTTTTTCCCCAGTGTTGCGGAAGTTGAACAGACCAGCAAGGCAGAGTTTGAGGCTGAGCAACACCCAGGAAATCCTATGATTTTTAGATTGAATTTTACTGAGCTCTTTGAATGTATGTAGTTCTACCAGGTTGCCAACATAGTCCTGCGGTGGTACAATATATTCCGTATCTCATAGAGTCCTGAAAAGCTATTTTGCACAGGGTCACTGCTCAGTATACTATGAGGTACAATATCCTTGCCTATGTGCTACTGGCTTTCAACAGGAGGCAGTAATATTAGATTACTTTGTTCAGAGTGTCACTTTTGGTGGAGTGATCTTTTAAGCTGACTGCTCTGATGGAGTGGTTGCTTCATAAATACTCCCACACACTAAGCACTTAACTTATTCAAGTATTTTAAGATTTTTGAATATTTCACTTCTGTTTAGGTACCTAGAGAATTGCCAATATATATGTATGAAGATCTGGCCTATACCAATAACGTTTCATTAGCCATTTTTATAAATGAATTTTTGAGTTTATTTGAAACTCAATATGATTAATTAAGGGCAGTAGCAGAGTTCAAGATGAAAATATAGTCAAGTTATTTAATTCACCTTCATTGATTTCCCACTGACAAAGAAGGTTTGAATGAAGGGAATTTCATCAGTGACTTGAGAACTAGCAGATAAACCTGCACCTGTTGAGCCTATTATTTCAGTAAAAATATATATGAGGCCAAACATATGCTACAAATTTTAAAACTGATTATATTATTCATCAATAAAAGGAATTGACTAAGCTATGTAAATATACGGTGAATGACTAACCGATATGTGTGAGTGATTTACTGTTTGTTTAGTCTGTTTATTAATTACAAAGGGTAAACACAAAAATGTGATAAGAAAATATCTCAGTGAACTAATCTGGCTTTGTGTTATCATAGTACAAGCATATTAACTTCGTGAAGTTATTCTTGAATTTAAAGATTACGTGAGTGTAATTAATCTAAAAGCTTCAGACATACGCAAAGTTATTGCATATACACCTCTTAGTTTATCTGTTATCTTACAGTATCTTAAAGAAAAACACTGCACAACATTTGGCCAGGCCATTGGTATGGATGTGCCTTTTTTTAATCTGTTTATTTTAGTAATTTGTCACTGAGTATTTGAATTTTGGAGATAGCTTAAATACTTCTGAATAGTAAGATCTTCCTTAGACTAAAAGATAAACATAAAGAGCTAACTCCAGGCTTCTGGTGTCATACTCCTTTTTCTACTGAGGTCAGTAACTTTGGTTGTACCAGAATTTAATCTAAAAGGCCAGATCTTCCAATGAAGTTAAATGAGAGATGTAAATGAAATCAATTTGCAATTGGAGCAACGAAGCAAAGAGGAAATATTGTACAGTTAAATTATATACTAAAAATTTATTATCCAAATCCTTCATCGCAAGCTGAGCAATCACTGCATTCAGAAGAAAGTTTGCAAAACAGGAGAAAAATCTCTGCAGTAGAAAACACAGTAGGATTTACAAGGCATGTTGCCAACCATGGCAAGAGCTAACAAGCAGATCAAGAGTTCCTTTTTTTTCAGAATAAAATCAAGCCTTCTGAAACTTCTGATATCTCCCAAGTGGCAATGCTACTCTAGAATTCAAAAATCTGAATAACTGAGTGTTTTTTGAAAGCATTGCCACCTCATAGCCAATCTTCAACTGATCAACATAAGCAGTGAGGAGACCTGTGCTTAAATTATTTTGAGGATGTTTTTGTTTTCTCCTGATTGCCTTGGTGGCCATGTGCCAGGGTATTTGCATACCCTATCTTCAAAATGCAACCCTAGCTTTATAGGTGTGTACTAACCTTTCAGCTAATTCAATTGCTTCCAGGTGCAACTATCTTTTTCTCCTGACCCTGTAATATCCCCTCTCTAAGCAGAAGCCGAAAGGGAAACATGAGTCCCAGTGAGGCCAGCAGCGACGCTGAAAGCTGATTTTAAAGAGGTCATGACCTGATCACTAGATTTATTGATATTTTTAGAGCTGTCTAAGCACCTTTTAGCACAACTGTTACCTGATTTGTTCATTCTGGTGCTTCATGAATCAACAAAGATGCTGCCTAATGGACTTTGTTGAAACACAAGTCTACTGATATTTCCTTGTTGTGTTGCCTGATGAAAATTTTCTCAGAATCTTGTGTCTAATCTCATGCTCACGCACTCTTAGTGTTCCTCCCATGTGAATGTGACTCCCAGCTGTAAAAATATGTGCCTTATACGCACATAATCAGGGCAAAAACTGTTATTTAAAATTAAACCAAGGACAGAACAAAGAGAACAGGAAAAAGCCTTGAATTCTACAATGAAATAGCATCATGCAGGTTGCAAATATAGTTGCAAATATGCTTATGATACCTCCAGCAGGCCTGGAGTTGCATGTTCATTAATTAATGGTCATACACTGAACGATGCCACAGTGAAAATCTGAAATTAGAGAGGAATAGGGATAAGAGCGGTGTTCTCTTTCTTCCTGTTTCTTCTACAATCCTTGTCTTGCCTTCTTCTTCACTGCAGCTTATGAGTTTGGCCACTTATGGTTCATTTTCCTACCTGCCACTTAGCATTTTATGGTGAGTTGTCCCCTCACAACCTATACCTACCTCTTTTGCCTCTCTTCTCCTCTCTTCAAGTGTGTGTACCCACCACGCATTCTCCTCACTCTCCTGCACTGCTCCCTTCTGTTGCAGGTCTGGTGAGGGCCTCAGGAATGTTTGGACCGACTTTGGGTTTCCTGCTTGGATCTTTCTGTGCCAGCCTCTGGGTAGATATTGGTGTTGTGGATATCGGTAAGAAATGGTGAGGTGGTGCATTAGATGTATGCAGGAACCTGCTTGCTAGGAAGCATGTTCCCAGTTTACTGCTCCATAAAGGGGAGCTCTCTCTCATAAAGGGAGAGTTTTTCTACTAAAAAACGCATGTTATTTCCATTTTAATATGTACAGCACTGCAGTGTGACTGGAATAGCCCTTACTTTAAGCCCCTTGCCCCCACTGTAGTAACATTATGAGCCTCTTCATACTCTTGTAAAAGCCCTTGCAGCACCCTTGCTGCACAACCGAGAACAAATGGGCAAATTTTCTCTGTGCTTACATTTTTGATGGCAAAAAAGTATCTTCTAAAAAACACACAGTAAAAATGGGTAAGAAACCTCATTTCTTTGTCTAAATCACTTTCATGATCCCTAATCCTAGTGAAAATTTGAGGAACTTCAAGGAAAGCTCTTAAGCTTGGGGATGGAAGAAGGAGGGAACAGAAGGAGATTGAGAAAGGGAGGTTTTCTTTTGGTTGTGAAGGGCTCTGTTGCTGTCACTTGTCCCACAGAAAGTGCTCAAAACATCTGTACTTGCACAAGTGCATTGAGTGGAGCAAAGAAATGCCATCATGTGTATAGATTAAGATATTGGCTTGTCTTATGACTGTCTGGAATAGATTTGATACAAGCTGTATTTCAGTTCCTCATGTTCTTCATGTGAAATGCAAATGCCTTTATTTCTAAATAGCGTATAAAAGGATGTGTATAAACAGTTTAATTATTCTGCATGATATTCAATCTCTTTTTACTGTCTTCCCACACTTTACAGATGCTATTAACATAAATCCCAAGGATACTCGATGGGTTGGTGCCTGGTGGCTTGGATTGCTCATCTGTGGAGCAGTGAACTTCATTGCTTCCTTACCTTTTTTTTTTCTGCCTTACTCCTTAACAAAAGAAGGAGAGGATGAGAATCCAAAGAAGATCAGTCATCTGCCTGTTCAAGGAGATCACTGTAAAACAGACCCCCCAGCTCAGCCAGAGTTAAAGTTCTCTGAGGCAGTAAAAGGTGAAAGATTATTGCCCAAAAGTCTACATGTGAATACTCTCTCAGGGGTTCATTTTGGACTAAGCATAAGTTTGTAAAACTTCAGCAAAATGCAAATTTTTGTAATGCAAATGGTGAACAGAAATGACTTCTCTCAATTGTTATGTTATTGCACTATTAATTATTAGTATTATTAATTACTAAGGATGTGTTTCAGTCACAGATGAAATCGGCTCTTATGTCAGACAACGAGAAAAAGCTCATACTGTTGCTTTAGGCATATTCTCAGTTCAATCCAATGGCTATCATTCAGCTATAATCATGACAAAGTGAAAAACATCCTGTCATTTATGAGCTGACAGGATATTGTTTACCTGTGGCCAGCATATGGGAGGGAAACAAAGGCGGATAACTGGGTGGTCAGGCCCAGCCAGCATGGGTTCATGAAAGGCAGGTGCTGCCTGATCAACAACATCTCCTTCTATGACCAGGTGACCCAACTAGTGGACAAAGGGAAGGCTTTTGACATAGTCTGTGAGATTTTAGCAAAGCCTTTGACATTGCCTCTCCATACTTTGACAGTACTCTCCCATAGTATTCTCCTGGGGAAGCTGGCAGCTTGATGCTTGGGCAACTTTTGCTGTCCAAGCTGGATGCTTGGACAACTTGCAACTTTACACACTTCGCTGGGTAAAGAACTGGCTGGAGGGCCAGCCCCAGCAAGTGGTGGTGAATGGAGTTAAATCCAACTGGCAACTGGTCATATGTGGTGTTCCCCAGGGGTCAGTATTGGAACTGTCCCAGTTTGGTATCTTTATTGGTGATTTAGATGAGGGGATTTGAGCGCACCCTCAGTAAGTTTGCAGACTATAACAAGCTGGGAGAAGATGTTGATCTGCCTTAGTATGGAGGGCCCTATAGAGGGACTTGGACAGGTTGGATCAATGAATGGAGGCCAGTGGGATGAGCTTCAACAAGACCAAGTGTTGGGCCCTGCAATTGGTCACAACAACCCCATGCAACACTGCAAACCCGGGGCAGAGTGGCTGGAAAGTTGCATGGAGGAAGAAGATTGAGGAGTGTTGGTTGACTCTGCTGAATGTGAGCCAGTGGTTTGGTGGAGGTGAGAAGAAGGCCAACACCATCCTGGCTTGAATCAGAAATAGTGTAGCCAGCAGGACCAGGGAGGAGCTCATCCGCCTGCACTCAGCCAGCCCTGGTGCAGCCATACCTTGAGTACTGTGCTCAGTTTTGGGCCCCTCACTACAAGAAAGGTGCTGAGGCCCTGAGAAGGGCCTCAGAGAAAGGCAACAAAGTTGATGAAGGGTCTGGAATGCAAGTCTTACAGGGAGTGCTTGAAGAAACTGGGATTGTCCAGTCTAGGGAAGAAGAGGCTCAAGGGTGGCCTTATTGCTCTCTACAACTCCTCTAAATGATTTTATGGTGAGGTAGTGGTTGGTCTCCTCACCCAGGTGTCAGTGATAAAATGGGAGGTCGTAGTCTTGAGTTGTGCCAGGGGAAGTTCAAGATTATATATTAGGAAAAAAATCTTCAAAAAAAGAGTGGTTAGGCATTCAAAACAGAGTGTCCAGGGAAATGGTGGAGCCACCATCTCTGTAGGTGTTTGAGGAAAGGGTAGATACAGTACTTAGAGACATGGTTTAGCAGACAATATTGATGGTAAGTGGGTGGTTAGAATAGATAATCTTAGAGATAATCCTTAAGTATTCTGTGATTCTAAGGGTGTAAGTACTACAGTTGGAGGAATTTCACTGAATTCGTGGTTTCTGTGTATGACCTCAGTGATGCGGAGCTAATTTAGTACATGCCAGATCAGGTGCAACTGCTCATGGCTGTACTCGGTCCCCTATTGCTTTAATTGGATGCATGCATGTGTAAGGGAGGGTCAGGACATTTTCTGGTAAAGTGCCTTCAAGTGTGATTTATAGATGATAGACTATAAACTCAGCGCAGGTTTTTGTCTTCACTGTCTTAATTTTATTGATGTTAATGCTCCAATCAAGGATCTCAGGAAATGTTCTAGCCTTTGCTTGGGCGACTCCCTTTTTCTGAGTATCAACTGCTTGCAGGAAGTTGGACTGATGACCTTTAAAGGTCCCTTCCAAGTCTAAGGATTCTATGATTCTATAATATAGGATTTCTCTTGCCCAATCCAGCCTCCACCATACCATTCAGTCTTGATGTGTCATGCAATAATAGCATTATAGATCAAATGCTGGCAAGGGGAAACTCTCACTTGAACAGGTTTTGATTGCCAAAGAATTACAGTTTACAGTACAGACATTAATTAAATCAAGCTTAGTTTTATAGTCCAAAGGATGCCAAAACAACTCTTCTCTGTGTTTAGCAGGGTGTACAGCATGTACCTCTCCATTGCAGATTTCCTACCAACTTTGAAGAAATTGTTTGGAAATCCAATTTTCCTGGTGTATGTGTTCCTCACCATTCTGCAGTATAATTCTCTTGTTGGATTGATAACATATGAGACAAAGTTTATGGAGCAGCAATTTAATGTATCAGTGGCAAAAGCCATCTTTCTAGTTGGTAGGTACATGGCCTTATTTTAAATTCTAATTTTGGAAAGGAAGTTTTCTTTGTGTTTTGTATAGGTTTCTATGATGATCTTCTGTGAAGTTTTTGGTAAAAAAAAGTATGTAGAGATGTATTATTTTTCCACTATTTTTTGAAACTGATGAAATTGCCATCATTACCATCATATTGCTCATTTTCCTGGTCTACCTAATTTAGACAACTAGAGGATTATTAGCACTGGATGGATCTTTTTGGCTGATGCTTTTTAAAAAGACTTAGATTGGGATTATGTCTGTTTCTGTGAACAAAAAATCCCACACAAACTACGACAACATACGAACGGAAAGATATTTCTTCTAAAAAGAATGGTCTGTTCAAGCAGCAGCAGTTAATATCTTTCTGTTACCTTTTATTTGCAGGTGTGATACTTTTGCCCATTACAATCCTGGGGATGTTTCTGGGAGGCTATCTGATCAAGAAATTCAAACTTCATGTAACTGGAATGGCAAAGTTTGCATGCATCTCCTTTATAGTAGCATATCTGTTAAACCTCTTGTACTTTATGTGCAATTGTGAGGTGCTTCAGCTGGCTGGTCTCACAGTGCCTTACTCTGGGTTTGTATTCCCCTGGATTTCTGTTTGTTGCTCCCTGTGTCATGCAGAGCATGGGGCATGTACTTGTCTTCCTCTACTCTCATAAATTAATCTGAGTTTGTAGTCTCATCTGGACTATAAACCTTCTAATCTAGGGAAAATTTGAATTTGGATGAGTTCGAAAATATTACCTGTGTATGTATATGTCTGTTTAAGAGAATGAATTTTCATTCTAACTGAAGGTCTTCCACTTGTGTCAATCATTGTGTTTTCCGCTACAGTGGAGCTACTGTGATTATACCAGTCTTGTTCCTTTGCAGGTGATATGAGAAAATCCTAGATAGTGAAATAGACTTGTCAAGGTGGAAGGATACCTAGTACCTAGTACCTAGGGCTGTGCAGAATGCTCTGATTTTGTTTTTCAAATTTAATTTGAGTTGGACAGTTCCTTTTCAAAATTGGTTATTGCCAGATGTTGGCAATATAGAAGACATAGACACAGAGACACAGAATTGTTGGAGTTGGAAGGGACCTGTAGAGATCGTCAGGTTCAACCTCCCTGCAAAGCAGGCTCCCTACAGCAGGTTGCACAAATAGGCGTCCAGGCAGGTCTTGAATATTTCCAGAGAAGGAGAATCCACAACCTCCCTAGGCAGTCTGTTCCAGTGCTCTGTCACCCTTACTGTGAAGAAGTTCCTTCACATATTGGAGCAGAACTTCCTGTGCTCCAGTTTATGGCTGTTTCCCCATGAACCACTGAAAAGAGGTTGGCCATGTCCCTTTGACTCCCACACTTAAGATATTTGTAAACATTAATAAGATCACCTCTCAGTCTTCTTAAGGCTGAACAGACCCAGGTCACCTAGCCTTTCTTCATAGGGGAGATACTCTAGGTATCTCCCTTTATTGTCTTTGTGGCCCTCTGCTGGAGTGTCTTAGACTCAGTATACTCTTGTATGCTAACAGATGACTAATTAAATTCATCATAGACAGTTGAAATTTTTTACTCTATTTACTCTATTTAAAAGCTTTAATTTAAAGCTTGTCCTTGCTTCCACATAGGGAAAAGGAGATAAAAAGATTGTGGAAAGTGGCCCCTCTAGTAGCTTTGCCTCTAGAATGCACCATCCCCTAGATAAGCAGTTGCTAACCTGCATGGGTAATTAGTTGCCAGCTTTTCTTGGTACTTGGAGCTACTGACCTGCCTGAGTTCATCTTTTCAGCTGGGAGGTGGAAAGTGACTCTGCCAGGATGATATGGTGAGCACACAAATATTTCCCCTCCCTTACCAGGACCATGGCTGTGCATCCTGCATTTTTCTGATTCTAGCAGCCTACCACAATTGCCTACTGTTTAAAGTTATTTCAGTCAGGTCCAACAAATTTCAAGGGATTTTAAAGGATTAAACTGAATCCAGCAGAGCTTGCTAGTTTTTCAGTTCAGACAGAAACTCAGGCCTGTGTTTTGTTTTGTTTTTTGAAATGGAGTCTATGTTCAGAAGAATATCTAGGTGTTTTGCAAAACCTAAAACCCAGTTCAGCTCTGAGGCTAGTTACATAAAAGATATCAGATGTTTGTCCAGCAAAGATACCTATGGTTGAACATATAATCCAATACTCCTATTTTACTTTCCAAAATATGTAGGATAAATGCAAAAGCAGAGGTGATTTTTTTGGTAGCAAGCTCCCAATGCTTTCTGAAAATTGATCTCTTCCACCATGTTCTCAGTATTTCACTTTATATATTCTTGATTCTAGTCTTCCAGTTAGTTTGGGTTGTTCCAGCTGCTAAACAAAGTCAGAGCTGAGATGGAGGCAGCTATTCCCTTTCAGACTAGTGTAACTTTCATTGCCACTAGCCATCTCTGATTCAGTGAATGACTATCAAGAGTATCTTGCTGCTGTATTTTTATGTAGATTTTTATTACCATTTCCAGTACTTGGATACAGTATGATCTTCCCTATTGCTAGGGGCAAGCATAGTCTACATGTGATAAGAGATTTTAAGTACAATGATTTTGTCTGAAATCATTGTAATTGTAAAATTTCAGATGAGGTTTCAAATGAAAAAATAACATCTAGTAATTTCTTCTAGCCAAAAATACCTGGTGTATAAATTCCATACCTTTTCAGCAACAATCTGTGAAAATATTAACAGATGATGAAAAATATCAAGAGCAGTTTGGTTTAGTCAAAATTAGCTGTGTCTCCATACAGTAAATTCACTCTTCTAGATGATAGCAGATACCTGTCCATACTGATTGTTTAACATTCCCATCATTTCCCCTGCCTACTCTCTTGTATTTAGTTTAAATATTTAATTTTAATATTTAATTATTTTATTTCTTGCTCTTTTTCTCCAGGTTTAAACAACTTTCCTCCCCTAAAAACAGTTTCACGGCCAGTTGCAATGCTGACTGCAGCTGCAAGGTGGATCAGTGGGATCCTGTATGTGGGGACAATGGCATCACTTACATGACAGCCTGCTTTGCGGGGTGTAAATCGTCAACTGGGATGGGAAAGAATATGGTAAATGTAAAGATAAATGATTGTACAGGCAATTGAATTTCTCAATACATTGTTTTTTTGGCCTTGTGATTAAGAAATCCTGTAGACACATGTCCATGTTTTACTGTTTAGTTTTGTAGTAGAAATTGAATGATTGAATTGTTGAAAGTTTTTAAAAGACTTTTGGTGAGATAAGTGAGCTACTCAGGCAAGACATGAAACATGAGGCTTTTGCCTTACATTTCTTGATCTTTTTAAAAACTAATTTTCTTCTCAGCAATAAAACTGTGAATTTGGCTTTACGTTTCTCACTAGATCTTTTACTATGTCCATGTCTTCTGGCAGAAGCAGAATTGTCTTCATATAACAACACTGAAAAGGCAGGCAGTATTTTCAAACAACATACTGTTGCATTTATAGCCGTATTCTCTTGCTTCATTCACTTCAGGGGACTTGACTTTCAAACTCATGTCTCTTGCTAACTTCAGAAGCTATGAAACAGCTCACACTCAATTCAGCATCAAATGCTCTTTTGGATACATAGATACCCTGATTTTTAGTGTTCATCATTGTGTTCATATCGACATTTTTTATTCTTACTTATGTACTTCATAGGATCCCCGAGCAGAATGGATGGATAACAGTTCACATCTGGATTTCACAGCTTTTACTCATCTTCACTTTACAGAGTGCTTTCATTCCTAGCAATGGAATGGCTGAAACTAGAATCACAGTTGCTTTGTGTCTCTGGAGCAGTGCAAAGTGACTTGAGCATACTAATGAACTTGGACATCGGTCTGCAGAGATTACTAGGAAGGTCCTCTCACTATAAACAACAGACTGCCTGTTACGGAGAGTGAAAAATCTAGCTACTAAAATCATCTTGAGTCACTGAATTCTGATTAAATGACTTCTCATCTTCTCCTTTCAGGTGTTTCACAATTGCAGCTGTGTGGAAGGACAAGAGGATGGACATGGCAATGCATCTGCAGTTTTGGGACAGTGCCAAAGAGAGAGCTGTACCAAAGCATTTCCCTATTTTTTAGCATTACAGACTGCATGTGCATTTATTTTAGCCTTAGGAGGCACTCCTACATACATGATTATGTTTAGGTGAAATACTTTACCTTACCTTGACCATAAAGCTTGGGGAAAGAGAAAAGGAATATACCATTTGATAAGGAAAATACCATTTGTTTCCTATTGTGAGGACTGTCATGTTGACCACACTGGGGCTTTGTATCTTTCCCTAATTCCAGTTTAAGGCTGAGTTGATACTTTGGTAATGGAGTGGGCAAGCCTCATGCTGACATTTCACTTCTGATGACAGAGATGTGTTTAACAGAGCAATGAACCCAAAATGAGTATGGTGTTAAGTCATGTCCAAGGTGACTATGGTGTTCACATTACCCCAGATAAAGGCATTCACCTTTGTAAAGCCTTATTTGCTCAGAATGTTTTATGTGTTGTGAGAAACCCAGTACTCCCTCTTATATCAAGACAGACATGAACAGATTACAAACAGAACAATGTCAGCAGCAATAATTTTTTATTTTTATTTCTTCAGTTGTAACACAGCACTGCTCTTTTATTCTCAGAAGAAAAGACAATGTTCTGTACCTATTGCATGATAATTTCTTTCAGTTATGCTTATGGGTGAATTGCAATCATCAGCAGTCTGTGCACATGGCTAGTTAACCGTCTTTCCTAAGCTGCTGATTCTTTTGCAGTACTTCTGGGTGCAGACGTTCTTGCTGCTTGCCTGGTTTATGGACAAGGCTGGGCAAAGTTTCCAGAATACTAATGTGCATAATGAGAAGCAATTAATGTTACTGATGAAAAGATGATGAACTGGTGTAGTTTAAATTCCTGTTCAGCCTGGCTGTGGCAAGCCCCCTGCCTGCTCCTGTGCCAGATCAGTACTCTCTGCTGCTTTTTGTGAATTCTTTTAATTCCTCTGATGGACACAGTCTGTATCTCCACTGGTAGCAATGACATGCTTTTGTAGCCAGGTAACTCACTTCCACTTACAAAAGCAGATAACTAGGAGGGATTGCACAACTTCATTATTGCTGTCTGTTTGCCACTACTTGGTACAACCCCTTCAAAAGAAAAGGCAGCTTCTTGCAGCTGAACTTATGGAACAAACTGACTACTTCTAGTTGTTTCTCTTCAGTTTTCCTGTGCATCCTCTCCCAAAGATCATTGTAATTTTCTCTCCTTTGGCTTAAGAGTAGTTGCTGTAAATATTCCCAACTATTTTGATGGGAGTTTATCCACTGAAATCAACAGAAGGAGGCTTAACATCTGATTTATAACTTTGGTGAATATTTTCAATTGGTGATGAGTGAGCTCTGCAAAGTTAGCCACATTACTCCTGCAGTGGTGCACATGCAGGTGATCACAGCATAGCCATCAGTTTAGCTGTATTACTCTGTTGCTCCTCAAAATGTGAAAACAGTGTGTTATTTTTGTTTCCTTTGTAGATCTGTTTCACCAGACCTGAAATCCTTTGCTGTCGGGATCGAAACTTTAGGTGGTAGAATACTAGGTAAAACTTCATTTCTTTGTGTCATTCAAGTAGGCAATCGAAGAGATAGATCAAAACTAGGCAGTGCAAACTCCTTGCTCTGAAAGAGAGCGAATTTTGAAGAACTTTAATCGTAAGCAGAAAATACATTTCAGAGTGTTTGGAAGAGCTAGCTATATGTTTCCTGGTATGCAATTATGTATTACGATTATCTCACCAGATCTTTTTCTGTGCAGTGAAGGAATTAGTCAAAGAAAAGAAAGTGTATTGAACTCTTATTTATTTGTTTTTTTGGACGCATCTATCTAAGCATGATTAGTCTGGATGTTCTGAATTTTGAAATCTTCCCAGTGAAGAAACACCCAAGTAGTCATTTGGGTCTTTCAGCTGAATGCTGCAGGGAATCAATTTTGTGCTTTCATAAAAAAGTTTTCATAACAAAATCACATTATATCTAGAATCTTACTGATTGTATTTAAGCATCATAGCTATCTAATAGAGAATCTTTCAGTGCTGCATAAGTAACACACACTGCATGATTGGTTTTGATCGAGAGTATGAATGGAGCTCTTGACACTGTGCCAGCCATTTTTTCATTTGCAAACTGACTGAATAGATACATGAGTGTACACAGATATTAATGTATGATGACATGTAATTTCCATACCAGGGACTGAAAATTTATTTATATTATTTATTTACATAATTCTAATAAAATACCATTGAAGTGGGATTAGCAACATTCTCCCTCTCTCCCCCTCACTGCTGTATATAATCTTCTTTAGATACTTGTTTAGAAGTTTTCAGAAGTCTTCTCCCAAAGCCAGGGCAGGATTTTTTATCCCATTCTAGGTAGCTATAATTCAGAAACTCTGCGATTAATTTTTTCCTTTCTCTACGGTAATGTTAATGAGAGCTGAAAATCTGAGATCATGTCATAAAAATTTTCTTTGTAGGTGGACTCCCAGCCCCTATTTATTTTGGTGCCTTGATAGATGAGACCTGCTTGAAATGGGGGACAAAAAGCTGTGGTGGATCTGGGTCTTGCCGAATATATGACACAAAAGCATTCAGGTAAGCTAAAGTCTTCAGTGAGTGATTAGGAAATTGGCTTCTGAGGCAACTCTGACCAGTAAGAACTGAAATACATTCTGCACACAATAATTTTTTAATAAGCAGATTAGGATACCGAAGCACCAAAATCATGTGTTTTAAATAATCACTAATAGATCAAATAAGCCATATACATTTAAAAACCAATAGAATCGTATTTCAGCCTGGGTTGAAAAAGACCATAACAATCATCTAGTTTCAACTCCCCTCCCATGTGCAGAATCGCCAACCACTAGACCAGGCTGCCCAGATCTGTATCCAGCCTTGCAAGTCTAATATATGACATTGCTGTGAACTCACATCACCAGAAGTTCCTTCAATGGAGACCTAGTGCACTGAGTAATTCTGCAGTGCTTTGAGTTTGTGAGAGACTAAGGAACAGTACAGTAGTTACAGCACCAAGGACACTTTCCTACTTTTCCTCAACAGTCATTTCTCTGATTCCTAACGTGTAAGACACTTCACCAAATTTACCTGGGGATGGGGAAAGGTTGGGCGAGCAGGCAAAACTCATCATCTGCTGAACTCTTCAGAGAGGAGATATTTCCTTGAGGAGTGTAGGACCAGATTAGGGCCTGTCTGAGACTGAAAATTATGGGATTGTTTGCTTTGTGCTTGTCACTTCCCAAAAAAATGGAAAGATACCTGGCTGGGAATAAATGGTTTGGGTATCCTGTTTCTTTTTGTTTTGTTTTGTTTTTTTTCCTCACTCAGAAGTGGCAAATATTAATATAAATGTATTTTGTCAACTTTTTTTTTTCTAGAAATGTCTATCTTGGCCTCATTGCAGGACTGCGGGCAGGGTGCTGTGTCCTATACATGGTGCTCTGTGTTTTAATCATGAGACGCTTCAAAACAGATGACAAAGAGATGACAGATACTAAAAATGCAGAAGAAACAATCAACAAAGAACCAGTTGCAGTGAACAAAAAAGAAGCTCTTCCAGGTGCAAAAACCTCAGAAGAAAGTGAAGAAACTTGTATGTGAAAAGGAAACAAGGCTTTTTCTTAACTGCCTAGTTTTCAGTTTTTCTAAGCACAACAGGGGTCTACCTGACTTCAACAGCTGGGCTACATTTGGAGGTTCAAAAAATACCTTTGAAATGTTGACTTTTAAGTTGTTTCACCCTATTCTCTTCTTCTCCTTATCTGAAAAAAATAGAGGGAAAAGGTTTTCAAAATTTAGGGAGACTCTTCCATGCTTGTATTCCCAGTCCTTTTCTAGTTTGCCTGTAGGACTGATCAGGTTTTTTCAATGTCGTCATTTTGATTATAATTGAAAAATTAAAAAGATGAAATCTACAATAAGCTTATTTCCATTTTTACCATCTCTGTTCCTAGTCCAAAGTCTCTGGTGGCTTCTATAGTGTGGTTCCTTGTTACAGACTCGGTCCTACAGTCCTTGCTCAGGTGAGAACCCTATGGCTGCCAGTGGTCATATGAACAAGAACTGCACAGAGACTCTAGGGTTTGGCTTGAACACGTTTACAATCAAAATGGATTGCAAACAGAAGAAAGTAGTGTATTAATTTTGCAGCACATCTCAGTCCTAAGTTTGAGTAAACTTACTGTGAACTGATGCAATAAATTGATAGGTATTAAAATTACATTGCTTTATTGTTTTTTGTTTGTTTGTTTTCACGTGTGTTTCTAAGGGCATTTTTATCCCAATAGCCACTGCATTTATACCACAGGTATGTAGATTTCCTTCCTTGTTTAAAGAACTACCAGCAAGCCTTGAAATGTAGTGCTGAAAGCTTGCAGTTTCACAGAATTCAATAGGTAGATTACTTCAGGGATTCTTCACATGACATGGCTATTTCATCTTTCATGAACCATCAGCCCTGTGTAAGTGCAAGCACAGAAATTGGGGAAGGCCTGATTTAGTACTTGCTGAAAGCAGGTTCTTCATATCTTGTCCCTGGAGATGAAGTTGCACGCATTTTTTTGCTAAAAGGCAATGACCAGCACATTTAGATCTTGTGTCTTTTGTAATCAGAACTCTGATTGCAAACTGCCGACACAAATGGAGAAGTACTGTGCATTTTAAGAAAAGGGGAATGAAAACTTCTCTAGTATAGATGATACAGACACTCTGTCTAGGTTTGGAAATAATTAAAGAAAAATCTAAGTTCCCGGAACCTCAGGAATTTTTCAGACAGAAAATAACTGTGTGCCTCTCTCTTTCTGCAAACAATGTTTTAACACTGAACAAACATATTGGCAGTTCCAGAAATACTCCTGATCTGCACTAGGCAAATAGACTCAGTCAGGTGACTCATACTAACATCATCTTCTTTGTACTTTTGTTGTTTGGATATTTATTTTTGTACACTGTTTGTTTTTTTTTATACATATACAGCCTTTTAAAAAAAAGAAAAAAAAATATGAAAGCTTTTTTGCACCTATTGTTTGATTTTGCCAGGAAGAAATGTCTTGGAAAGCACGCATTGACAATCGATGTCAGACTAGAAATGAGATTCTTGTCAGATTCAATGATTCATATACAGATATTTACCCCAGCTACAACCTGATGCTGTGACTTTTTTAGATAAATGAGACTTAACATCATTCTTCATAACAATCTCTACCATCAATAATGGCATAAATACTACTACTGGTAGTATTAAATGAATTTCTGGCTTAGTATGCTCCCAACTCCAAGGCTGTATCACTTGCCTACTTTCTGATATGCACTGATTTTTAAGTGCTACTCTAAGCACTCTACTGTGAAGAGCAGGCAGAAGTTTCTTCAAAGACAGAATTTGTTCTTCAGTATGCAACTAGCATAGAACATGTAAAAATTATGTAGGAGCTCAACAGTGTGGCATTTTCTACGAGCATTTCTTCCACTTGCTTCTCACATTTGGGGAAAAATATGGACAATCTCCATTTTAAGTCTCTCTGCTCCAAAGGCAAGGAATAGAGCACTGTGAAGAATGCATTGAACGGAGAACTGAAGAAGTCCTTGGGACTCTATTGAGAAACTTGAGTGAAAAGCTCTGTTACTGATGCTAGAGTCTCCCTGCCAAATTGCTGTTGGTTGTCCATCACGTAGTGATGCTAAGGAATGGACCGGTCCTTCATTTTTGTAAATTGCCACCTTTTGATTTTCACCATTGTTCTTAGGTTTTTATTCCTATTCATATCACTGTTTCTCATTTCTTAAACTCTTGATCTTCTAGTTACAGGTGGGTCAGCAGTTACAGTGCTCATCGTGTTTTCCCATTTGTTTTCTAGACAGGTTAATCTCAAAGCTTGACAAAGGTGGCTTTTTTGTTATTGTTGTTTTGTGTTTTTTTTTTTCTTTTTTTCTTCACGATGTCACACAGCCATGCTGCAGCAAAACTGCTGAGCCCTGGGTCTCAGGGTTTCATGTCATTGACCTTATCCTCAAATGGCCCCTTCAAAAAGGTAATACCAAGCTGGCCCAAAAGTGAGGCACCTCCATCTGTGGAGGCATTCAAGGCCAAGCTGGATCCTGGGCAGCCTGTCTGTGGTTGGCAGCTCTGTCCATGGCCTTGTACACTCACCTCTCGTGGCTGAGTGCTCTCAGGTGGGATCAGATATGCTTTCATGCCATGTATGCCTCTTCTCAGAAAATCGCTTTGTCAAAGACTAATTGATGACAGAACAAGTTAGCTTCCTTGCTGACAAAATATCCCTAGTGTTCTCCAAAGAGAAACAGAAAACACTATATGTGGTAAGATAAAGTATTTAACAGGAAAACTGTGCTAGAGGCATTTTAATTTGCAGCTACAGGCATGGTTTTGAGTACAAATCAGGTAGATCAGAGACCATCACAGGCGGCTAGGTGGGCTGCCAATTACAGTAGTTCTACTGAAATCAATGAGGAGGTGACTGAACAGGTGGATTTTTATCAGAATGTGGAAGGTTTAAGGGCATGAGCCTGGAGTTTACTCAACTCTTGTTTATCATGAAGCCCTTTACTGGCATTATCAAAGTCCTTCTGTCAGAACAGTTACAGAAGATAGAGCCTTATCCAAGAAGCCAATGCATTTGCTATTTGGCATTTCCTTACTTTTAGGTACATAATCAAGCAGACATAATGACCTATGGCTCCTTTTGTAATGATATTTTTAAGTTGTTCATCAAAAAAACTAAAACACCAGAGCCACAACAAACCAGCAGCCCTAAACTCACACTTTTCTGTATGCATTAGGATCACGTACTCTACAAAGAGCAAACCCTCCTATAGCTTTTGTGTCCTCATTTTCAAGAAGGCTCGTCTACCATGGCAAAAAATAAATTGGGACTAGAGTACTAGTTGTCACAAAGCAAACAGAAAATACTTCAAACTGTCAAAATAAATTTAAAGCATTTCAAATGTTTTAACAAAAAAACAGCAGTGATGTTAGATTTAGTCTATAAGTTTTTCACTGTGGAATATACTGTCATTTTGCCAACTTCTTGCTTGCAATATGGTCAAAATTATTTCTAGCTGAAACTGTTAATACAGGTCTGAATCACACATTATTTTCTCCAGTGATGCATATATATCTTACTCTTTAATTAATTCATAGCTTTATTCCATGCTACTAAAGTACGATTCACAGTTCAAGTCAGCCAAAAAAACCCAAAAAACTTCTTGCTACAGATACACCTGAATTTTGAGGCTGATCAGGCTCCTCCAGGAGACCCCTCTGCCCCTGTATGAGATTGGTCTGTAAGGCCAGAGAGGTTGTTTTTTGAAGAAAATATTGATTATTTTATTTATAGCCATGGATGAGGTGGGGAGTGGGTGGATACAGGAGAAATGAAAGACAGTGAAAATATACAGGTAAGCTGTGTATAATCTAAGGTGTTTGTACATCTCTTTGACCAGATTGTGGTCTGGCTGGATCTTTGAGACTGGGTCTTGTCTAATGCATTGGCAGAGCCCCACAGGAGGCTGTGATCCTCATCTTAGGTCTAAAATCCCTGTGTCAGTTTGTCTGGTTTAGAAAATAAGAGCATCGTTTCTCTCTTGTGTGTGCAGAACTCTTTTAAGGAACAAGCAAAATCCAGGCTTTGCATCCATGACATGACCAGGAGCAGCACAATGGTGTTGTTGTGTGGGTTCAAATTCATTTGCAGTGGATTTGATCTCCTCTGAGACCACCGTGATGTCATTGCACTTACGTTCCTGCGTCAATTCCTGGGACTTGTTCCTCCTTCTTGGGAGAAGCTGCTTGCTTGTGGGGATTTCTACTATCACAGGTGGAACAAAGAAAGATGGGTAATACTGGAAAGCCCATGAGGTTGAAGTTGATGGTTAAGAGCTTCCTACACAGCCACCCACCCATGCTTGGTGCTGGGAGTGTTCCTGCCCAACCGACCTGTTGTACACAGCAGCTTCAGTCATCACAGACTAGAGGGAAAACAAGCACTTGCCCTGACCCAGTCATTTCATGGAACTCAGGCAGCCTATCCCAGTCATCAGCTGAGGCCTCTCAGCTGGGACGCCTGCACAGGCCTGCAGTCATCCATGGGAAGCAGCTGGACACCAGAACGCTGGTCCAAGCAAAGCCCTGGCTTAAGCTTAGGCCAGACATGCTTTATGAGTGTCCCTATCACATAGCCCGATGGGATTGAAGTACATTTTTTTTAACCTAGGTCTTCTAAACATGCCATAATGTGATTATCACATATAGTGAAAAATGAGGTGATAGGTCTCGAGTGATAAAGATTACCAGGATTCAACAGATTTCAGAAGATCAGTGAAATAAAGTTGTGAGCCCTTATAGAAATGGTTACGAAAAAATACAGATGGACAAAATGTATTGAAGAGGAAATCCAGAAATTTGTCAGAAAAAAAAAAAACTTACATAGTGCAATCTGAGAAGCATTTCTAGAACTACTGTAACAGATATGCATCTTAAACCAGAGACATTCTGAGTCATTGTCTAAATAATGTCATGTATCTAAATAATTTATCTCTTCAGCTGCATTGCACTATAAGGGCATTTAAATAAAAATGGAACATTTTCTTCTCTAAAATCAACAAGGAATCATCAAAAGAGTGAAACTGTTTCTCAGTTGGACATTGTTGCTGAAATGAATAAGTGCTCTTTCTTATGTGCAAAAACAGTAAACAAGTTTGTCTCATTTGAATGTGTATTTATTATGTTATCATCGAGGGGATGCTGATGTTGTATGTTTGTATCTACTAAATTTGCATTACACTTTGTCTCATGCTTGCATTTCACATTAGCAAATTCTGCCACTCCCATAGTTCAGAATGTATTTCCAGAGGGGAGAGATCAATGCAGCCTCAGACAAGGCCAGAAGGCATGCTCCAGGGGTACCCTTCCAGGTGCCTCAGCAGATCCTCTGGCATGGTTATTGAGCTACCCTATGGAGGGATCATATGTAGCTCTTTGGGACGGAGCTTTTTCCTTGTGGCCCAATTGGCTGAGACCCACAGTAAGTGCCCCTGATAGAAGAATTGGGTTGTTGCTTTAACTTGCTTACACGGGGTCACTGCTCTCTGGTATTACAGTGTGAGGTGACCCTATCATAGAATCATAGAATCGTAGAATGGCCTGGGTTGAAAAAGACTTCAAAGACTATCTAGTTTCAACCCCCATGCAATGGGCAAGGTCACCAACTACTAGAATGCTCACCAACCACTATGTTGTCTGCTGACTCGCACCAAGAAATGTGGCTCTGCTTGCCCTTCTGCTGAGGTGGTTGCTCCTCTTTCCCACATCCTATGGACTCCCTGCCATTGCTGTGAGCCATGGCTTGAGCTGATTGTATCTGTATGGCTTTTCAGAGCAGGGCCTCACGATGAGCCAGCTCCACCACTGCTGGAATGCCCTTCCCAGAAGAGGTAGGATGTTGTGATCTCTCAGACTAGAATAAGGGCATTGCATATTAATGATGTATTGTCATACAGTTTGTGCTTGAGTCCAGACCTCACACGGCTAGACCAAGGAAACCTGAAATATTACTCTAGTGCTACTAATAGGTTATTATTTTAATAGTGGTGAAGTTACCTGAAATACCTGAGAGATCCTACTAGTTGGCAGCTCACCCAATGGCAGCTCTCCTGCCCTGCTAATATTTGGACCGCACAAAAAACTTGCTGAAAAGTGATTAATGCCATCGTTGTAGCATCCATTCTAGACCAGAAGTGGAATTTAAAGAGGAGTCAAAAGTTGGCATAAAGGCAGTTATGAGACCTGGAGGGCAAAAGCATTTCTTACTCTCCATAATGCTTCTTCTTAACCATTTCAGTGCATTCCTAAAGTCAATGAAAACAACAATTTAAATCCCCTGTATTCAAATGAGGATTAAAAAAAGACTAGTGGGCTGAAATTAATGGTGACTCACAAATGAATCAGCTATTGAACACTCATTCAAAACCTGTTTTCAATAAGAAAAAAATAGTATGAATAATTGGAAATTAAGGAGATTTTGCAAGTAAATTCTTGGAGCTATTTAGTGAGTGGAAGTAAGGAATTCCAGAAAGTGTAAAAGAGAGAGTGCACTAAGAAAATCAGTTAGTGCTGTTACTGACCACTGGCATGTACATTTGAAAAAAGGTAAGATATCAGACAAATGTAATAAAGAATTTGACTTTCACTTTTTGAATGTCTTGAGAGATCCAACTGCGTATGAGACATTTGTCCTTCGAGTGAGTAGAACACATCAGTTGTCCACTGCTTGTGACCCCAATCCAACTGGTCACTCACTGCATGCATGCATTGTCCTGTATAGCATCCTTTGTGTTTTCACAGTACTCAAGGATATTTACACTGATACATTAAATGCTTCTCAAGCAACAAGGGCTCTCAGAACACAAAATATATAGAGCACAGAAAGTACAGAGTTTTATCATAAGGAGAAATGAAGTGTCTGATTTGCTTTGATTCGGTCCAGGACCTACTTCTGCTTTTTATTTTATTTTATTTTTTTTCTGGTGATGGAGGAAAGAACACCAAGGCTAGCACTAAAACAGTGTTACTGTCCCTGGCTCTCATTCACTTGCAGGTGCTAAGCCGATGTAACACCTAAAGGCAGAGGGGAATAGCAATTTATCTCTTGCTGGAACTATTTTTTCCCCTGGAAAGGGAAAGAAAACCCCTACAATAAACAGGTCGTTATCATCTTGTGCAAGCCTTTATTTATGCATCCAAAGAAGTGAGTCAATTGACACCCTCTTCACTCTACCAGCCTGCAGTAACAGCTTTCTAAATCCCTACAGGTCCTAACCCTTTATTCTGGCATTGTTGATTACTCATTCATAATTCTCATAATCTGCCATCTGAAATTAGCTCTTGTTCCCCATTTATTCTGTATGAATTTTCACATATAATATGTTTTCAAAGGTTTCAGATTTGGGGTTAAAAGTGTCTCACCCAAAACTTTGGCCATAGTCGCCATAGGAAAATATGTATGCACCAAGACACGTGAATAAAATATTATCCGGACAAAGCACCTGAAAGAAACGCAAAACTAAGCAGTTGCATTAATTTACCTTGCCAAAACTCACTTCCAATTTCAACAGCTGGATAAGGTGGTTTGCTCATCTGGGTCCCACAAGTCATTCTTGTGACTTGGTGTGAGTCATTCTTGTGACCTGGATGCATTAAACATCTGCAAATGCAATTTGACCAAATGAAGAGTTACATCAGTTCTGCTAGACAGCGAATCATCGCCTCCATGAAGTATCACTGAAATTTATAAACAAAAGTCCCTTTCTTTTCCCTTTAGCTGCTACATGACAGACAACATAGAACAGCTCAGCATTTCACTCAATATGCCTTTTTTAGCTAACATGTATATTAACCATCACCCACTGAACATTAAGAGTCTGTTTTAAAGTATCATCCAGAGAACTGAATTACTGCTGTGACACGGTACACAAGCATGCATCTTTTTATTTGAAGTAGTAACAATTGCCGAGCTCTGAGGGATGCAAATATAATGAACTCAAACCAAGAGACATACAAAAGTGATTTTGAAAAGAGGAGCTAAAGTCTTGGTCTGAAAAAAGTTTTAAGGTGCATGAGAATACAGCTGAATGTTTTGCCTACCTGTTGATGAACGTCTCCCAAAACGATAAAGCCTGAACATGGCAGATACACCCTGTGCAGTAGTCAGAGGTGTTCTGTTATTGTTTGAGTGTCCTCTGCTGGACATATTGCTGCATAGCAATAAAGCCACGAACACGTGTTGAGTTTTGCTTAGAAAACAACAGAACTACAAAAATTCAAAATAGTTCCTATGTTTCATACTCAACTAAAAAACAAAACAAAAAAGAAAAGCTCTTAATAAAATGCCACAACTTCTGAGATTTAAAAAAATAATTATTTACTCTATGGCATAATTTTTTTTCTGCTGAACTAAGAGAAAAATGCTTAATGGAAAAATACTGCTGTTGTCAGTTTTGCAGTGGCAAAGGGTTGCAATGACTCAGATAAGGAAGAATTTTGCTCAAGGGTCTTGTTTTTCTTTTGAATTCCAATTGAACTTGATGAAATCAGAATGCTGTTGTAGACTGCTGCTTGCCATTCCAGCACCACTCCGCGCATCTGTACGTGGAATCAATCCCACGTTTGGTGGGACTCTAGTGCTGTTCTGTCAGCACTCATCTTTGACCCCATTCAAAAACTGTTGACTAACTCTGCTGAGAACACCACAGGAGACTTTTCATTACCTTTTGAGAACTTGGTTTGGTTCAAGTAATTTATTTGGTCTGTTACTTGTAGCCAAGTACACGTGAGGTCATACCTCACTGTAAGATTTCCTTTTTGTTGACCGTAGGTTTACTATTCCTTTGCCTTTCTGAACTTTCTAAGGTATTAGTTAGTTATTCACGACATAATTAAAGTTGTTTTTAAAAGAAGCTGTCCTGATTTATGTTACGCTGTTCCAGATGGCATTCTAAGTATGCGATTCCTTTTCTGCCTCAGAAGAACTTGCCAAATGTTCACTGTTTTTGCAGTTATCTTCTTTATTCATAGGAACATCTTCTCTTCCTCCATTTTCTGCAAGCTTGGCATTCTTATTTTGAAAGTTTCTCTTTATCAATATAAAGAAAAGGATCGCAAACAAGTAGGAAGAAGCTCTCAACACCGCTGACAAACCAAGGTACAAATATCTGTCAGATAGAGAATAAAAGTCAGTGTCTTTTCTTCAAGTCAAAGAAAATCACTTTTAAAGACTTTCAAGGCTCACAGAGGTATAAAAATCAGATAGAAGCTCAGGAGAAGGCAATTCTAAAACTCACTCTTTGTGAATGGTATCACAGGGTAGATATTTTGACAACTATAATCGTCTGTGAAAGAATTTAAAGATTTTTATTTGCTTATGAACATTGTTACAGAGGTAATTTGTTTACCTTCCCTTTCACTGGTAAATCATGCAACCCTTGGTTTTTTTAATTTGACTCAAAGGATATTAGAACAGATATTCCATTCTAAAAAGTTCCTGTCATTTACATTGAAGGGTTTTTGCACAATGTAAAAACTGAGTGAAGAGCCAAGAATTTGATTTTTTATCTTAAAATTTCTCAATTTCAGGAATTCTGGGATGACCAAAATCTGAGTTGAGACCATTATGTTTGATCAGTGGCCTCACATATTACAATATGACAAATCAAGGAGGGTCTGTATAGACAAAATGCTTGGGACTTCTGGTGCTATACTTTGCCTTACCTGAATGCATTGGAGTCATATAGCCTGCAAGCCCCTCGCTGCCCACATCTCGTGCTTGCCCATTTCAAGCATGTTTTGTCAATCAGTGCCCCAAAATAAACTGGTGCAGGGATCCCAGCTGCAAGGGAATAAGCAAAAATGTCTCAAGATACCACAGGAAAAGACATTTTTTAAAGTTAGCATTATATTTTCTTAGAAGCAAATCATTTGCTGCAATAGCAGCAGTATGTGAGTTGGACTTTGAGGACCTTCCCTATATCAGAATAACTGTAAGCTGGGACACCCTCTTTGTGCCATAGGGTTTGTCAGCCTAGGGAATGTGGTCTGATGGTGGAGATTTGGCTGGGCTTCTAGCATGCATGCTGCTTCTTCCATCATAATGGTTTCTTGAGCATGGCATCCACTGCATACTAAGATGATGCAGAAGAGAGCTGGACTGCAGCACTGAACAGATGCAGAGGTCACATTTCCACATACAGCTTAAATTAACTGTGCTGGCTTTTCATCTCTGTCAGATAGCAGCTGATAGTGCCTTCCATCTGAAGGGGCAGCACCAGGTATACATGACTAGAGGTACTGAATATGCTTTTCAAAAATGTTTATGAGTGTAGAACAACCAAAATCCTGGCATGACTTGGACAGATAAGAGCTTATGCTTTATTGGAAAAGATGGTAGACACAAGACAGAATCTTACCCTTTCTGAATCAAAGGTGGGTGTTCAGATGAATGCAGGTTTCAGTGTAGATAGTACCATGTTTCACATTACTTTTGCTTCTACGTGGGTTTCTTGCATTCTTACATAGGAAATTATTTTGTAGGAACAGGTATGTTCTCAGCCTGTTGTACCCTAGGTTTCTTGTGACAGTGTGAACTCAGTAAGTTGCCTATAAAGGCCTGTAAATTATGATCATTAAGCTCTGGCCAAGATATGATGGAAGAAATGCTGTTTGGGGGATGTTCCTTAGAGAATGAAGAGGGGAGTATGCCAGATTTGATCTCCAAGTCACTGAAGAGAAATGTTGGCTTTCATGAATCAGTGACTACAGCTCTTCACCTTCATACAGTAGAAGGAGCACACTCTCTCAAACGGGTGAAAAAAAAAAAAAAGCTTTATAGAAAGGGGGAGGTTCTTTTCTTGTGATGTTTTTCTTTCCTCATGGCCAGAAAAGCTTCCAGAATCCCATTGGCTTTGCTAGTCCTGAGTAATGGAGAAATTCTTCCCAAACAGTGTTTGACAAGGAAAATAAAAAAGGACAAAGTGTATGTAGACCTTGCTGTCTCCAAGATCTCATCACAATCAGGACTAGAGACTACAGCCCAAATTTGTACGTTGCTGTCAATTTTTTAGGCATCAAAGCAAATCCATGTAGTTCGATTCTTCACAACACATTTTTCTATACTTATGAAAAACTCTTCCTATTGTGTCGATAAAGAGAACAAAAGAAAACACAGAGATGCTTTCTTGCACATCTAGGCGCCTTAATCAACAGTCTCATTAACAACCTCAAGTAAAAAAGGAAAAAGAGAAGAGCGTTGCCTTGTGCTTATAGGGAAATGAAATTTAATCATCTCAGGAAAGCAAAGTTTCAATGTGGAGAAAACAATCTGCTATGAGCAGAGTTGTATTAGTGTTGAATGAAGAGCATTTCTTTTTGATCTTGCATCACTGTGTCTCAGCCATCGGGCAAACGATAAGTTCGAGACTTTACAGAATTATTTAGAAATCCAAGACAGTATTTTAATTTTGCTCAGTAACTCTGCCTGTTTTGAAATGCCAGGCTCCCAAAGTGCAACATCATTTAATCAACAAGTCAGAGCTTTTCAAAATTGCATTAGCTGACTTCTCTGTGAACTCTACACTGTATTTTGGGCCTCCAGAAACAACCCAGGATTTTCAGGTATTTCAAGTATACGTCTGTTTTACGGATGGTTGTTACATTCTTGTCATTTAAAGCCAAGCAAGCAGGTACCTTTGTTAGTCAGAAGCATGTCTCTTACCTAGCATTCTCATTACAAGAGTGTGCAGACCAACTGCAAGAGATTTCAACTCCGGCTGAACGCATCTGAAAGAGAGATGAATGAGTAAGAAGGATTTGCCTATCGAGCGTTTAGACATATCTATTGCTGTTAATTTCACCCAACTAAACACTCAGAAAATGACATAAAACTAAGCTTTGGAAGGAGAGTGCTTCCTATGTCTGCTGAAAAGGTACAAAGTGGCATGAAAATGGGGAATTAATCTATTGTTTTCTATCACATATCTCCTGGAAAGTCCATTCACTAAGTATAGTTAAGTAAGAATTTTTAAAGGAATAGTCATGGTCTAAACAAGTGTTAATGAAATAGATTTCTAAACTGCCTTGGTTCCCTGGCATACATGTTCTTTACCTGATGGGAGATATCATATTGTCCTAGGACAAAAATTTTGCAAGCAGCAGCATTAAGGCAGCACCTTTTTATACACAAATGACAGCACATCCTGAACGACGCAATGCCCATCTGTCTCATGGAGAACCACATTTCAAACATCCAGACTGTTCACTGATCTTATTATATATCCAGTCTCTAGTATCTTCTTACAAATATTAATATGGTCAGCCCTCAGAAAAATGTTTCACAGAGGTGAATTCACTTTCTGTTTTCCATGTTCATTAAGGATGACATAATGGCCTTAGGACTTCCACTATATTTGCCACTGATTGAAAATTCTTTTTAGGTTACTGAAAAGTATATTCTAATTTGTACACTTTGTTCTGAAGCACACCCTGGTGTGCCTGCACCTGGTATACTTCAACAGACATGAGCACCTGAGCCTCAAACTGAACCATCAGAGGTTCTGAATACCCTAACATCTGAAGAGCCCAGTATGTCATATGACTCCACATCCAGAAATCTTGACAAATGCATGCTATTTTAAATCCACATGGACAAAATATCCAAGCAGGGAAATAGGATGTGCTCTGGAAAGCTAGTAATGAGAAAAAACATTATGTAGTATTTGGAAGCAACACACTAGAACCAACTTATTGGCAGTGGCCAAGCAAGGTTTGATATTAACAGCTGCAGATATAAGCAGAATGACAAAACACATTAGATAAATCATGTTATACTGCAAGAGAGTTGCCTTCTCTCAAAGAAAAGAGAAAAAAAAATAGATATGACTTTGATCACCTCACTGTAAAGCCTGAGCCACCATTACACAGTTTAACTTACCTGTACATAATCAAATATGCTGGAGTGCCTCCCAGTGCATAGCAAAAGCCACTTATGACTTGTATTACTGTATAATAAATAAACATCTTTGAACAACTATCACTTTTTGGACATTGCCCCAAGGTGACAGAGCTATTTCCTGACCATGAACTGCTGGTTTCAAGACAGCTGCAGTTATGGAAGACCTGGAAGACACAGAACAGATTAGGTAGGACATTTTTCAGGCATTGAAGAATCCTGCCTTCAGACAGAGTCTGAAGCCTATTTTCTTGTTTGCCTCTCCTTGAGGCAGTGGGCAGCAGCTTCTTTACTACAAACTGCACTCAGATTAGGAAGGGATATTCTAGTATGCTCCCAGCACTGCACACAACATCAAGTTTTGGAAGATGTATGGAATATCTGCAGAGCTTCTGAACCTGTCGTTATGTCTCTGGAGGGCTGCTAGAGGGGAAAAGCAAGGTTCAGGGGGTGTGCCTTTTGTTGCTAGTTGTCTTCGCCTGTTAATGGCTTTTTCTGTGGAAGGCACCTGGATCCCAGGTCCCCCTCTTCTAAAGCTGATCCACAAGCTGATCCACCAGAGTTACCTAAAAGCAGCAGCTTGTCAAGATGCAGCTTATGCAGACTGCCTTAGAGCAGCAGAAGGTGTACAGATAGCATAAAAGCAATATCTTTTATAGGACTTGAAGACAAGAGGATCTACTAATATAAGGGGAACTGCAGGCCATGAACCTCAACCTCTACAGAGAAAGACTTTTATGCTGGACCACAGTCTCAGTCTCATAGACCCTCAGACATGCCTACTAAACTGCTATCACTTTAAGGATGTGCATCATGGAGGATGCTATGATATGTTAGCACCCTTCAACTATTGACTAAAAACTTCAGAGCAACCAAATCGTGGTTTATAAAAGGCAGACCACAAATAAACTTCAGAAAGCAGGTAAACATTTTGAACTGTTATTTTCCCCCTCTTACATTCAATCCACAAAATTCTGTAGCAAGATGGCATAAATACCTTAGTGGCAGTTCCCCAGTAACTTTGTTTTCCATTAAACACATTATATTACTGAACCCCCCGATGCAAATGGAAAGCAAGCTATTAAAAAGCTACAGAAACTTGAGCATGCTCTTACCATGTTCTTCCCATGTCCCTCTGAAATCGTGCATCCAGCTGTACATGCTGAAACATATGTCAGCCCATTGCTTCCACACACAGGATCCCACACATTGGTGGCACATTTGCAGCCAGAATTGCAGTCAGAAAATATGGCATTTTCATGATATGGAATGGGTTTGCTTAGGAGTTGAGACAAGAGTAAGAACTTTTAATTCAGCACTGAGATCAGTGTGGTCCCTTCTGTGTGACAGTGTCTTTGTTCTCGTAAGACCAGGGCTTACATTTCAATATTTGAACATCTAAAATATTGATCTTTCTGCTTCACATTTCATTTCACTCATGCTGATATTAAAATGATCACTAGATTATTAATAATGCTAGGACAAAATTTGCTACTACTGATTTTAACTCCCAGGCATATAAAGAAAAGAAAAAACTGAAACTGTTTGAGAGGTCGGCTGTACCTAGAGACTTATCAGGTACTTCTTCAGCTGTTGGCAAAAATGCACCCATAGAAACTAGACTTCTGGGAGCATATGCCAATCCAAATGCAAGTGTTTTTCTGGGTGCCTTGGAAAGCCACCTCCTAATGCACAGCTCCTGTTCTGGTATCTTTGTTTGCTCAGGGAACTAACAATAGCTTTTAACTTTTGAATATTTGTTCTGTCTTGACAGGAGAGAACGTCTCCGATAGGGACTGAAGCTTCATTTTGTTTAAGAGCAGGCTGAGAGTCTGATGTGCTGCAGCCTTTCTAAATCCATGCAGGATGTGCTACCAACGTACAATGTACACATTCTTCATCTTTTTACTGGGTCTGAATAAACTTTGCAAGAAAATTATTTCTGATGTAGAGATGGCACAGCGTGAAACACAAGTATCACTCCCACAGCAGCCAAAATTCCTGCATTAGTAATGATGTGATTTTGATAATGTGATTCTGATTGAACTTTTATCAGTGCTGCTGGTGATCAGCAGAACTATGACAATGACGCTTGGTATTTTTTGCTCCCTCTAAGCATTGCAAAAGCATGCTTGTCTTTTAGATCTCATGTTCTTGTACAGTATTTGAACTGTTGCTGCCGTAAAGAAAAACCTTCTCTTCATTTTATACTCACCCATCATATGATGCTGTAATTCCTGCTACCACCTGGTTCTCACAGCCAACAAAAAAGTGCAAGAGAGTGAAGGAATAGGCAATAAAAGACACGATAAATGCAAACTTGGTTGCTCCAATGATGCTCATTTTATACTTTTTCATTATTAATCCTCCCAGGAAAATTCCAATTCCAACAGGTGGTAAAGTTGTCAATCCTGAAAGAGATTATTGAAGAGGAATAAAATAAAAAAGAGGTTAAAATAAGTTAGTCACACTGGGTTTAAGAGTCAAACTCCATTCTTTAGTTGATGTCCCTGGCAGTGGTATGTTGTATGACTGCAGATGGCTTTCCACCCAACCTAATTTTTGGGTTGCATATACTATTTTGAAGTCTGTTCTCAAAACAGACTGTATGTCTGGCTAGCAAGCTGACAGTGATTTGTCCTCTCTTCAAGCAAGGTATCCCTCTATCAGATGTTAGAGAATTTAAAACTCCCCTGACCCCATTAATTGCATATTTTGAGTACCCTTGCTAGAATATAATGCTATTAATACTATATGATATAAATATCATAATGTAGTATTGTAATCATAATTAAACATACATAATAGAATATAATTATTTATTCTGTCCCCATAGACTCTAAAACTAGCTTATATGCTGCTTTCATATAATTAAGTTCAGGAAAGATCAGTCCCAGAAAAAGATGCCAGAACTTCTCCCAGTTCAACCATTATAAAATAAACTGTCATTGCAGCATAACTCACCTATTAGAAAGTTAGATTTAGATGCAGACTGTCCATACTGCTGTTCCATGTACTTTGGCTTGTAAGTCAAGAAGCCGATAAAGCTAGTGAATTGTAACAGTGAGCAACACAAAAATGTAACGTACATTCGATTAGTCAATAAGTTTTTCAGAGAGGTATAGAAATCTGAAAGAAAGAGATAAATGAGTTGGCTTTAAAGCTATGTAAAATTATTACAGATGAGTAATCCATGAAATTTAGGGCAAAATCCTTCTTTTAACTGTCCAAGGGCAAATTATACTGATCTTCATTTGCTAGTGAGTACCTGAAAGCAAAACCAGGCTATTGGAAAACTCTAGATGTTAAGGTAGGAGGAGAGAACTTTAACAGAAGAGTGAATTGCAGGTTAAGGCCTGAGTTCTGTGCATGTGAAGACGAAAGGGCTCCATGCAGCAAAGGCTACTTTCAGCTTACAAGTTGCAAGGCTAAGTGACTGGTGCTTTTGTAGGGAAGCACATCTTCCATTGGGATCTGAACTTAGGAGGAATTTTTGATGATAGAAAGCATCTCATCCCTTCACCTTTCCTCCCCTTTCCTAATATAAGGTCTGCACAATCAGAATTCAAGCCTGCTGTGTTTTCCTCAGGCAGCAATGATCTTCAGAATCTTCACAAGCTCTGTGATGACCAGAAAAATGATTTGGTTTTCCAGAATGTAAAAGGAAACTTCTAATATTTTCTTTAGGTCTTGATTCAGAAATGATGTTTCCTGTACTACAATTCCTATTGCAGAATTTCTGAAGTAGGTGCCATACAGGTAATCATAAATGCCCCACAGTCTTGAAGAAGCTCTTTGACTTCTCATAATACTTATTGGATAACTCCTTTCCTGGGGATAGCTAACTCATTTACTCATTTAATTGTACGTAAGTGTACGTTTACTCATGTAAGTGTAGGGGAGGTAAAATATTCTGCAGAAGTATCACATTTTTACTGTAATTTGCTTTCCATAATTACCTGACACACAAAACACTTGCCTTTCAGCATTGTTGACCACTTCATTGGCTTAGATTTTGCAGGAGGAATTGTCTTCCTCGTGGCTTCCATATTTTCCAGGAGACCAGGTGAAATTTTATCCTTATTGGCTTTCACAGGCTTTTCCAGACTCTTTGGCAGGAAGCAAAATGGAATAGCGGCTAGGAAACTGATCACTCCACCTATTAAAAAACCAAGCCACCATGCACCCACCCAGCGAGAGTCTTGTGGAGTGATAGCAATTTTTCCTATAATCAAATGAAACAGAACCGAGTTAATTGAGAAGATGAAACTTACCACACTTAATTTGCTAAAATACCTATATTTGTACAGTGGTTGAATTTCAGCAGTAACGATGAACACCAAATAAGAGAACTTTTATGCAATGAAGGCATCAAAACTCATATCCTCTGCTGTGGGAGGGATCATCTGGTTGGAAATACGTGATTTTAAGGTCCCTTCCAATCCAAGTCAGTCTATGATTTTATGATCAACAAAAACTGTAAAATTAACGTGCTAGCAGAATCTTCTCATTAAGATTGCAACTTAACTTAGAAAAAATTCTTTAGTCTCTCAGCATTCTTGTTACTAAATTCTAAGATTAACAATGTATTTTAATCCTTGAAACCTAGAAGGTTCTAAAATGTTCCTTGTCTAATTCAGCCTTCACCCCCAAAAGCTTCCAATAATTTAATAAAATTATAACAAAGTACAAAATACAATTAATAAAAATGATATAATTAAGGTAAATTAAATTGAATTAAGTTTATACAATTAGTATTTAACTTTCACTTTGCCTATTTTGCTTACCTAAATCCACAAATCCAACATCCACGTAGAGTCTGGCACATAAGGAGCCCAGCAGGAAACCAAACATTGGGCCAAACATGCCTATTGTGTGCAAACATGCTGAAAATATAATGAAGCAGATGATAGTACATTTTAATGGGTGAATGTTTTCTCCTGCAGAGGATAATCAACCTCTTATATCAAGAATCTCCCTGTTTATTTTATGTTGACGTTACCTACATATACAGGAACATTCTCTTCTTTAGCAAAATCGTCAAGATAAGAGATGCCCAGTGGTGTTATTGGAGTCTCACCAATTCCACGTAACATGTTTCCCAGTAAGATATATATCCACATATATGATGATGGTTCTTTCTCACAGGCTGTAGATAATGAGATGTTAGATTTTCATTATAGAATAGTTTAAGGGGAAATATAGTGACAAATCACAGGAAGTTCAGCACATGGTTAGTATTTAAGGTTTGAACAGTATTTGATTCCTAAAGGTACAGGTAAGTATCACCCATCAGAAAAAAAAGTCCATGTGGAAAAAAAAAAAAAAAAAAAAAGGCAGACTGATATTATCATTAGTATGTTATCTGGAAGATAAAATAAAAAAGTTTGAGATGGTTGGTATGTACAGTTTAACTCTCTCTTTACCCATTTCCCATGCAAAGCAACTCATATAACATCTGTATTCCATGTTGTAAGTAAGATCAGAGAAATCTCAACTTACTTCCAGTTGACTGTACAACTTCTCTTTCTCTCTTGCCATCTCTTCCTCCAAACCTCAGTAACTGAAACCCTTCAGAAATCTCTTTGCAAACAGACTCAGCATCTCTTTCAGAGTTAGGGTCATTTTATAGAAAATTGGAATGTGAACATAGGAAAACTCTGATCTGGGTCCTAGTATTTTCTGGATGTTTCTTCTCCAGACAAAATGCACAAAATGCACTGAAGTATTTGTAATGTTCTCAGGAAGGTAGAGATTGAAGTTAGAAACCTAACTGCGCATCTTGCACTGGACAATTATTTACTCCACATTTAACCAAAGCAAAAACTAACTCCTATATTTATATTTACACGTACAGTTCCTTACCAGACTGGGATGTGTCCAAAAAGGTTTTATTGAAATCTTGATGTGGAGAGCAGGGGTTTATGCTTGAGGTTGAGTTGGCTGAAGATCTTGTGTCTGATGCTGTTTCATACTTATAACTGAAAACATTTAACAGTAGCTTTAGAAGCAAGGCTCAGTATAGAAATGCTAGTATAGTAGGCAAGGAATCGCTTGAATGCTATTTCCTTAAAGGTATTTTTGTTTATGTATCAATCCAAAATGCTACTGAAGGAGTAAGAAGAAAGTTTACTTAAGTATATTTTAAAAATATGTAATAAATACAATTACATTATATTTTTGTAATAAATTGTTGTAATAAAAATATGTAATATCAGAAGGGAACAGCAAATAAAAGTTAGAAATACTCATCTGGAAGATTTAACATTTTAAGCTGGAAATTACTTCTGAAAGTAATTCAGGCAGGACTGAATATGTGCTGTCAACATTTAGGGTCTGGTCCAAGTTAGATCCCTATGCTGACCATATTATCAGGGAGAAAAAGAACAATCTCTGGAGTCCAAATCTCCCTTTCTATCTTGGATAAAAATTTCTGTGAGGATAGGGAAGAAGCAAGGAAGGCAGATATCAGCCTTGCTGAGGAGCATGTACAATGAGCTTCTGCAGAACAACATAGTAAAGCACATAGTCTGCTTCTAGGAACTAGGCTGGCTCTATTTGATTAGGAAGGCTTATTTTTCATGTTGAAACAAAGAGTATTCATCATAGGAAAAAGTGCAGAATAGTTTCCTCACAAAAGTTCAGGCTGTGATCCATGAGACAATTTATGAGTTTCCCAGTGCAGATAAGCTAATTGCTCAGCTTCACTTAAGCAGTGGAAAATACAAATCTGATGCTAGTGCAAGATCTACCATCATAAAAATATATATTATTTAAGTTCCTCTGAACCTAGAGAAGATGAAGAGACATTATTTTTAGCAGACATGAACATGGACATGCAAGGATGCAACAAGAAAGGCCCACTAGAAATTAAATCTGGTGAGGGAGGTCAAGGAATACAGGAAGGACTTCTTTAATTGTATCACAAGCAAAAGGAAGACTAGGGAAAATGTGGGCCCACTGCTAAATGAGATGGGTGCACTGATAATGGGAGACACTGAGAAGATGGAGTTACTGAATGCCTTGCCTTTTTGGCATCAGTCTTTACTGGTAAGGCTGCCCCTCAGAAATCCCAGACTTTGGAATTAGGAGAGTCTGGTGAAAGGAAGACGTCCCCTTGCTCAAGGAGGATCTGGTCAGAGATCCTCTAGTAAACTTAATGCACACAAATCCATGGGACCCAATGGTGTACCTATGAGTACTGAGGGAGCTGACAGATGTGACTGCCAAACTGCTCTCTATCATCTATGAAATGTCATGGAGAATGGGAGAGGTGCTTGAGCACTGGAGGAAATCTAGTGTCACTCCAGTCTTTAGAAAGGTCAAGAAGGAGGAGCAAGGAAACCACTGGCCAGTCAATCTCTGTCCCTGAGGAAGTGACATAAAAGCTTATTCTGAAATTCATCTTTGAGCACATGGAAGAAAAGGAAATTATCAAAAGGAGACAGCATGCATGATTGATCAGATAGCCATGAGTGGTTGGGCAGTATATGTTGTCTACAATGACTTCAGAAAAGCTTTTGTCACCCTCAGCTTCCTAGTAATGAAGCTTAAGAAGAGTAGACAGTGAGGTAGCCTGAGGACTGGCCAACAGTCAGGGCTCAGAGAGTTGTGATCAGTGGTGCAGCATCTAGTTGGAGGCCTGTAATTAGTGATGTTACATAGGAGTTGGTACTGGGTGTGGCCCTGTTCATTATCTTCATCAGTGACCTAGATGAAGATACAGAGCCCACCGTTTGCTGATGATATGGAGTGGGGAAAAATGGCTGACACACCTGAAGGCCATTCAGGAAGATCTGGACAGGCTGGAGAGCTGAGTGAAGAGGAACCTGGTTAGGTTCAACGAGGACAAGTGGAGGGTCCTACACCTTGGAAGGAATAACATATGCATCAGTACAGGTTAGGGGCTGACCTGCTGGAGAAGAGTTCTGAAAAGAAAGTGTGTCCTGCACGACAATAGGTTAATCATGAGCCAGCACTGCACCTTTGTGGTCAAGAAGACCAGTGGTATCCTGGGATGCATTAAAAAGAGTGTCAAGGCAGGTAATTTTCCACCTATACTCTGCCTTGGTGAGGCCAGGTGAGGAGAACTGTGTCCAGTTCTGGGAAACTCATTTCAAAAAAGATAGGGAATCTTTAGAGAGAGTCCAGTGGAGGGCTACAAAAATGATGAGGGGCCTGGAGCTTCTTCCTTTTGAGGAAAGGCTGAGAAACCTGAGACTGTTCAGACTGGAGAAGACTAAGGGGGGATCTTGTCAACACTGAATGATGAGTGTGAAGAGGATGGGACCACGCTCTTTTTGTTGGTGCTGACTGGCAGAACAAGGCACAAGCCAGAAGACAGAAGGTTCAATCTGAACAAGAGGAAAAACTTCTTAACTTTAAGGAGACAGAGCACTGAAACAGGCTGTCCAGAGAGGCTGTGGAGTCTCTTTCTCTGGAGATATTCAGAACCAGCCCAGACACCTTCCTGTGCAACCTACTCAAAAGGATCTGCTTCAGCAGGAGATTGGACTAAATGATCTCCCTTGCAAGAGGTCCCTTGCAAGACCTATGACTCTGTGATTCTGTGATTTGGGACAGAAAATGAGCCAGGACCATTTCTATGAGCACCAGGACATCTGCTGGCTCTGAAGCTGAAAGCTGCTTCTGTAGAGCGCAATCTGTTTCACAAATACACCATCTTACACAAGTCTCTAGTTCCCTCAAGTCCAATGCTATGTTACTCTAATCAGTCTTGATCTGTACTTACTATCCCATGAAGAAATGAGGCATTGCTGTTAAAACACTTCCCAAAGCCATAATAAAGCATCCAGCAGCAATTACTTTGGGCCTATGAAGTTTAGCTCCAAAGTAGCTTACAAATGCAATCACCAGCAAATTACCTGGAAAATAATGAACAAAATTAATACTAGATGCCTTGTCTCATATTTCTCTGAACAGTTTTCTGCATATTATGGAGTAATATTACCCATCTCGAAGCTTCCGTCGATGAAACCAACAGTAGAGGATGGAAGGTCAAATCTTCGTTCAATTTGTGTGATGGAACTTTTCATAATTGTACCAGACAAAGCTTTACTGAAGTAGCTGAATGATAAAGCAGCAAGAAACACCTGAGGGAAGATTGAGATAGAAAATTGGAGGTAGAGGCAAGGGAAGATGTCACATAGAAATCAAAATATTTTTGAAACTATGTGGAGCAATCATCATGGTGTATGCTTGTTACTCAAATTACACTGACAACACTGCGTTTGAATTTTCTGTACTCTGGTTATGAGAGTGGTGCCACTGATGTTTACTCACCACTCAGCTTTTCCCTGCTGGAAAGGGCTGATGCTAGGTGTTGCACTGAAAGCTCCCACTTGCTTTACACTGAATGTAAATTCAGGATTGCAACAGCCATCTTAGTGACCAGAAAGCCTGATCTGACCTGTGTTGTAAGCCAGAGATGGCCCAAAGCAGAAATCCTGAGGGCTGTAGAGTTTAAATTTGGCAGTCAAAAAACTGGGGACTGCTTGCCTTGCTGACATCCTGTGGTTACAGCTGAGGCCCATGTTGGACAGTAAAAATAGTGAGATTTCTGGATGCTGCGGAAATGTAGATTTTGTCGCATATGCACATCATCAAGACTGATTTAATGAAACTAGTCTCACCTACTATTTTTTTTTTCATAATTATCATATTTATCATAATTAATCTCAGCTCCAATTGTTTTCTGTTTGGGTCTCATGACACTTAGTTTATGCCAGTTCATAACTGTTTCTAACTCAAACATATAGGTAGCCATGAAACCAAAATAAAGTCTTTGCACAAGATTCTGTGACGTCTCTGGAAATAGCACAGGCTGATTTGTTCATCACTGTCTAAAATGAATTGAGATGTGTGCATTTTGTCTGTGTCACTTGTAATCAAATGTCTGACAACAAAAAGCTTGACATTCTTTTTAATTTTTATAGTTGCTTCCACTAACACACAATTTGACTTTTGCAAATTAAAATGTATTTGATAAGAAGTTAAACTAAGTTTGTTTAAAGATTGTCCAACTATTTCAACATAATCTAAAAACAAATAGACTTACTGCTCAGTGGGTAAAAGTTCCAATACAACACAAGTAAAGTAAACAAAAGTAAATATAGGCTTAGACTTTGCAGTTCTATCCAATGTAAGAAATGCAGTCAATGGCATGTTTGAAAATAGGTGTATTTATTGTCTTTTGGTCTAGGAATGAAGATAAAATCTCACAAGCACAGACTTTGTCCTGGTATTTTAGATCTCCTGAGCTCAACTGGCAAAAGAAAAAGGTCTGCAAGAATCACCTTTTTTGCCTTGCACTGAAAGCAGTGCTCTCCTGGATGTTTTGGCTAAAATCACGAACTGCTGATTAGCATGAACACACAAACAATGACCTAGATATTAAAAGTTTGAAAGTGCAGTCCCCATGTAAGCATAAAATATTTGACAAGAAGAAGAGGTTGAAGAACAGTTTGTCTTGTACCACCAAAAGATTGTGTTCACTGAAGGCTAATTGCCATAAAGTCATTCACAGGAACATACAGACGTAGATCCACAGGCTTGCAGCATTGCCTGTGCATATAATAGTGAAGTCTGTCCTGTGAGTCTTCCAGAGAGCTCAGATTCTATATCTGTGGTGTATATGAGTGGTATCTCTGAGTCAGATAAAATAAAAAATATAAGAAACTTCACCTGATAATCCATCCAAATCACTCCAGATGTATAAAAAGCTTGCAACTGCCTATTTTCTTTCATTAATCTTTCATTTTACAGAACTTTTTATAGAGATGAATGTGTTATAGCTCCACAGAGTCTGCAGAATTTAATCTGAGATAAAGCTGGCTGAAGAACTAGTCAAAGTATAAATCTAAACACATTGGTATCACAAGAAAACTTGCCCAGGTAATATTCACACCTCAGCCAGAAGCAATAAATACTAAAGGCTTTAACATGAAAGCAAAATTCTCTTTGGTTCACTAGCTCTGTTCAATCTATTCTTCCTGTGCACTCCATTTCGGCCCTAAAAATGAGTGTTGACAGCAAGCTCCAGACATCAGTGTATAATAACCACCAATTTTAGGATGCCTCATGTCCTCCATTTGAGACTGCTACCTCTGTTCAGTAACAAAAATGAGGACCTAACTGTGAATAACTTGAGAGTAAATATGTTAGGTCTGCACTTATTTTTGTTAGGATAGAGATAAGAACCAGCCCTCCCCTGTGCTCCTGGTGTGTATTCAGATCCAGAAGTGATACTGGGAAAAAGGAGGTACTCCATAATGTCAGACCTTGAACAGCATTCCTTAACATACAACAGTGGTAATTCGTAGTGATATTAGTAAGCACCAAACCTTCAAGCCTGTGCAACAGGAGGCCTTCTTTTTGACTGCTAGATTTTCACTTGTTTCATTGTCCAAAAGCTGGGAAGGTTCTGCTTCCTGGCTTGAGTCAGTGACATTGCTGGATTCAGTTTCTGCTGTCATGGTTGACTTCTCTGCTGAGTGATCTGAACCCAAGAGAAAATGATAACAGATATAAAAATACACATGCCAAAATAGAGTTGTCTGAGAATATCTCCAATGAAACAGTAGTCATGGGAAAGCACTGAGATGATGAAACTGAATTTTCCATTGGAAATATTTTGGTTTAATGGCTTAGGTATTTGAATTCTGAATTATTTTGTTTGGATATCTTATATTTTTTTTTTAGATGAAATATTTCTTCACACAGCCCTCACCAACATGGGGGTTTTCTATGTCTAAAGTGACTTTTAACACTAAAATGACTATTTCTGCGAAGGAGTAAGAGAAGAAGTAAACTAGAGGGGTCAGTATGACATCAGTACCAAAACACAGGGAGTACCAGGGAAGCTCTGCACTGTGGGCCACGTTGCTTAAGACTTAATCAGTATTTTGGGAAGTCTTGTGTAATAACACTCTGACATTCAACCAGCCCCTTTGCACCAATTTGCTGGCAACAATTTCTGGCAACAAAGAATTGGTTACTTTATCCATCTGACCTCGTTTAGGGAGTTTGTATGTTTTTACTTCTTGCAACATTATACAGGGTGTCCTTAGTCCCCTTCTTTCTGCAGGGTTCTAGCTATATTCACTGATGCTTCAAATCCTTTGCAAATCAGGAATTCAGGAGAACTGCACCAGTTCCACTGGGAAGAGCACACCTTATACTCAAAGAGGACAAATTATTTTCTCCTGTGAATTATTATGTTTTGTTTAATGTTGAAAGATCTGTTGCACAATTAAGTTGAATTTTGTTTTATTGCAATGAATACTACATACTTCACCATTCTCTCTCCTCTTTTTTATTTTATTTTATTTTATTTTTTTTTAATATTTGAGAGATGTAAGCAAATAGAGAATGCTTCAGTGAAATGCTATAAGGGAGCTCTACATATCTATTTGCAAAATTATTTAAAGAAGGAAAGCACTTGCCCGTTTGTGCATCTCCAACCACAAACAGAAAAGATTTCTGAAGAAAGATCCAGATGACACTGAAGAGCCTCGTGGGAAAAAAAGGAAATGCTTGAAAGAGAGCCTTCTTCAGATCTGCAGATTTTGACACTCAGAGGAGATAAGAGTATTGGCAATAATGACCCCAAATCATAGCTAACTGGATCTGGTTTATTTCACCTTTCACAGTACTCTCCTCATTTCAGAAAAGAGTGAGAATGATAGAGAGGGAAGGAAACTCATACAAAGAGAGGTTTTCTATGGTTGAATGGAGCTGAAAAAGAGTTGGATGAACTTTTTCGGTGCTGGAAAATGTCCATCTGCATTTGCAAATTGCTCTGCTACAGTCTGCACAGCAGAGCAAAACTTTCCAGAGCATTTAAAGGGTAAGTGTTTTTCTAATGTTTGATGATGAAGAATATTTCCTTCCATTTAAATGGAGCAGGGTTAAGATGTAAGGAAATTTAAAACAAGTACACACAAAGAGTTTTCTTCGCTTAAGTTTATGAGCATATCCTTAGGTACTAACGCTGACATAAACAACACCTTTCCTTTCCCACTGCATCCCACACTCTTGACTCGTGCAAATACCTCTGCTTCTGTGGCTGTGCTGTAAGTCTGGGTCAGAACACAGGTCCACTAATAAACCTCAAAACTTACCCTGCTCCTTGGCTCCTCAGAAAGACAGGACCAAGAAGCAGAGGAAAGGGTCTCCTCATGCCTGCACAGCTACCAGCAGAAATGACTGTGAAATAAAATTCTTAGAGCTTGAGGTGTAGGCAAATACTTATGAGCACCTTGTCCTCTGAAATGCAGCTGTTTCTGTGTAATGTGAAGATATTAGCTTCTCTCTCTCATAAAGGCAGGCAAAGGACTACAGTAAGATGCTGGAAAAAATCATTGATGGTAACAGGCTATGGAAGTAGGATTTTTTAGAGAGATTGAAGGTTCAACAGAATTTAGAATCTGTATATGAAGAGAGAAGGACTGAAGATGGAGAAACATGAGGGTAGAAATATGAGATAAAATAGAGAAAAGACAAAGGCAACTAGATATCTAGAAATATAACTGAGTATATCCAGACATTATCAGCCCATTCTGGTACATGTTTCAGTGAGAGGTTATGAAGGAATGGGAATGGAGGACAGACTGAAGTAAAAGCAGTAAATCTCAAAGGGAGGGTTAAAAATGTAGAGGTAAATAGTTTAAAAAAAGGCAACCACATGTAAATGTTAGAGTATTAGGCAATATCAAGTATGATAAAGAAAAGAAAAATAAAGTAAAATTCAGCTTCTGGTTGCAAAAGCTGCCTGATGCACACAGAAAAGTACAAAGACAGCTCGGTGATGGTTGCTAGTTCCTCTAGAGATCTAGGGAAGGTCTCTCAGGCAAGAACAAGGATGACCAGCTCCCATCAGTGGAGAATGGCTCATCACTACTTTGCAAAGATAGTGCTGGAAAAGGTGCTGCTTTTGCTGGAGAAGAGCGGGAGCATGGGAAGGAAGTAAAAAGATGGCACAGTTTGTGCTGGAGAAATGTCAGAGTGAGCTGTGTGCAAAAATCAGCAGTTGGAGATGCTGGCAACATCTCCTGCTGTCCTCAGTTGACCTTGACCTACATGGAAAGAGTAGGGCTGGGAAAATGCCATGCCACAAGAAGATAAGAAAAAAAACATACGTAAAAGATTAATTTGTTATTGATATCAACATAAATTAGCTGTTGAGCCTAACAGTTTCAAGTATTGATGAAGTTCGTGTTCTTGATTTACCTAGTGCTTTTTTTTCCCCCCCATCTTTAATTAATAAAGGAGCTGGTTACAAGCAGAGGATAAGTATGAAGCCTTCAGCATCAAATATATTCATTCAGTTATACGACTTCTCTAAAACTATTAAACTTCACTTGCACAAGCCATTCTGCTGTAGTACTAGCTTGAGACTTTGCATTTGCAGAAGGGAAAGATCAGTCAAACAATATTAAAAATAATACAATCAAGATTTCATCAAATAGCTTATGGAAGTGTATTGATTTACACTAGCTGCAGTGCTAATCCAATCACCTTGATGATTCATAAAACATTACGGTTTCATAATAATACCTTCCAAGTCAAGGTAGTACGACAAATGAACATCATAGTGGCATGCAGACCTAAAGCTGCTTGCATTGTTCATGATATATGAGGTTTATTTTTCAGAAAGACACATAGAAACTCTAACATCATCACTAAAAATGTTAATATTTACAACATGAATGTTAGCAGTGTAGCTGTTCAAAGGAAACAGACAGAACCACACAGGTAATGTTCATTAGCTACAAACACTAAAGGACATTTTGAGGTTAAAACAAACAAAAAGAATATTAAAGCGGTTCCTACCTAGGTGCTGTATCCACAAAAAGAGAAGTTATATTACCACACAAATGCTCAAAAGCAAGAATATTCTCTCCTTAAGCAGGGCTGTGTTGGTACTTGGTAGAGGAATCATTAACTTCTAACACAAACTATGGTCTAAGCATATCTTGTCTCCTCCCAGTTCTGCCCTCTGCTAAAGGTCCCAAAATACATGTTTATCTACAGTGGTCAAAAATTAATTGGGAAGAAAATGTGCAAGTGTGTTCTATTTGTGCACCCTTTTGTGAAATACCTGGTTTCCCAAGCTTATTCAGTTCATAAATTCAAGTCATTCATGCCTCACTGATGTTTAAAAATGGGGCATCCTGACTTCAGAGGTGTTCCTGATTACTAATAGCTAAAATGTATTTGAATAAGATGTTTTATTTCCCTAGTCTGTGGCTGATGTCCATTCATTTAAGACTGATAGAGCTGGCCAAGGATGTACAGAAGGAGAAAATATCATGAATTAGGTGTATTGAACAAACTGGGTGTTCAAGAAACAGTAGTGCTTTGAAGAATGTTCAGATTTACATCTTCAGTGCTACTGACAACACAGGCAAAGCCAACCTGAAAGTGTACTGGAGCTATGTGTACTTTGGATCAGCCCTTTGCCTGCTTACAGCTCTAGTTCAAGGAATCCCGTACCGGGTTCCTGAAAGTATTTTATTTGATCATGCTGTTATTTGTGGATTGCAATTTATCCCTAAGAGTAATTATAGTTAAAAGAGAAGTCCACTTCACAGCATGTGAACAATGACTACTATCTGCCTAGACGTTACACCAAAACATGCCATTCCTTGCAGCTTTTGTACTCTGCACTGCCATGACAATAATCTCGCCCGTTCTTTTACTCGCCACGGACAACTGTAGACTACTTAATAATGCTGACCTTTGGATAGCCTTCAGTACTGTTATCAGAGTTATACTGCACTGCCCTTTGCTTTTATTTCTGACACTTGGTTACAGTTTCCTTTCCATTTCTAGAATAAGAGACAACAATATTAAGGAAATGGTAGTCTAAGCTGGAATGTCATACATTATATATTTAGAAAACTCAAAAGGCAGACTTACACTTAACTAAGAACACTAAAATTAATGAGCCTTAATTGTCGTCTTTATCAAAGTTTGGGATGCTTTCAAAAAAAAATTTCATCTTAGAAAAATGTCTTAAAGTACGATTTAGATTGGAACAAATCTCTGGAGCTCACCTGCTTCAATTCTCTGGGCTAAAAGTAGGAATAACTTCAAAGCTTTGTAAGATTGGTCAGGTCTTGTCAAGTCAAGATTTGGATGGATGTTCCATAGCATGCCTTGGCACCTGGTTCAATGTTTGACCTCTCTCATCTGTATATATGTATGTATATGTATACATAATCAAAATCTCCTTTGTTGCAACTTGTGTCTATTGCCTCTCACCTTATTGTGCAAGAGAGACCTTGGAATTGTTTTCTGCATGAGCTCCTATTGGGTAGCTAAAGAAAGTAATCAAATGCATCATCCAAACCCTTGGCTCAGTTTGCCAATGTCTTTCTTGTTTTGGATAGACTCAAATAAAATACAATATTCCAAATGCAGTTCAACAAATGATGAACAGGCAGAAATAATCACTTTTTCAGTATTTTGTATCTTTTGTAGCCACAACCTAATACACAGTTAGTCCTGTAGGCTCAAAGGTGCACTGCTGTCTCATTTTTAACTCACTATCCACTAGGACACAAAGGTTCTTTTCTGCAAAGCTTCTTTTTGTCTAGTTGACTTGTATATTCCCAGCATACTCCCTTGTGTATCTTTTTCCTATCCAATCGCTGTTCTGTTGCCACTCCACTGTTTGCCTATCAGTGGCTTCAAGGATAACTTGGTCCATAATCTTCCATAAATCTCCCTTGGTATTTTATGGATTTCTTTTAATTGTAGTCAAATGCCACATCCATATATCTCTTAAATACCACTAGGGATGGCGACTCCACCACTTCCCTTGTGCAACCTGATGTAATGCCTCCATCTTCTCCATGAAGAAATTCTTCCTGATATCCAGTCTAAACTTTCCCTGGCACAACCTGAGGCCATTTCCTATGTCCTACCACTTCTCACCTAAGTGAAAAGACTGACACCCTCCACACTGCAGCCTCCTTTCAAGTAGTTGTATAGAGAGATGAGGTCTTCCCTCAGCTACTATTCTCCAGATTGAACAACTCCAGTTCCCTCAGTCACTCATCACGTCTTTTCCCAGTCCTTCTGTCAGTTTCCTTGACTCAGAATCTTTCTATTAGTAAGTGACACAAAATGGAGGCCAGTACTTGAGGTGTAGTCTCACCACTGCCCAGTACACATACTGCCATTGTCCTGCTGGCCACACCATTTCTGATGCAGTCAAGGAAGCCTTTGGTCTTCTTGGTTATGCTGCTGGATCATGCTCTGTGCTGTCATCCAGCATTCCCAGATCCTTGTCTGACAGGCAACTTTCTAGCCTCTCTTGTCCAACTCTACACTGCTGCATGGAGTTGTTATGACCAGAGTGCAGCACCCAACATTTAGCCTCATTGAATGCCGTGTGATTGAACCCAGCCCTTTGATCCAGTCTTCCAACCTTCAAGCAGATCAGCATTCTCGCCTGACTTGGTGTCATCTGCAAACTTACTGAAAGTGCACTTGATCCACCAATCAGCATGGAGAACACCACTTTTGACCAGCCACTAATCATATTTAACTCCATTTATGTATAGCAGGATTGACTTTTTCTATTCACAATGCAGGCATCTTGGCCCTGGTCTATTGATTTTCATTAAAAGACCTATGGCAACTGCTGTATGGCACATAAAAACAAACAGCTGTTTCCTCATCTTTCCTTGATACTGTGTCACAAGCTCTGTTGTTATGCTCTGACCATGTCAAGACAACTACTCGCTCTTGTTTCATGGTATTTTTCAATGGAGTCTTCTGTTCCCATGGTTTTATTTTAAGACTGCCTTCAAATGTATTAACAGATCCACTCAAGTGTTTTTTTTGTTTTTTTTTTTTTTGTTTGTTTTTTTTTGTTTTTGTTTGTTTGTTTTCCTTTTCATCCTAAAAATATTAAAAAGAAAACACTGAGTTAAATGCATTGTTGATTAAAATACCAGAATCGGAAATGGTAAAGTATTGAATTTGGATCCAAGACTATGGCCTCACACCTGAAAAAAGCATCTCATCCTCTTTCTTTTTTTTTTCGTCCAAGCCCTCCCATACAACTATAACTTATGCTCACGTGTAATAATTGGATTGTGACAGCGAAAAACCCTTAATAAGAACACACCAAGATATCAGTAATCACTGATTACTCTCCAGAATAGAAGCAATCCATACAGAAGCCATGCTAAACGTCACCTTTACAGCAGGAGCTGGTTGCAGTCTCCTCCAGGCAGAGGATGGCAGCAGACTCTCAGCAGAAGTAGCTGCTAAGCCACCCATTTGCAAAGGCGTGAGCTGAGAGTAACTGGGAGCAGTCAGCCAAGCAGGGGCCAACTGCAGCAGGTAACTCTACTAGAGGGCTTTTTAATCTTGGGGCACTAATCACTTAATAAAGAAAATCACTGGATTTTAAACTTTAACTCTTACTTAACCAACTAGGAGAGAGTGTAGCTCAGCAAATACTAAGCTGCTACAGAATTCCTGAGAATGTGAAAACCTTTATAATAGCAAAAAGAGTTTCTGGAGTTCCTGTTCCACTGCATCTAGTTGCAGCTCGTTGTTGTAAAGCTACCAAAAAATAAAAACATACTATCAAACTGATTTGGTGTTATCAAAATCCATCTCCATTTCAGCTGTTGTCTGGAACTTGTTCCTTCTGCTATTCTGTGGAGCTTTTGCTTTCATAAGGACTCACAGATAATTTTGTCATTGATGCATATCATATACCTTTCTGGTGAAAAGTAGAACTTGTAGATCTATTTTAACAGTATTGATAGTTTTTCCACTTGAAAGAAATAGAATAGTCAGTCATGTTGATTGTATATCTTCTCTTTGCAGTCAGTCTTCACCAGTATCTTGTTTGGGAGTTGTTATCATAAACACAGAATTGAAAGTGTACAAGTCATTGGCAAGTGAGAGAACCTAGGCTTTTTTGGGAGCTAGTTCATGTACATGTTGCACTACAGCATGGCAGCAATGGAAACATGAATTTGTAGGTGAGGTAAGAACCCCATAACTTTCATATAGTCTAGCATATTATCTGTGATACAAGCATTAGAAAGATTTTATGGCTCAAGAAATTTAAAATCTGGCATAATATATAAAATCTCTTCACTAAGCTGTTCATCTGGCTTGCTACTCTAGAGCAGTTGTTTCAGAATAGTCAGTTATTGATCTAACAACTGCAGATAACAGAAAATCCTGAAGACAGTTGTTCTAGTGAAAAAAAAAAAAGAAAAAGTATCTAATTTCTAATCTAGTTCTCTACTATTTAATTTTCAGACACTGGAACATAGTCTACCATTATCTGCTAAATTAAATAACTCTTCTTATTAGAAATATTCACATATGTAAAGATAATTTGGACACAAAATGCATTTTCTCAACAGCCTATTAATCTCTTCTATGTCAGATTCTTCCTGACCGCACAGCACCTTCGCAGCTTTTTTCTATACCAGTCCCTATTTCTCAGCTGCTCCTTTCACAAGTTTCAAATTCATAGGATCAAGAAGAGGGGTCTTTTTACCACCTGTATATGATATCATTTCATTCAAATTCACCTTGCTCAACAGCCATGAGAAGAAGTTTACTGACCTGGTTACCATCACGCTGTGCTGATGTGCTCCGTTTACTCTAAATCCTCTTCACTCTTCAAAATTCAGTGAAGTGTCTTAATCTGTGATGTGCCATAGGTTAACACACCTCCTGGTATATTAACCACAAGCTGTTTAATGAGCAGTCTTAATCACCGTTGAAAGACCCCACCACTGAACTACTTTCATCATTTTCTTTTTAATGGCAACTGTGGATTTTATTTGTTCCAGAGATTTATTAGCACTAATGAGGAAGAATTTCTTCTGCAACGCTTGGTTAGAAATGACTCTATGTTACCAGAAGAAGGGATCAACCTGAGTCAGGCCTAACTCCTCTAGCCTAAAGGCTCATGCTTACTGGGGCTGCTCCATGAGAGGGCAAGAGCTGGGAGCTGAGGGTAAGCCCCTCATCAGCTGTACTCTCAGCACCTGATTAGGGTGAGCTGCAAGTCACTGGTCACAGCCTCAGTTCAGTGACAATCAACTCAAGGCAAGGTGAGAAGTCAGCCCTAGGAAATTCCTGGGAAACCAGACAATAACTCAGGAAGAGCAAATAGGAGGGCAGAATACAGGCACACATCTGAAATGGCTCAGGACCAGTGCTTCTTATGAGAGGAAGATGTATTAATAATGTTTTTACATGACGTATAGCCCATAAGTGCTTCTTAACAAGGCAATGAGTTGCACTCTGTCCTTGGAGATTGACAGCGGTGGTTAGGAAATCTAAGGAAATTATTTTAACAGTCTCACCCTTGGAAATGAAAGGTATTTGCTTTCTTGCAGTCTTTCAAGCATGTTTAATAGTGCTAATTGTAAAAAGTAATAATAGCAAAATCCCTAAATTTGTTGACATTTGTGATACATTATCAGTCGTAGATTTAGTTTAAGGCAAGGAATTAGGTAGGAAGAATCTGTCAGGCTGAAATTAGTAATGAAACTATTTGTTCATCAATGATAAACAATCCAGAACCCGAATCTCTGATCAGACATCCATCCGTGTTTTCACTTAAATACCTGAAATACTGAAGCAATGTAGCAGACTTGGAAATATTTCAAAGTGAAAATGGAGTATATCTGCTTGGTAACTTACAGTATGATTGTTACTGAAGAGTGAGAGAAAAAGAGTGCTCATTTTTAAACCATAAAAAAAAATAAGAGTTGCTGAAGTAAATTACTTTATAATACTCTTCTTCCTTTTATGTGTAAAGAAAGTGACTCACACAAGTAAAACCCATCCTTCAGAATCATCATCCACCAAATACAGGGTTACATACATAAACTTAACTCAATACATACATAATCATATACTCACATACATAATCATAAGTCAAAATGTTTTGGTTTTTTTCCCCATTTCTTTCTTAATTTCCCTTAGTTTCTTTTCTTTCTCTGCTCATATAATAGTATGGTGTCTCCCCTTTCCCTCGATTTTCTTTAAATTTCTGGAAATGTACTGATTTCTGTTTGGCACTAGGTTTCGTAAGTCTTGGACATCTGCTGAAGTTTGCATTGTCTGAGACTGGGAATAAACCAAGATTAAGTTTTAGTTACCTTGAGGCCTGATGGTATGAAGTATCTCTTTTAATCCTGGATACTGATGCAGCTGGGTATTTTTGTTGTTTTTATAAAAGTATGTTATGAATAAGATCTGAGAGTAGGATGCCAATCGTAGTGATTCACCTTAGCCAGAATGCTTCAGATAGCCCCAAACTCTAAAAGCTTTCTCATTATTTTGTTTATTTGGTTCAGTACCCAGCTATGCAAGTCTAAGTGACCAGACACGGTCCTCCAGTGCCTCGTTGCCTGCAGCCACTGATGCTCATCTGGCTGGACACCTGAGAGTTCCTGTCTCAACTCTTCAGTATTCAGACTCACTGCCTGAAAGACTCACTCACATGGCAAACAGCAGGCTGCATCAGTCCTTCCTCTATCAACCGCATCGTATGAAGTGATGGGTTTAAATCCTTACCAGCTGCTGAGACAGGTGCTTAAGCAACACTCCTCTTTTAAGTATGCCTATCTGTGAAAAGATCAGATAGTTCCCTAATGGCACACTGTAAACCTGTATCATTAATAAAGCTCAGTAAGTCCTATTCTTCTGCCTCTGCCCGCTCTCATGTGTCACACAGAAGACACTCAGCATTTACCTCTGGTCTGCAAATTCAGCAAGGCAGCGTGGTACTTGCAGTCACTGCTGAGATGCAAGTAATGCACTGCAAGATTGTTTTGCCAATATTATGATGAAGGGTAAAACCTCTCTTTCATCACACGCACTAAAGTATTAATTGCTTTAACAGATGTAATCTGCAGTGGTGCTGTCATCGTCTTGTTCAGTGCAACCATTCTTGAGGTTTTGTTCCATACTAAGGAACCCTTCATTGTACTCCCCACCTTAAATTCATTTAATACCAAACGTTATCAAACTGCAAAATGTATGTACAAAAGAGTAGTATGACACATCTTAGCTTCAGCTAGCAAATTCAGAAAATTCAGATAGCAATAAATTAGAAAGGAAAGTCCCAGATCACTTTGTCTTTAAATTCATTTTATTCTTCTGAAGCTGTCTGGTCATAGCTTTTTAAAAAATTAATCATTTGTGTCTCATATCAGGGTGTTATTACATTGCACAGAATGCATGGAATTATTCAGTCCACTGAGTACTAGCTAGAAACAAGAAACTGCTGGAGACTAAAGAAGCTTGATTTTGCAATTTCCTTCGGATAATACTCCTGCGGAACTATCAACTGAAATGACAATGTTTCTTGCTGTTATTGCTGTGCTATAGCAGATTATACCTGAAAAGAAATTCCTAACCACAACATTTGATGGCCTAAATGCTGTGGATTGAATGCAGGTGATGCCCAGAGTCTGTAGCTGATTTGTCCTTCCAGCAAACCCCTGTCCTCCTGCTCCACACTGGAGAACCTGCAAGGGCAAGCTATGTGATGAAGAACCAATGCAGAATAGCCCTGTATTTTGCAGGCTGCCAGGTCAGGCTATTAGTATGGCTGAAAGCTACATTTCAGCCACCCCTTGTACACAGAAGCTAGAAAAGGGGCAGCAGCAGCTTCTGCAGCTTGGCAAGGAGGGATGGAACTCTCAGCAGCCACGAAACTTGCTTGTAGAAATCTGCATCTCCCCAGCCATAACAAGTCCCCTCACTTGAGCGCTGTTGACTCAGCAGGACAAATGGTGAGTGGCATTTTCAGAGTTGGATATGTGCTAAAATACCTGTATTCTTTGCTTTTCATATTTATGGTGAAAATTACAGGAAGGTCAACATTATTCAGTGTGAATACTAAAATTCTGCTTCACTGATGACAAGTTTTTGCCTGAAACACCACTCACTGGATAACATCACAGTGAAGATCTGCCTTCCTAAAGCCTAGTCTCCTTTTCTGGCCAGTAAGTTGTTTGAATTAAATGATCACTATTGACAAAATTATCTTTCCTGCTCTTTGTCACACAGGTGTCTCTTTCCCCATTGGCTGAGAGGGTTTCATCTGGCGGAGCAGACCTCTTTCGGAGAACCCACAGGACAGCAATACTGAAGAAAATGGACACAGTGCCCAACACCAGTGTCAGCCCCAGGTACGTGTATCTGAGAGAAAAACAATCTGTCAGAGCCTATCTCAAAAGCAAGGCACAACTAAAAGGCAGTAAGGATACATTTATATTTCCACATGATAAGTTAGGAATGTGTTCTAGAAAAGTGGCAAAGAGATGATGTTGGAGCTCACCCAGCTCACTGCATAGGCTGTGGCCAAAAAGGGTCTCAGGCATTGTCTGACTTCTTCCTTTTCAATGTACATCAGCGAGAAGAAAGCTAACGTTTCCAGGGCAATTCATTTTTCACTTGTCTCATAAACAGTACCAGTTACACCAAAAGCATTCGGTGCTGTTTTGCTTTACAAACGTAATGACAGTTGCAATATCAACAGCAATAAGAGTATCGTTATTCTGTGTTAGGAATGAGTCCTAAATGAGCTTTTGTTCTTTTCTTCAAATTTCCAAAACATGATGTGCCCCTCAATTTTTTTTTTTATTATTTTTTTTATTTGTTTGTTTTCCTGGCATTGGAACCTCAGCAGCTGACTTATTCTCTCTTTTCCCTTTTATCATTATTCCATTTTCAATTTCTGCTAATGTCTTTCAGAAACAGTTGAGACAATTGCTTTTCTCTAGCAATAAATCAACAGTTAGCAGTGCATTTTAGGACTTTTGATAATCTAGGCATGATGTGAGGCATCCTTCTCTTACTTTTTGTGGTCCATCTCCAGAATGGAGCAGTGATGAGGTTTAGTAGCCCTTGCACATATACACACAGAAGACTTGCTAAGAAAATCTGGGGAAGGCTCAGTAGAAAACTGAGATTTTAACTGAATTTTTTTTCTGAATATTTCGTGACTTCCACTAGTATTGAGATAGCATGGATTAAAAAAAGCCTAAACCAGAAAAAAAAAATGTTAAAAACTAAGCATTCTTGCTATTTCTGCTGGCCAAATTCTTTCATTCAAGATAATTTTTTTTTTAACCAAAATTTTCAGATAGAAATTCTATCAGTGCTGGCTGTACATGTACTTAAAGAAAGCAAATTAAAGAATGAATGGAGAAGAGCTGTTACCTGAGTGCACTGGAGTCGTAGAGTCTGCATGCTCCTCTTCCCCCACATCTTTTGCTTCCCCATTTCAGGCAAGTGGTGTCTATTGCCACTCCAAAATATACTGGGGCTGGAATCCCAGCTGGGTGTATTTAACAAAAAAACAGGGGCAAGATTACTTTTCAGGGTGACCAGTTCTGATCTAGACAGGCACTAACATAGAACATTAAGTTATACATTTAAATAGCAATGACACTTTCACACTTTTTGCTAATTTAAGAAGTCACGATTTGTGTTGCCCAAATGCACTTTCTTCCTTACGAAAAATCAGGATTGGGTCGAAAATGAAGCTGGTCATGAGAAAGCCTGCTGAAGTCAGCAAGCATCTTTACCAAAGATAGTGAACTCTGACCTCCAGTACACCTCTACTTAGATTTATTCCCTCATAAAAATGTGACTCATAAAAATATACCTGAAAAATTATTATGAATTCTCAGCCTTATCTGTTCTGTCATGCTTGATGTTGAATAAAGAGATACAGGAAGTAGTTTTTGTGTTGGCTTCGTAGTACAAAGGATCACTTGCAACCTCTATATGTGTTAGCAGGGTACATTTTTACTATATGTCACAGTGATAGAGTTTACAAAGTCACAGAATCACAACATTTTTAAGGCTGGTAGGGACCTCAGTGTCCATCTGCTCCAACTTCTGCTCATTCAGAGACACCCAGAGCATGGTGCCCAAGACCACATCCTGGTGGCTTTTGAAGATCTCCAAAAAAGACACTCCATAGCCTCTCTGGGCAACCCGTGCCAGTGCTCTATCATCCATACAGCACAGAAGTTCTCCGTGATGTTCTGAGGGACCCTCCTGTGCTCCAGTTTCTGCCCAGTGCCCTGGTCTTCGCAATGGGCACCACTGAAAAGAGTCTGGCTCCATCTTTTTTGCAACCTCCCTTCAGGTATTTATACACATTAGTGAGATCTCTCCTGAACACCTCTGTATGGAACAGTTTCAGCTCTCTCAGCCTCTCCTCATAGGAAAGGTGCTCCAGTTTTACAAATATAAATGTGCACCCTCTTTCCAATCTGCTTCCTATATTTTTTAAAGTCATATAATGTTAACTTGTCAATTAGAAGTTGCTCTTTCAAACAATCCAAGTTTAATTCTAGGATAAGCGATTAGTGAAGAATACATTAAAATACATCCAAGAATATGTCTGGACTTACCAAGTACTCTTATTGCCAGTGTGTAGATACCAAGTGCAAATGATTTCAAGTGTGGTTTAATGCATCTAAAAACAGAATGTTAAGTAGAAATATAGAATTGATTGTACATTATTTGAATCAAACTAGAAATCATGAGGGAGGAAATTAATGTTACTTTTCTTTCCTTGATGGTATCGACTTCAATAGAATCACAGAAATATATAAATAACATGATAAAATCATAACAGCAGCAAGGGATTCTAAACATCTATATTCAATATCACATTTCAAGGCGGGACCCTTTCAGATAAGACCAGCACTTTGGATTACTAATACAAGACAGGAACACTGTGTAAAATCATGCATCATAATAATCCCTTTCAATTAAAAATATCTGCTATCATGGCTAATAACCTCAATTAGCAAAAGGTATATAGACACAATATTGCCCTCACCATGTGTCTAGTAGCAAGATCAAACTTCCTGTAAATCATTAAAACCACTGTCTGACAGAACAGGCCATTTACAGCTGGACATTTCTGAGTTTGTATAGGGTCCCAGAACAGATATCAGTCTTTTTGTCTTGAGAACAGCCCTGCTCCAGCCTTGGGCAGGTGGCTCACCCAGAAAAGTGGGAGTGGTAAGGCTGAGAACAGCTACTCTTCTTGTTCATGCTATCAGTAAGGTGCATATAGAACCAAGCTAAGTGTGCTGTTTCACCCAGTTTGCCTATTACAAGACCTAATCCAGCTAGAATCCGTGTACACTGATGGTCCCAGTCACCTGGCTGAAATGGGACGTGCTTAATATGTGTGGTGACTAACAGAGGTGCCTCATTGTGCTACCCGATAAAATTCCCTACTGTTTCAGTCATTTCTTTCACTATGAAAAATAGGCTGAAATTCAGTTGTTACTATGAATTTAAACACCACTTAGGAGGTAAGGCCAATGTTCTCTGAAAGGGGATAGGCTCAGCTTCCATAGAAATTCATGAAGTCAGGAACATCCCTCAAGACATTGCAGAACTAGCTCTTTTGCTCTCCATCAGTTCTGTTTAGTTTTGTTTTTTTTCCCAATGTAGTTGCCCGGACAGTAGTAAGAACCCATATTATAGATTGTACTTAGGTCATCCTCCCATAATTTTGGGAAATTGCAAAATGGCATGAAGATTATGTATGGAAGACAAAATCGAAGTACAGACAGTTAAAAAAAACAACATTGTATGCTTCTCTTGTGATTCAAGTGTTTTGTTCTCTGATGACCTGATCATGGTTTCTCATCATACTGTCTGTTACTCATGGTTTATACAGGCATTGTCACCTATGCAAAACTGAATGCAGATAGTAATCTTTGTTTTGTCCTCCATTATATATGCTACACTAAGGCTACAGTCTAGAAGTTCTTTTAATCAAGCATAAGGACATGGAAAGCCAAGGATGGAAGATAAAAATTCAATATTTATTAGTCGTTCTGTTGGATTTATATCCTTCTCTTTCAGATGGAAAAAAAATAATTGTTTGAGCATTTTAACACCTTTTCCAGAGAAACTGTAGTTGTCTGAGATTGTGAAAGCCAAATCTTTCAGGAGACCTGAGACTTCTTTTTCATTGCCTAATCACATTCTATTAATAGCTTGTGCTTAAACAACAGCTATCTGAAGAATGGGGTTTATTTCCTCCATAACTTCAGGGCTTTCCCAAGTTCCCTGGCAATTGTAATTAGCTTAATACCTCTAAAAAAGACATTTCAGCAAATGACTGTTACCAGCTGCAAGTGTATTTCAGTGATTTCAGTCCTAGTAAACCTCTGAAATAAATGTCACTATATCTTACAGGCTTTTAGGGATTTAGCAGTATTTGTGCTCCATGGCGGCTGCAACAATGGCTGCTCATCTAAAACCATAAAATTGCTTAAGTGCTGGAATCTTATCAGAGATGACAATACTGAATAATCTCACAAACAGGTAACTTGTTAAAGAAAACACACACCCAAAAACCAAACTTAAATGAAGTCTGCAGCTTGACCTTGGGATTGCTTACAAAGAGTATTTGTTGCTGGTTTTTTTGTTTGTTTGGTTGGTTGGTTGGGTGTTTTTTTCTGGGAACAGAAGCATACTTTTGGTTCAGACAGATTTCCAGGGAAAGCAGTCAGTGATGGATTTCAGAAAAACAAGCACGAGCTTAAAGTGGAATTGTGCCCGCAGGTCACTTACCGGGAACAAAAGAAAGGGATTGAACTTAATGAATTCTGTTTTATTTAGCCGTGCATTGGATTCTGACACTTCAGTTCAGCAGAAAAACACTTAACTCCTCAGTTTCAATTAAGTGTATCTCAAAGTAAAATAATTTTCAACAGGAACAAAAGCTACTGGAGCAGAACCAATAAAGCCATTTTTTTTCTGCTTTTGTATAACATGTTTTAGAATTGTTATTGAAAAAGCACTCCAAGATTTTCTAAATACATCCACTAAGCTGTAAGTCCCCTGGGAACAAGTGGTTGGGGCTGCAAGGTGCAAGCATCTCTGTGCAATTTAAGCTCAGTTTCAGCTTCGTGTGGTGGAAACAAGATGGAGAACCGGAGGCTAAGCATGACAGTGATTGTGCAAAGGCCCTGTGTGATACCACAGCTGTACATTTTCACTCACATTCTTCACGGATAGAAGGTAAAAAGTATGTGGAGGGATATGGGAAGGAAACTGCATCCTCACCACTTTTTATTCAACAGGAAATCCTGCTTTACTAGGGGCAACACAACATCTGAATTTGTTATCCTCCTCTTGGTGCATAGACTCGTAGACTGTTCCAATAGTGCATAAACTTCAGTAGAAAAAAAAATAAATTAAATATGATTTTTCTTCCTGCAGTTACTCCTTGGACAGACACCATATGTTATTGCAGTGCTCAGTGTAACACCCTTCACAGTGAGTGGGGAAAGCTATGTGCATGGGTCAAGGTGCAGACCTTACTGTCACTACCTGTGGAAATCAGTGGGGAAGTATCCTCACCTCAACCATTTCTGTAAGCCTTTGTACGAGCATTACATCTGGCTCAGGGTAAGAATCACAGCTGAAGTTACATTTCCTTGTTTAGATTTTTCCCTATAGTCTATATAGCCAGTTCTAACACAGACTTTTTCCATGTGGCATAAAAACACTGTCCCGTTCCAGAAAATTTCATTCAGAAGCAAAGAAAATTTGGGTGTAAGAAAAAGCAAAAATAATAAATCTTAGTTAGAGAGTATTTAGTGTTGTTTTGTTTGAGAAGTAGAACATACACATCTGGAAATAATTTGGAAAAAGGAACTGAGAAAGAAAGCCTTCCAAGGCAGAGCAGTGCTTACTTAGAATCCAAAAATTGCAAGAAGCTGACAAAAACCCAGATTAATCACTGGAAGTATTATGTTCCTTTTGCACTTTCTAAAATTAGTTTAGAAGCTTATACTCGGTGATGGACAAACAGTCCCGGCAGTTAAGTACATAGTGGAACAATCCTTTGGGACTAACTTTTAATAAACTCATGATTGCTACAACAGAAAAAACTCCAAAACAAAAAAACAGCTCATGTAAAATCTTTTTTTATTATTATTATTATTTGAAGAGGGAAATGTAGGATATAACAATGATACGGAACAATACAACAGACTTGAGGAGAAGAGCTGAGTGTATGTAGATGGTTTGGGTTAGGTCATCTCTGTGCATGTGTATGCTGGTATACATAGGAAGCAAGAAAAGCTGACTACCTATAAGCATATATATGCACACATTTCTATGTGTAAAGCTCATTTCCATCCATGCCATGGCTGTTTAACACTGTTCTGGTAGAGTAAAAGGTATTAAGTGAAGTGGAACTTGACATAAATGATAGCTAGGCCTCCTATACTATGTTTAAAATCAGAAACATGTAGCATGCGTCTATAACTATAAACACACTGTTGTGTGAATGGTAAAATGCCTGTTAATGAATGAAAAACATAATTTGAAAGCTACCTCACAGCTGAAAACATTTTACAGTATTAGGGAATGGAAAGAGACCCAGTTTCCTACATCAAAACATCTTGAAAACTTTTGCCAACGTTAGCAGAAATAATGATTGCTTACCTTAGAAGAAGTATGTATCCTGGTGTGCCACCTACTGACAAAGTATATGAAGTGATAACTGATATTACCAGAAAGTATAGGAACATTTTCGGACACTCATTTCCTTTTTGACATGGTCCCATCACAGCTGAGGAGCTTCTTGATGGAGATTCCAGAATCCCTACACAGCTGCAGTTAAAGAATACCTGTAAGACAGCAGGTGAAAGTGTGTGATAACCAGAGCAGCAAGAAAGTGCCTCAGGAATTGCACATCTTTCTTTTCTGGTTAGCCAAAATTTTAAATCCTAACTGGAAAAGGGTTTTCCACAGGAAAAGGCTTGTTAGTTGAGGAAAATTTTATGAAGAAAATACCTACTTTTGATGAATGCATTTCCTTTTTTTAATTATTATTATTATTTTTAGTAGTTTTGTAGTTTTCTAGCCAGCAGCTAAAATAACTCCTACATTCTCTTCTTGGAATTTCTAATGGAAACACCAGTTGAGAGAGTTTTAAATGTGGGTGGCAGATAGCTAAAAACATCAGAAGTTTCTGGTTGGAGAGAACATGCCTTAGTCATTTTTAATTCACTCACTTGCACAGAACTGGGCTATTAGGAAAGCTACCACATAATGTATGGAAATGAAAGGCTCTCACAGTGTTTTTCCCACTGCCGTTGGATGCCTGGCAGCCGGCGAGACACGCAGAAATGTAGGTGATGCCATTCTCTCCACAGATAGGATCCCAGTCATTCTGGGAGCACATGCAGCCCAAGTTGCACTCTGAGAACAGGCCTTGCTCATAATCAACCTTCTGCTTGATCCTGCAGGAAAAAGAGGAACTGTAGTGATGTTTTCTGACACGTGTGGAGAAAATTGTTATCAGTTCATTGGGTTTGTGTCTTTAGGCCATTAAGGCGTAGTCTCTTCCTATCAGTACAGCAGGGTAGATTCTTATTTCTCTGTTGTCATGAAGATTTCACAATATTAGAAAGGGATTTCATAAAATCACACAATCATAGAATAGCCTGGGTTGAAAAAAAAACAATATTCATCTGGTTTCAACCCCCCTGCTATGTGCAGGGTCGCCAACCACCAGACCAGGCTGCCCAGAGCCACATCCAGCCTGGCCTTGAATGCTTCCAAGGATGGGGCATCCATAGCCTCCTTGGGCAACCTGTTCCACCGCATCACCACCCTCTCTGTGAAAAATTTCCTCCTAGTATCCAACTCAAACCTCTCCTATCTTTGTTTAAAACCATTCCCCCTTGTCCTGTCACCATCCACCCTTGTAAATAGCCGTTTCTCATCCTGTTTATACGCCCCCTTCAAGTACTGGAAGGCCACAATGAGGTCTCCTCGGAGCCTTCTCTTTTCCAAGCTAAACAATCCCAGTTCCTTCAACCTTTCCTCACAGGACAGGTGCTCCAGCCCTCTGATCATCTTAGTGGCCCTCCTCTGGACTCACTCCAAGAGCTCCATGTCCTTCCTGTACTGGAGGCCCCAGGTCTGGATGCAGTACTGCAGATGGGGCCTTGCAAGAGCTGAGTAGAGGGGGACAATCACCTCCCTCTCCCTGCTGGCCACTCCTAATGCAGCCCAGGACATATAGTTGGCCTTCCAGGCTGCAAGCGCACACTGCTGGTTCATGTCCAGCTTCTCATCCACCAGGACCCCCAAATCGTTCTCAGCAGGGCTGCTCTCAAGGAGTTCCTCTCCCAGTTTGTATAAATAACCTGGGATTGCCCTGACCCAAGTGCATTTATCCAAACTGAGGAAACTACCTTGCAAGACAACTCTACCTGCACCTTCATCTAGCTGCTGATGAACACAACCACCATGCAGCTCCAGGGGCTGTAATAGCAGGGCTTGGACCAAGTGTACCTCATAGCAAACACCATGGTTAACTCATGGTTAATTCATTAAACATTCAGTTTTGGGCTTGGAGGCTGTTAAACACCATGAGTTGCTCAGTAGCACATAGAGACAAGGAACAACTAGTGGAATCTCACTCCCTGACTGAACTCTTCACATTTCCTGGAATCTCCGTGTTCAAAGGATGGGTCCTATGGCAATAATAATTAAAAAATAATCAGAAAAATAATCTGCACTTGTGGCACAAAACCCAAAGAACTGAAGGCAGCAGTCACAAACAGGTTCTGACACTGCCCACTGGAACAGACAGAATGGTTTTCACTGCTTTGAATACACTTCTCAGAACAATATTTAGGTCATTCACTTTTTCAACAACATATACTTTGTGGAATACAACGATCAAGGAGTTTTCTTCACAATAGCACTTTATGCTGAAGTTTGCCCTTCCCGGCATACCCATGGTAAGATACGGTCAGTCCGGCTACATCTGAGTTCTCACAGCCCATGGCAAACAATGAGAGCAACAGAAGGTAACCAAAAAAAGATGATCCTAGGGAGATTTTTGCAGCCCCTAAAACACTGATTCTGAATTTCTTCATGATCAGTCCCCCAGAGAATATGCCAAAGGCCACAGCAGGAATGTTGATGAGACCTGAAATCAAACAGAAAAATTGGTATTATTGAAAACTAGCTCAGTGAACTATCCTCCTCAGCAACTAAAGCAGCAGCACTGATAACACGAAGCAGTAAAATAAGAATCTCCTTCAAGTTGGGCATTTTATTTGTCCGAATTTGTTTCTGTAAATGTGCTTTTACTCGCTTTTGACTTGCTCTTAGGGAAATGCTTCATTGGCATTGATACAAAGCTTAGTATCAGCAATACCTTATATAAGGTCTAGATAACAACATTCTAATTTCTCAACCTAGGTGGTTTTCTGAGCTATAAGTTTGTCAGAGAAGGGACCACTGTGGTGTTGATTCAAATATTCCTAGTGCTGTTCCTCATGAATAGTGCTCTAGGCTCAGAGAAGTTGCCTGGGACATTGGGCTGCTATGGACAGCCAAGGTCCTGTGGGGTTCTGGCACAGACCCTCCTTGTGTCTCTATTCATGTCCCTCACCACAGAGCAACAGCAGAGAAGGACCAGCAGAGGCCATACTCCAGGACTGCGCTGCCTGAGGAATCAGAATAACAAAATGGCTTGGGTTGGAAGGGACCTTAATGGTCATCCAGTTCCAACTCCCTACCATGGGGAGGGTTGCCACCCTCTAGATCAGACTGCACAGGGCAACAGTCCGGCCTTGAACATCCCTCCAGGGAGGGGCTGCTTCTCTCCTTTCCTTTTGCACGGGCAACAAGAGCCCAAACTGCAATTCTCAGGGGCATATTCAGTTTTACCCAGGGTTACAAAGCCTGGAGAAAGACCTGCTCCTTCTGTCTTTACTGAGCCATAAAACTAACGATTCCCCAAAGAAGCCTCAGCCAGGGAGAGTGCAAGCGATATGCCATCACATTCACACACAGGAGATATATGCAATTTCTCCTGTTTTGGTTGTTGGAAATGCTCCCCTAGCTGAGTTTTGTATCCCTAAAACATACATATAACCAATGAGCACCCTTCTTGTAATAGGCTTCATGCAAACAGGTGGAAGAGCAGTGAAGGAAATATGTAACACTGTGTGACCACTAACTCTTACTGGAATAGTTCTGCTCAAAGCCATGTCCATACTGGTAGATATGGACAAGATAAAAAAAATTCTGCTCAGTACAGATCTATTTACATCAAAAAGATGTAAATAGAGACTACCATAAAAGAACCATCAAGCAAGGTACACTTTTCTGGATTTCATAGTTACTGAAACTGATTTTCCTAGCTTTACCAGCTAGCTTCGGAACATTAAATTCTGGTTTGCAGAGTTCTGTATTTGTTTTGCAGCTTTTATTTCATGCTGACATCTAGCGGTGCTGAGCTGAGTGAGTGTACAAAACAAAAGCAAATACAAAAGCATCCATGCCTTGGAACATATGATGAAGTTTCTGAAGTTTATTCAGATTTCAAACGACTTGATGAAAAATACATATTCACGTTGGCATCTGATCTCCCTACTAGGAAGTGCACTGGGAATCTCTTGAACTGCTGGCTGAGTAAGTGTTAAACCCATCTGCATGCATGGAAAAAGCAGTGCTGAGCATTGATGCTAGAAGTATGCATGACATTATGAAGAGAATTATTCCATCTGGCAAAAGCATAAGTCAGTACATTGGCAAGTATGATAGCCCCATTCAGTTACTGCTGAGTTTCAAGAGACTTCACTGGGTGGCATTTTTCATCTGCATTCATGTGAAAATTATATTTCAGGGGATTTCAGAAGTAGCATCCAAAGGGCAGCATACGTAAATGTAGAGTCACAACAATCTCTTGTGGGTGCCCTGTCCAAACACTTTGAAGCTGCAGCTTTTCCTGTTCTCTTTTTCTTGTATGGGGAGATTGGGACTGAGTGTGGGAGCTGCATGATGTACCAGAAAGCACACACACCATGCTTGCCCATTCCTATGCACCTCTTTTATTCATACATACGTTTTATGGCCTTATCGATCAATCTATTGCTTGACATTGGCATCATGGAAAACAATATTGTGCATCTATTTATGGAAAATAATACAAACACACCCTTTTTCTTTCTAACATGTTCCTTAGTTTGTGACTATTGAAAAATATCCTCTTCTAGCCTCCAGCATGCTTTGTTATTGATGTTACAGTGCTTCAAATTGCTCTGACAATTCAGATGTCCTTCAAATATATGGCAATAGAAATAGAAAACCAAAAAAGAAATAGTAAAAATAGCAAAAAAAAGTTTGAAGAGGAAGGGCAAGAGAAATAGGCACTGTTAGTACAAGCAAGCTTTCTCAGCAAGAGCAGATTGAAAGAAGAAAAGGGAGAAAAGGGGAAAAACACTTTGTTGTAGTGATGATCACTTGGCTAAGACCCTTCCCTAGCTAAGCTGTCACATTTTCCCTGGTGGATGTAGTCTGTATGCTTTGTGAAATCAGATGGATCTTAATCCTCACTCAGTTTGCACATACCTGAAAGCTTAGCTCCAGAGAATCTGTAAATACAATGAGAAGTACTGTGCTGAATGTAGGGATTGTTTTCAGGACTTTCTCTGGCTATTGCCTATGCCTGAAGATTTCTCCTTGCTTCTAGGGGTGCAGTGCCAGGAAATTCCAGCCTCTATCTTTAAGGAATTAACATAGCATAATGGATCACTACAGCTTTTCTGCATATATATACTTCGTTGCTGTGCAACTAAAGCTTCTCTCAAATACGGCAGATCCCTCTGTATTGAACAGACATAAACCTCTTTGCTGTCTAATGCTGTTGAGTCACTGTACCTCAGAAACTGAGGCTGAGCCTGTAGGTTCAACAAAGTGGACAATGAAGTTCACCATCCTGAAGACATCCTCAAAAAGCAGCCATCTCAATACTCAATGCTGCCCTTGCAGCTGGATGAGAAAGGTATCTTCTTCCTGTGAGTCTGGCAGAGCAGAAGCTCAGTGCTGCCAGCAGAACCAACATTGTCCACTCTCAACCTGTCCATACAGTCTGGGGTAACTAACTCTTAGAGTTAGGGCAAAAATACTTGATTTCCCTTCACCTGCATTGCACTGAGATAATGTTAATTTTAATTCATATGTTATACGATCATTTATATGACTTTAATTTCCTTTTACTTAACGCCAACCTCTTTGGAAAGTAAGAAAGCAATATCACAGCTACTATACGGTCAATCTTTTAGCATGCTCTGAGTTGATCTTCATTTTGTTGAAATAAGTGAGAAGCCAGCAAGGAAACAGATCTATCTGATGATAAATTTATGTCAAGTATTTTAAAATAAATTATTTTTCAATTTTTCTAGAAGAACTGGAAATGAAGTATCAAATTGTGGAATCTTTTACAGATTGTTCAACCTTGTACAGATAAACTATGAGCTAACAAGTGCTAAAGCAGAAATAAAGTAACTTACCTTCTATGAGCAACTACTTAAAAGCCAGTTAGGAAAGAAGGGAGAAAAAAAAAACATAGCTTCAAGAGCAATTTTCCCTTTATGTATTCATACACGAATACTAAAATGTCCATTTTTTAAGGAATCAAAAAGCAGATATAGCATTACCTATAACAAAATTAGTTTTTGAAGATGTTTGCCCATACTGTTGTTCAATATATTTTGGCTTATATGTCACCATGCCAATTAAAGAATTGAAGTGAAGGATACTTGCACACAAATACAGACTATAAACTGGATTTCCAAAGAGGTTCTTCAGTGATGGCAAGAAGTCTGTAAGACAAAACAGGAGAAATGACAAACAGACCAGAGAGAGTAACTGCTGTGAATAATGCTTTGTAATCTGCATCTTCCAGAGGAGAAATGCACGATATGTTTTGGGGAATAGAGTCCCACTACGTTTGTAAGAGATGCACTCCTGGATGCTTGGAATGGTGGACTAAAGTACTAAGAATCAGCTTTCCAGAACAGTCACCTTGATTTAGGTACTTTCTTTCGATCAGAAAACAGGGCTGAGCTGTTACTTTGTGTCCTCAACAGCCACAACATCTTTCAGCTGCAATTAGGAGCAGATGGTGCTATGCACAGCTGACAGCAAGCACAGTCATTGAGTTACAGACTGAAGTACTGAGAGAAAATACTTTTGGCAATGTACAGCCAAGGAAATGCAGTTGTACAAAAAAAATACACTTTTGTTAAAACCGAGTTAGTCTCCTGAAGTTCTGTACCTGGTATGTTCCTTTCTTATTCTGATCAGCCATTATATGCATTTTATGGATGACTATAAAGGAAAAGAAGGTTTACTAGAAACTGAGATTGTCAGTTTTGACACCCCACATCTACAACAGCCAAATTCTGTGAATGACAAACTTTTACAGTTTTGTTATATTTGCTGTATCACTAGCATTATTTTGAAACTCTCAGCTGGATAAATTCTACACGCAAGAGCAGGTCTACTGAACAACTAAGAGACCCTTTTTGTGCATACAAATTATGTGGAAACTGACATCTGAGGGAAAAAAAATAATTATGAGGTTGTTAAAAAGTTTGAAAGCTAGTGTAGAAAGACTCAGCAGTCAGGACAGAAGCTCCGATGACTTGCCTTTTGCCATCTCAGCAAACTTCATTTGTGGTTGGTAAGATTTTTGTTGCTCTTTGTTATCCTGAGTGATGAATTTGGACTGCTCAGAAGAGGTGCTGGAATCCTTTCTGCTCTCTGGTTTTGGGAGGTGCTTGGGCAGGAACCAGAAGGGAATACCAGCCAGAACACTGATAACACCTGCTATTAGGTAACCCAGCCACCAGGCTCCCACCCATTGCACATCCTTGTGAGTTATTGTTATGCTGTCTGGAGAAAGTCAAGAAAGAAGAAAAAAAAAAAAAAAAAAGTTGTTTAAGGAATCTTTGCTGATAGCAATGAAGATGATTTTGTGGGAAAATTTTCTCCAGAGAAGTCCGCTCTCCCACCACCAGATTTAGCTGTGCCATGTGTCTCTATGGATAATATAAGAGCAATTTAGCAATTTCAGGGAGGTGACAAGGTTTGCTGATTCGTGTGTCACACTGGTGTCCTGTTCCTGACATCAGGGTGTCCCAAAACTCTGCTCACATGTTCCTGAAGAGGCTATGAGGATCGGGCCACACAGTGGTCCAGTTAACACTGCTGCACCAACTATGCTGTTCTGCTTAAGAGTCACAAGCCCAGCTAGGAGAAAGGTGTTGTATCAGGAGGAAGTTAGTTAAGAACTCTTGCATGCATTGCAAGACCCGCTTTCTCTGCAGTGATGGTCTATTGGAAAATGAAAAAGGAATTCTCTTGGCAAGAGCCTCAGTCCTGTCTCTTCCAGGTGCCTACTGTCTCCCCGTAGCTACTCACCAACACCTGAGGGCTGCAGCTGAGGCTGAGCTGGGTCAGAGGGAGCATTGGGCCTCCTATTTCTTCCATATTTGGCCTCGTGGATAGATTTTACTTCATGAGGCACTGCACTGCAGTCATCCATTTTATCTCAGAGAGTAGCTGCTCTGCCCTCATTAGCCTTTTATCTATAAAAGCTAACTTACTAGTTCTTTAACTGGAACACACGCCTAAAACAGGCATACTAGAACTTAACTGATTTTTTTAAACTTGAGTTTTCTGACTTACCAAGGTCTACAAAGCCAATGTCAACATAAAGTTTGGCACACAGAGATCCAAGAAGAAAGCCAAATATTGGACCTATAATTGCAAGTGTCTGTACGCAGCCTGTAATGGAAACCACGGAATTGTTACTCTTCTGAGTGAACATCAGCTCCTGCTGCACAAAAGAACACAATACAACATGATAGGTAACAAGTGAGACAGTCTTAAAAGACTAATCCACTTTTGCTCTCTTGCACATCAGTTACTCAAATTCGCACTTTTGCAAGAAGGAAAAAACAACAATAAAATTTCACGCACTTCAATGTCACTTTGATATTTTGTTGTTAAAGAACAATTAAAAACCAATATTCAGTCCAACATAACAAATCACGGAATTAGATAGCCTAAACTTAATAATGGCACCAACCTATAATTACTATAAACTATAAAAAGCTGGCTAGATTCAAGTAATTGGAAAACAAATATCATTTACCAAAATAAATTTTAAATTGTGTTAGACAATGAGCAAGCAGAAAAATCACTTTGATTTGGTATCCAATCTTACCATATTTCAAAACTCCTTAAGCTAAACATTCCATATTTTGAATGTTCAAAACTGATCTGGAAATCTGGAAAGACTGAATCTTTTAAACAGAGATCCTGAGGTTTTTCCAAGCTGGAAACTGTGAGAGGAGATGTTGATGGAGAAAGACCTTTCGGTAATATTTTAGGTGAACATACAGATCTCTTCACACAATGAATACAAGAAGAAAAAGGTGATATCTACTTTTTCAAGCCTCAATTACTATTGGTTGTAATCCTGCTTCAGTCTGAAGGGGAAGTCATGAGTGCCCACTGAAATTCTATTTTAAGTGCTTAAAATAACACGTTTTTATCACTTTCCAGAGAACTGAATGTGCACAGAGGCTCAGCAGTCTCCATTCAGAAGAATTAGGAAGATTAGAGTAACAGCAGGAACCCTAGATCAAATTCTTTCCTCAAATTAAGATAATGGAACTGTGCTAGTGTAATTAAAGGGGAAGTTGGAACCCTTAATGTATACGATTGTTAAATAAACTTTAATATTGGAAATAATGCAAGTAAAACAATCAGGGCAAGTCAATTTAACAACAGTCACTCCATTAGTAAAAATGACTACATTTTCTCTAAGGAAAAATCCATTAGGAAAAAAAATGTGAAGTATTTACTTTACCAATGTATAAGGCAGCATTCTCTTCAATGGCATAATCATCAATGTATGTAATTCCTAGAGGCTGGATAGGAGTTTCACCTATTCCACGCAAAAGATTTCCCAGTAAAACATAGATCCACATGGAAGAGCCTGCTTCTTTTTCACATCCTGGGTATATCACAAGAGAGACAACCATGTGTTTTTATCATTACATTTTCACAGTGAATGCACAGGACTTCTAAAATGCTTTTAACATGGGACAAGCAGTGGGAAAGCTGAAAAAAGTTTTGGGGCCAACGGTGGTGGTAGCAGTTTTAACCCCATGAGACTGAGGTGGATACACGTCTAGCAAGAACTACTCCAGGTAATTAGTAAGATGCATTAAAAGTTGGCCAGTTTTATAAATATCTTACCACCACAGAACATCCAAAGTTGGACCCCAAGGATCTTGCAGCCCACCTCTTGGCTGCATGCAGGACCAGCCAAAATTCAAACCCTGTGTCTAAGAGTGCTGTTCAGATGCTCCGTGAACTCTGGCACTCAGCGCAGTGCCCACAGCCCTGTGCATCCCGTTCCATGCCCACCTCCCTGTGCTGCAGACCCAGCCCCTGACCCCCAGCTGCCCTCCCCTGACAGCTCCATGCCGTTCCCTCGGGCCCTGGCGCTGTCACACAGAGCAGAGCTCAGCGCTGCCCCTCCACTCCCATTGAGGAGCTGCAGCCGCCATGAGGCCTGCCCTCAGCTCCTCTGCTGGCACTGAGCACACCTCAGTGGGGAGACAGCTTCCGGCTCTGCAAAACAGAGGGCAGTGGGCAGGAAGAGAAATGAGGAAGTGGGTCTGCAGTCTGGAAGACCTAATCTGCTATTTCCATCACGACGAGTACCCAAAGGCTTGTTTCCTGACAGAGGGAAGACCAAAGCTTTCCTGTGTGAGTCCTATGTAAGTTTGGGGTTTCTGCAAGCCACGATGCTGCAGAAAGTTGCTGGAGAAGAGGTGGCAGCCTGAAAAGGCATCTGAGGAGGCATCCTGAAAAGACTATGAGTAGAGGCAGATGTTCATTTGCTTTTAAAAAACTTGTTTCACTAGGAAGATCTGGCTTTTCTATGGGATAGGTCCTTCTGATTCCAATTTTTTTCATTCTAATAAAGCCAGTGTTTGAGAGCCTTCAGGTATGTTCTATGGTGCTCATCACAGTATGTAAAATAGATTGCTCTCACCTGCATTTATTTTGGCTTGAGATTTTTCCAGGGCCAAGAGTGGAGTTTGGCTTTTCTCCTGCAGACATGGAGAGATGCTAACAGTTGAATTGACGGTGGAAGGAAATCTTTCATACTGATATCTGTTTACAAACCAAAGTTGTTTTTTTACTCTCCCAACTTAGAAGAAAAAAGAAACAAACAAATCTCTTGCTACCATGGAGGAAAGCACTTAAATACAGCACTTGAATGCAGATTTTATCTGCATCTAGAATTACAAATGATCTGTTTGTAGTGGATAAATGTCACTTGGCTTATATTGTAGTAACGTATGAATATTCCCCATTTAGTTCTCTCTGTCACAGTGATGCATTTCAGTTTAACAGGAAATCTACTGTACTGTGATAAATTAATCTGTACTAAAGAGAATCAGACAGTGGGTGCTCACTCTGACTCTTGTTTGATACTCATATTGTCTTCATGATTTGTCATCTCTTCACCAAATCTTCAATAATTCTTAAACCATGTCAAAACACAGCTGATATTTGAGCTCGAAGGCTAATAAAACTTAAGTGGATTAAAACTTGGGATGGCATATGTGTTAAAATATTAGCTCTGCTGTAATAAAATAAGTCTTTGTAATAAATATTAGATTCAACATCCACATTTGTATGCAACTATTTTTGTGGACCTTTTCACAGTCAATGCTTACATATCTCAGTGAACTAGTATCCAGCATGCATCGCCCAGTTGGAAAATACCAATCATTTTGCGCTTACCGTCCCATGAAGAACTGGGGCATTGCAATTAGGAATGTTCCAGCTGACATAATTAAGCAGCCTGCTCCAATTATTCTTGGCCTGTGAAGCTTCGCTCCAAAGTAGCTTACAAAAACTATGATTAGGAGGTTCCCTTAGAGAGTACAAAAGGAAAACTAAGTTTAATGGCTTGTTGATAAAACACCCCCTAGTAAAATTATTCACAATGTATGCAGCTATTTCAAGGGAGAGGGTTGATTCCATGTGGTTGGTACTTCAACCTCTTTCCGGGCATCTTTACAGGAGCCCAGTACCTTTCATGATAAGAAAACATTTGGAAAAACAACTGGAAAAGATAACTGTGTCAGATGGTAGAGCAACAGCGCTTTATATACCAACTAAGATTTCATTTCCATGAATACCACAACTCACTGAACAGCCAAGAGACAAAGCCAGTAATTTGAAATAGCAAGAAGTGATGTCATACTCCTAATCTTAGTGCAAGGCTGGACAATGAACACAGATTACACAGTTAGAGTTTTGTATCGCTACTGAAGGAGAGAGAAGGCTGAAATTTTTGAAAGTTGTTGAATTCTCATTTTTCAGTTAGTATGTCTATTAGTATTAATTAACTAGCAGATAAGCATATAAAATCACAAAATATTTAGGACTATGCTGATTTGCATGTGTTAGCAACCATATCCAGTGTAATCATATTGACAGTCATAATGATTACTACTAAGTAAACCTTGCTCAGTTTTAACAGTCAGAGAAGATTCTTACAAACATTTTTTCACAACAAATTGCATCGTATTTTTTTCTGAAAGCAAAAATGAATTTATACAGCACGTACCAATTTCAAAACTGCCATCAATAACTCCAACCAAGGAGGAAGGGATATCAAATCTTCTTTCTATTTGCGTGATAGTGCTTTTCAGATAACTTCCTGACAGTGCTTTAGCAAAATAAACAAAAGATAATGCACCAAGAAATATCTGTGAAAGAAATTGACAGTGATTAAAATCAGGAAGATTGCTTTACTTTATTAGTTATTTCTAAGCTGCTTCACATCTGCATTAATGTCCTAGTCTGACTCAGGATTGGGCTTTGGAAATGAAATTTTTTGACCCCAGTGGTTCACACTACAAACAAGCAGAATAAATTCCTGCCAAAATAGTTAAAGTGGAAGATGCACTCCAGAAAGGCACTATAACAACTAAGGGCTCTTCAGTGTTTGGGACAGGATTCCCAGCCTGAAATAACAATAAATATCAAGCCTGACATAACTCCCCACACTGAAATGTAGGATGAACACAAGGGCCTCAGAACCAGCTGTTCCACTCCTACAGTGCTATTGCCTAATGTAAACATAGCTTTACTAAATTTACTAGTTCCAGGGATATTCACACACCATGAGGTTCATGTTGGAAACCACAAGTTTGCCTTCTACCTTCAAATACAGGCAGGATTAATTGAATATATATGGCTGCTGTTTGCAAAAAGTGTCAAAAAGTGTAAACAAAAAATTAAAATACACAGTTTTGTATGATATACAGCAAGACTAAGACTCTTGTCCTACTCCTTAGGTCTGACTTGTGGGAAATCAGGCTGGAAGCTTTTCCATCATGCTGGAACCTTGCCAGTGCAACACTCCTTACGACATCACTTTTGACAAGGCACATTAGTAGTAATATTGACGTCACTGTTGGATGCCAGTTCTCATGTCAAGGTTCAAAAATACCTCTGTGTCACATTCAATGCATTTTTTCTTTATACAGAGCTGGTTATTTCTCTTTCAGAAGCATTTCTGTGTAAACAAACAGCATCTCGCTCTTTTTTCCCATGGTGAAGGCTCTCAAAAATCTCTCTATTAAAAATATTGCCTTAATCTTTTACATTTTCTGTGTGTTTATGCTCTTGGATTTTGAATAGCAATGTGAAAGCAACTGTGGTTTTTCCACAGTTACAGGTGAAATTAGAACTGTCTAATTTCTCTGTCCCTCTGGTACACATTTTTCTAGTGGGTTTGGAGCTGTTCCTGCAGAGAGATGGAGAACATGTGCAACAGTGGAAAAATGCTCCTGATTTAGGTCTTGGACGGAAAGGTGCACAGGATTTCACTTTGTTCAGTGGTCTGTGAATGACTGTAAGTAAAATATCTGTCTTTTCTGTTTATGAAGGTAATTTTGAAACACAGGAATGCTGGTAATTAGTTCAAAACAAAACAAAACAAAAAGAAACAAATCACCATCAACAACAACACAACACATTATTTTGTTGGTTTTTTTTTTAGTCCAAAGGTTAATCACAACATTGTGGTTCCCAGAAGCGAAAAAAAAAATAATATCTGGCCCAGAAAAAATCTGAGTTGAAATATTATTTCTTTTCTATTTTTGGATCTAATAAGCTGATTCCTAGCTGGCTAATCTATGATTGGAGTTTTATTCAGTGAAAGGATTGGATTATTTTAGAGCAAATGGAAGAACAATGATAAATTACTATTGTGCTACACATTTAATTAATACAACTCATCTTCTGTTTCAAGGCAGGATCCCAATTCCGGGCCTTTACAGGAGCAGGGAAAATGAGGAAGAATATTGAGGAAATAAAATGTTGATAGCAGTTATTAGACTCATTAACGTGACTATATCTTAACTGCTTTGCTTAATATGTAGACTTCGGTTGAATAGGCATTGGTCTTGGTGACTTAATTGGAAGCTGAATCGGGATCTATGAATAAATTGCCAGTATCTTCGTTCATTTAGAAGAACAACAAAAATAAATAAATAAAAAAATGCTATCTGTAAAGAGCTAGGCAAGGCTGATGAATCATTTTCCATATAACTCAAATCATCTTTCTCACTGTTATATGGTGATTTATTGAGACCCCACCCAGGAGTCTCAGCTTTTCACAACTTGGCTTTGAAAAGTGGGTAGAGATGATGTGCAAATCATCATATTGTCTTCTGTACCCCAGGTGTCCCAGAAAGTGGGGAATCCTCCTCCAAGGGGCAGTGGTCTGAGGTATAGCCTTGTTGTAAGGCAGGGGGCTTCCATTGCATCAGTGTAGTACTGTGGGTACCAGGAATGCTGATAAAGCAGAGATACTTCAATTCAAAGTGCTTTCATACAAAGCTTTCTCGAATCAAGAATGTTACAACAACACTGGACTCAGAACACACAGATCATAATATAAATAATATTTCCCAGCACTTGGAAGGCTACAATCTTAAAAATGCCATCTGTACTAACATCTGTCTGTCTGACTGTAGTATCTGGCTTCTCATACTTTGTTCTTAACTTCACGAAAATAGCATGGTACAATAAGGAGGATATAACTGACCCTTCAGGATGAAGATCTCATAATATGCAAGCCTCAGTCAACATGTTATATTTGAATATTGCCAAAAGTTAGGCAAATACAGACCAAAGGCAGATACTACTGTGGCTTTGAAGTGTCTTTAATAATTTTGTACTGACTCACCAACATATAATCACAACTTACAAAGGGTTAGCTTACAAAAAAAAAAAAAATTTTTTTCTAAGCCCCAACCAGAATATTCGAAAGCTCTTACTCTACCTTTATACCTCCACAACATGATTGCTTTTCCTTGGAAGTAGAAGATTCAGATTTGAATGAAGATCGGTCAACAGGCAGGATTGTGTTGTTTGAGAATAACTGAGCATTTTCTTTTGAAGAAATCTCCATGATATCCCCTGCCTCTAAACCAGAAAACACGAAGAACATTTTTAAAGGGCATCCTTTCAGCTCAGCCTCAAAGTTTGTCATGTGACAGCAACACCCTCTTGTACTGTTTTCGCTACAACAGCAATTATCAAACTTTACAACAGAATCTGACCAGTGCACTGGATGTTTAATTAAGGAAATTTGCAATCCACTTGCCTATCATAATGAAGATTAAATCGTACTCAGTAAACAATCTTCATCTTCATTCTCGTGCTGTCATCAATGTGATTTCATTGAACATTTGCCCAGCATCATCAGCAGACTAAGTGAGGCTAGTTAACATTTTAAATCACATTTCTGGAACCTATATGTAAGTTCACATTTCTGGATGTGACCATGTCTGCAGAGATTTCTCAGAGCTGATCTCTGAATTTCCCACATATGTGGGACATTGAGTAATTAGATCAAAGGAAATTTAGTCTTGTTAATGAGGGACTTGAATTGTTTTAGATTGAAACATTAGCTCTAATCGCCTGATGTTAGCTAATGAGTTACACAAGAATAAAGAGGTTTAGCTCCCTTTACCATTTCAGATAGGGCCTTAGGGCTCAGTGGTTTTGTCAATTGTTACAGGAAAAATGTGAATTTGCTTCTTTGCAGGTAAATACAAAGAAGTAAAGAAAACCTAAATACTGCACTTTGGGAACAGAAGGTATCAGTAATTCTTAAATCTCTACTTACATAGTACAGTACTTGGTTCTTAGTTTCAATCTCTCTAAATCAGATCTGTAAATATTTATGAAATCAGCTTCTGTGTTCACATTTGAGCAGCACTGTTTTATAGAACTGCTGGCCAAAAATAGAAATTCTTATTCTTTTATGTTTGTCTAAAACAGAGATCTTACACAAATGAAAGACATAGAAGGTTTTAAAAATATCTCTGTTTGTATGTATATCCACTCGTATTTGTGAATTTCAAGGATCTTGTGCTTGCAGAAAACTTACAGCCTTCTCCCTCTGCTGTGGTCTTGGGAAACATCACACTGCATTCCACACTCCCAAACTTGTACAGTGGGGAATGACTGCATGTACCTCACAGCACTCACATGGGGGTAAATTCATTCAATCTTAGGAGTATGGGTGTGACTCATAGTGTGCTGCCACGTAAGCACATGAAATAAGCATTTATTTTACAGAAACAGAAAGGATAACATCTGAAACATGGATTAAGATATTTTTCCTTATTTTTGAGCAAAGCAGAGTCCAATTTGGGAAGGTCTAGCAGGGCAGCAGGGACATGTATGATCTCCACTGCACCCCATATACAGGGCTGATGAAAAATGTGCCGTGGAGTTGCTGAGATGGAATAAGACACACATAACTGCATCGTACAAGTTAATGTCTGGTGCTTGAATGCATCATGCCACACTGAGAACAACTTGTGAAAGGACGGAGGATCAACAGCAGTGCTCGAACAACTCTTGTACTTGTCAGTACAAGCACATCTCTTCAGATGTGCAGGCAGTGTCTCTGAAGGAAGCTGTTAAGACAGAGAATAGAACACTGTGCCCCCATAGACCACTGCACTGTTAGCTCTAGCCTTTCCTCTTTTGTGCAACAAGTATAAATATGGGTTTATATACCACAAACTACAGTCACTCAAAGGTCTTTTTGGTTCCATTGGTTTTTTACAGGGAGAATTTGTAATGCAATTCCAGCTGCGCTGTGGGTCAGAGATACCAGACCAAGGAGTTACCCATGGAGTCTGACCCGCTTGGCTGGGGACCTGGGTGTAGCAACAACCTTAGCTTTTTGCCCTGTCATCCTGGGCACCACTTTTCTCCAGTTCGTCATGAAACATGAGGACAGATAGCCTGTACTGGCTCTTCCATCCCAGACATGGCAGGAATGTTGGAAAAGAATAATCCAAAGCAGTGGCACAACATTTCCTTGAGGCCAGGTTACTGGACCAGATAGGCTGATAACTGTAACAAAGGACTAGAGTTTTATCAACATCTGTGTGACTGCACATAGGCTTAGGCATGGATGCATACACATGTACACAAAAATTTCTTACAGTCGTGTCTTTTAGACAACAAACTCCTAACTGCACTAACAATTACTTTGACACAAGATTTAGATTTGCTTGTTGTTTTAAGACATATCTTTACCATGTAATATTTGCAATGATAAAAACATATTTCTTGATTTTAGCAGTCCTTATTGCTAAGCCTGTATACAATGCAGGTTTTCTGGCAGTAAAGATATTCAGCTCTTACATAAGCAAGTAACCATATGGTGAGAAAAAAAACAAGTATACCAAAGCATAAACAGTTAAATGTGTACACACAGACAAAACATTTTCTCTTCCTTCAATCAAATGGCATCTAAGCAGAATTTGCTAATTACAAGTAGTATCCTTGGAAGCTTACATTGCACTCAGAAGATATTAGACATCTTCCATGGGTTAGTCCTCCTAAATCCATTTTGTAACTTTTATTAGAAATTAAGAATGCACTGTGTAAGGCTGTTTTCTGTCTTAAAAAAATTCTTCCCATATTTAAAGCTGCTCTTCTTCATAATAGTCAAGGAAGAGTAGATGCATAAGTGAGAGGATTGCCTAATTCTGCCAATGCATTCTGCAATACTAATTGTGAAATAGCAGAAGTTCTCTTGAACATAGCTAAGCAGGAGCCATCAAAACCAGGGACATTCTCGTCACTTTGAGGATCAAGGAGGGAAGAATGTGGTGTTTTACACTTAGGAAAAATAAAATTAACAGTACTGAAATAAATAAAATGAGCAGAATAGAAAAGCTACCACATCCACTCCACCTATGCACATCTGGGCTGGTGACACTGCCTGGAGGACAGCTACTGGCCACGGTCACAACATCTCCCTGCCTATAGCCAGAGCCCTCAGCCAGGTGCCAGCCCCTGCTAACAGGATTGTCTCCATCCCATTGTGAATGGGTCCCCTGCTCACCTGTGGCACTGCGGGGGCAGCAGCAGCGCGTGCCCTCCCCAGGGCTGGCATGTGGGACCAGCCAGACGGTCAGGTCCGGGAAAGGGCCCGTCTCCGAACATGCATGCGGTGGGCTGAGGCTCCACCAGGCAGCTCCCGGAGTGCCTCTGTGCTCGTTCAAAGCCCAGGCAATGAAAAAGTCCTTCCCCCAGTGGAAACACGTCTGCTCTGCGATAAGCCTCCTTAGACATGCCTTTGTTGTGTGGCAGCCCACAGGCGTGGAAGCTGCACTTGCTAGACTAAGAGGAAACGGCAGACCAGGACAGAAGCATTGTCTTGAAAAGGCAGCTCAACAAGGAGAAGAAAACCCAACTCTTACCTGGCAGCTGAAACCCCCAGATGATGCCTACCTGTTGGTAAGCTCCCTCTATCGTTTATGCTTACCCATACATGCACGCACGGTCTGTGGTCCTAACATAGAAGTGGGAAAAGTTGGAGGGGAAGACCACCTCTTAGAAACTACCCAGCCTAGGGATGGTCCATCTTATATTGGAGGTAGAGAAAGGAATAAACATAGGGGTGGAGGAACTGCTGTCCCTTGTTCTGCCTGAGCACTTGGTATTCGTTTCCCCCATCCTCCTCCCACACCTCCTCACTTTTTTCTTCCTTTCTCCCCTCCTATCAACTCTAGGTATATGGGCATGCAACAGTGCTGGTATGCTAGGTACAAAGTTTGAAGAGCACATAAGCCCTCCCAGGTTATTTTTCTTTGCAATATGCTGCACGTTTGATGGGGCACATGACAAAGGTTTTTTTGAGAGAAAAAATAATCCTGATCATCTTAACTGCTCATTCTCAGAAAACAAGAGACTTAAAGGGGAAATGGACCAGAAAAAGAAAAGAGAGTGGGTGGGAGAAGATAGGATGTGGGGTGAAGAGATTCTGCACTGAGGTTTCCAAACCTTTCCAATGTGTCCAGTCTCCCTGTTCTCCCAAAGCCCCGGAGCAAAGTCCCTGATGAAGTGATGGTAAACCAGCAGGAAAAGAAGTATTAAAGGAGAGAACAAAGCTTCATGGGAGAATCACTCAAGTTTTTTTGCCAGAATCAAAGGAAAATCATGCAAACTTCATTCCATGTTTTTTTCCTGTGCAAGATCTATGGCTGTTGAGATGGCAACTTTAATTTTGAAATTTGTGTAATGGCGAGGGACGCAGCTAATTCTCAGTGCACTTGCTTGAACTGAGGAAGGTTATAGAGCCTGCTAACCTGTTCTGCTAACCTATGTGATTTCATTACACAGACAGAGAAGGCATTAATACAAATTCTTCTTCCTTCCCCCTGCCTGCTCTCCCCCACCCTCTGCATAGGGTCTGTTGCCATGGCAGCTAAAACCCCCCTGGTACTCCAAAGAGGGAGGTGCTAAACACCAACAGTTGGAGCAAATTCCTGTTTTCCTAGGTTTACTACAAATGATTATCCATTCCTTCATTATATCTGCATTTTGGGTTCTTAACACGGCTGGAAATTTATTATATGGCACGTAATTCACATTTTGTACTTTAATATGCCTTACATCCTTATTTGGCTGGTTTGGAAACTTGGAAATCTCTTTTCCTCTTTTCTACAAGATATCAGGGTGCCTAGTAGTCTGCAGGAATTAATGATTAGGAGAATTAAGAGTTCTTTCAGCCTCTTTCTTAGAGCAGCTTACAGCCTGTTTCCTTCAATTATTAGGAAAGCTGAGTTTACACAATACAGGATCTGTATTAGTTGTGCCTGATCTTAAATTTTTCTTGCTGGCCTTGTCTCCTCCAATGATTTCTGACAAACTCCAGCTTTTCTGCCACTGGTAGCCTTTACCACACTGTCATTTGAGATAGGTGAGGCTCCTATTCGGAATCCCAGATTTGTTATAGAAATCTCTTTCACGTAAATCATCCAAGACTTCATTGTGCTACAGATTGTATTGATGAACACTGAGGCATAGTCCTCTAAGGCAAAAATATCTGAAGAAAGGTTTAAGATGAAGTTATGCTTTGAAGAATGAGATCTGCCAAGGTTATTGCAATATTCTTATTGTTTCTGGATTTTGGTTCACTGTAAATCTTCAGCATCAGCTTTTTATCACAGGTATGTTTTTACTGGAATTTCATTACAGATCTTGCTCTGACTTCCTTATAGGTATAGATAACATCTTAACTGGAACTTTACCCAAACAATCCTGAGGGAGATATTTTCCATTATGGAAAGTTTTCTTACATCTTCCAAATGAGTATCACCATTCCACTACGAGCTAATTATAGCAGTTCCTCAGAAACAGTCAATATTTATGTTCTGTACTTGGAGGACTTGGAGATGCTTGGAAAAAATGAACAAAAGATCCTCGCTCAAACTAACTCAGTGAGTTCATCTGACAGAGAGGAAACTCTTGTTTAGGGAGGAACATACCAGTCTAATAGGCCTTCCATACTGTGGATATTGCATAGGAAGGCAGTGCAGTAGATTGCCTACTTCAATTTACCTACAAGAACTGGGGCATGGGAGACAAACCACTACTCGTCATGGAGCAGGACATGCCACCTCCTGTGGCAATGACCACCCTGTTTTCTTTTTTCATTGCCTCCCACAGCAGAGCGCTGCCTAAGTACAGTGACACAAAACCGGCTGGAAGCTCTCTAGGCAGTCTATCAAAGAAAGGTTTTGCTTTCCCATAGACCTAAAAGAAATTGCTTACTTATATATACTTATTCTATAATAGAAGCAAAGCCTTGGAAGCAGATACAGGACAAAGGACCAGACTGAAGGCTGTTCCTTGAGGTTTGTTTCCATTTTCTTTGCATTCTTACCTTGTATTAGTTACAGGAAATTAGAAGCCTGACCACCTTCATTTCTAAAGAACAAGGTTAAATTAATTACATTCCAAAGCCTAGTCTAGCCGAATGGTGAATAGCTGCGACAAGAGCAATGTTAATTCATAGCCATATCAATAAACCCATCACACAGTGGGTTTGTGGGTCAGTCTTTAAATCATCTGACAACAGCAGGTCTCTCAGGTGCAGCTCCAGGGAGCTGCTTCTTCAGTGCACGTCATGAACAAACACTAACCTTGTAAAGTCTCAAAGAAACAGTGTTGTGAAGCATTAAGCTTTTTTCTTTGTAAGACTTTTTGTTAAAGCATATTCTAATCGACATTTAAATCACAAGGTCTTGCCTGCAAGTATAAACTTTACACTGCAGCCTGAAGACAAACAAGAACGCTGCAAAGAAACTCTCAGTTTTTACTGACAGAAGGAAAGTTTCGATTTTTTTTTAAAGAAAACAAAACAAAACAAAACAAAAAATAAATATATATATATAAAAGGATTTAAATAGACCACATTTTCTTTTTTTTTTTTTCTATGATCTGACAGAAAACATATTCCCAAGTCTTACTATTTCACTGGAAAGTAAAGCTGTGTACAGACTTTCAGTAGAATGAATCCTTAACTGCTTAGCTTGACAACTGGCCAGTTATTATTGTATTTCTGCTAAAATGTAAATTCCCTGACTCTGAGCTGCCTTGCTATGCCTGAAACAACTCATGCAGATGGAGAAACAGGTATAGAATCATAGAATCATAGAATCACCAAGGTTGGAAAAGACCTAAAAGATTATCCAGTCCAACCGTTCACCTATTCCCAATAGCTCCTACTAAACCATGTCCCTCAACACAACATCCAGCCTTTCCTTGAACACCCCCAGGCTCGGTGACTCCACCACCTCCCTGGGCAGTCCGTTCCAGTGCCTGACCACCCTTTCTGAAAAGTAATACTTCCTCATGTCCAGCCGGAATCTCCCCTGCCGTAGCTTGAAACCATTCCCCCTGGTCCTATCACTAATGACACGAGAGAAGAGGCCGACCCCCAGCTCACTACAACCTCCCTTCAGGAAGTTATAGAGAGCAATGAGGTCTCCCCTGAGCCTCCTCTTCTCCAGGCTGAACATTCCCAGCTCCTTCAGCCTCTCCTCATATGGCCTGTGTTCCAGACCCCTCATGTATGGCCCAGAGTCCTCATACGGCAGTGATCTCCTAAATCTTCAGCGAGGGCAGTGCTGAAGAGAAAATGCAGCCGGCAAGACCCAGAAAACTGGCTAAAAAGTAATAATTGCTTTTGAAGGAGAGGATTTAAAATCATTCATGTTTACTGAAGGCCATGCAGGAAGCCTGTACAGAGCTCAGGAAAAAAAAAACTCAGAAAGATCCATCTCTCTTAAATCCTTGTCCAGAGAGCAGTGAGCTCAAGGCATCCTGCCATTGTTGAGTCTGGAAAAACAGCTGCCAGAATAAAAGTAACAGCATGATGATAGCCTGGAAGCAGCTATTTGTTTCCAATGAATGTCTCTAAGTACTTGAATTTTAGTATAATTTAACATTATTAAATAGTATTTTCTCCTTCTGTGATACTTAGGAAAACAGCCTGGAGTCAGCAACAAGCAGATACAACCAAGACGTTTACAGTTAACAAATAAAGCAATGCGATTTCACTGCCTGCATAATTTTTGTTGCTTTAGCCATGCTCATCTATTGCTATGGATTCACTTTTTCTCAGTATCAACTTTCCCTTTCATTGCAGTCGAAAGAACATTCTTGTTAGGTGCATAAAAGAGTAGGAAAACCACTCTCAGAAGAAACCTTACAAGTCCCTTTCACATTAGAGAACTAGAGACAAATAACACACATTGGTTGTTAGAAGCAATAGCAGCCTTACCATGGAATGATACCCCCTTTACCACATATGTTCTCTGTGTTGGTGCCTAGGATAACATACAGAAGTGTATGCTCAATGGCTCTGGATTATCTTGAAAACAGCTGCAGAAGGTAACCTTGTAAAAGAAAAGGTAAAAGAGGTAGGAGGTTGTCCTTCTTGAATGATGAGTAAAATGAAGCGTTATCAATTATTACATATACCTATGTAGAACCAAGTTTTGCAAAGATACCAGCTCTGACACAGACTGAAAGAAAGATCCAGCAACATGACACAGCTGTCAAGGCAGGAAGCATTTTTACCCACTGGAGCTCTGGGAAGAATTTTAGTTTAGAAGAACAGAATAAGAGAAACTAGAATTTGGCCAACCAGTAAAGATTAACACCATCAATCTTAATAAAATCTGAGAGCACTTTCTGTTATGCAAGTTCTTTGAACTAGATTTAAACACAAAGATTTGGGCTAAAAATGTGGGAAGAAAAAGTGTAAAGAATTTAGCAGAAGAGTTTATTACACTGAAGGTGTTGAGTTTGTTGAATTCAGTGCCTTTGGCAAGCACAATAATAAACAACTGCCATGTGCAAAACCTTGTGAAGGGAAGTAATTTACCAGCAACGACAACAGAAATCATTGTAAGTGAAGTCATCATGCAGATCAAACAGGACTTTGTTCTTTCTGGCTGCGGATAAGCAGATGTTGCAGCAACCTTTTATCCGCGTCATACTTCCAAATCACTACAGCTGTGTCTGTCCCGTGTTATTTGGTGATGACAACCAGCAGGCTGGCCTGAGTGCAACACAAATCATCAAAGCCTTAGGTGCAACTTTAAACTTGCATGTTTTCTCTCGTGGCTCATGAACAAAGGCAGTTTTGGTATCAGCTTCTGACTGTGAAGTTGACCAACAATGCAGCTGACTTTAATGTTTTTTTTTCCTGAACGTGCCTCTTTTTGAGATCCCAGTGCAGAGTGTTTAAAATCTTCCTTAAGATGGCGTGAGATGGCTGTCCCAGAGCTACTCACTCCATCAGCCATGGCAGCACCCAGAAGTTTGGCAGCTGACTATTAGTGTCCTTTGCTGCTGTACCTCTTTATGAAGAGTCAGATGAAATCCAGAGAGCCCAGGGTGGCACGAGGGATAATGCCTATTGCCACAGGATTTGGGTGAGAGATTTGAAGGGAGGAAAAAAATAAAGAAAGCACTGTTAAGCAGAGTGCCAGCAGTTCCCCGAGCTTTCTATTTTTAGTGAAACACTTTAAGTGGGTTTTAGAAAAGTGGATTTGCTTGAGCAATTGAGAGTAATTTGAACACCTGGAAAACGCAGCATTTAATTGAGCTTCTACTGACTGTGTGTCACAGTCTCCTTTATGTTTTATCAGAGCAGTGGGAGAGCCATGCTCATGTGTGGTCTCATTAGCAGATTGACTGCTTCTGCTTTGTGTTTTGTTGCTCATCCCTTCCCATGGGAACCTCTTGCTGTTTGAAGAGCTCCAGAGAGAGTTCTGTGATTTCTAAAGACAAGTGCATTCTTACCTTGGTAGGGCTGTCTTTGTGATGAGAAGCACTGAATGAAAAGAGCTTTTCTCTGTCACTCCAGCAGTGTGCTTTTTGGTCAGCAGCTGTGAATCTCTGGATTAAATAATTCCATACCATGAAGTTAATTTAAATGCCTGAGACAGACCAGCTGCAGCCTTATGAGCACTTCAGTTAAAATACAGATAACTGTATTTTTCTTTCATATCAGGACCGTTCCCAACTAATACCTTCCTAATCATTGTCTGATGCACATTACCTTACATTTTGCTATTCCAAATTTAAGCCAGAGGACAAATAAGCTGGTGGGAGTTAAAAACTGGCAGCCAGGTTTGTGGCTGATGTTTTTTCCATATTTTGAAAATTGGAATTTTTAAGTTATAGGAAAAGAGGCTTTGACTACATAGCTGATCCAGAAAATCTGTACACAGCCATTTCAGACAACTTGGCTAAAAAGTTCTGCAGATCTTTGATGAAAGTAGGTGATAAAACTTATGAAAAAAATAGGAAAAGTTTTAGATAGCTGTAAGATAGGATATTTTGAAAAATATAAACAGCGATCCAAGAAACCAGCTAGATATCAATAGTGGTATGTGCCATGGACTACCAAAATTTTTCACTGAATAATGACATTATATTTGTCAATACAATTGACAAATTGTCAATCAATAAGGTCCATATTGGACTGAAAAGCAGACAGATGACAGATTTGAAATACTGGTCTTCATCAAAGAAGGATGTTTTTAATGAGGCGTTCCACAGATTAGTTTAGTCACACAGCAGTTAACATGTAATATTAGTGAAATATAGCACAAAATTCTGCTAGTGAAGCTACAGATAATCAGGCATCAGTGAACGTGAGCATGGGGCACAAACACACATGAAAGAAAGCTGGCAGGTTAAATGGTGATTAAACATATACCTGCTTTATCATATAAACACTTCAGAAGAAGCACTGTATGATACCTGTGCACCCGCATAGCCCTGCCATACCCAAACTGGAGAAAAAAAAATGAGATGGAGAAAGGGTAAAATACCTCTTCCACATTGGCAGGTCACACAGTGGCTGCATTTCCAAGCAGGTGCTGGCCAGCTGGTGGGGCCTGTTTCAAACCGTGCTCAAGTCCTCCCACAGCCTGAGCGGGTGAGAGTCTGGAGAGGTGATGGGTCACCCCTGCCGGGCCTGCCAGCAAAAAGCTGAGCACTGAGAGTGAGTTTGTTCGATAAAGGAAGAAGAAACACAGCAAACAGGATACCACAGAATTATATTTATGTTGTACATTTGTCTTCACATTGCAACATCCACATTGTTCATTTTGTGACAAGTATTTCTAATAATTTTGAATACATATTTACTGTATAATACATTTTACCAAGAGGCACTTCCAGTAATTCTGGCAAAAAGGAGCTTCATTATAGTGTCTAACTTACAAAACAGTAAAAATAAATAATGTTTATCTAAAAGATTTTTTTTCCTGTACAGAATCTATTTTGTACAAAACATTGATCAGCCATTAACTAAATCACTTAACAAATACTTGTGAAGAGAATATATTAAGTATTGCTACATGTATTGAGTGCAAGATACTAGTGAAAGGAAAAGAATTATTCCATTTATGAAAATCACCTAAAAATACAAGGCCTTGTTCCTGAAGTGTTTAAAAAGGAGAAGCTCGGTTACAACAATATTGACAAGATATAAATATAAATTAACGTATGCAGTACTTAGTGAAAGGAACACTGTGTTAAAAACTGGCGTGTACAAATCCCGAACAAGATGGCACTTCTCCGCATTGCCACTTTGGTCGGCAGTTCTTTTTCAAAATATTGCTGCAAAGGAATTACAAAGATACCCAAAGCCTTCTCAAATACAGCCGTATATCAAAGCTGTACACGTAAATAGATATATTTCCCCCCTTTCTCTCACCTTCCGAAGCGAACGATTCTGGGAAGGATTCATTTGGAACTATGCTGGATCTGAGCGAGCATCACAAAGCCTGCCTGAGCCCCAGCACCCAGAGCAGCAGTGCAGGAGCCAAAGCCTGTGGGTTGGGACAGGAGAGGGCCAAATCCCTTGGGGCTTTCTCAACTCAAAGGCCCTGATACGCCTCTGTGGAATTTGGAAACACAAGACCTGAATGTCTGGCCCCAATGTTTAGTGGGCCACTGAGTACTTCATACACATCCACACACTTCACATTTTCTTTCAGAAAATGTCTTGACCTTGATGAACTGATTTCTTAATTACTTTGATTTCTTTTCTTTCTCTCTCTCTTTCTTTCTTTCTTTCTTTCTTTCTTTCTTTCTTTCTTTCTTTCTTTCTTTCTTTCTTTCTTTCTTTCTTTCTTTCTTTTTTTTTTTGGAAGTATAGCTTGTATGTGATGTACACACTTGCAGTTTTTACCCAGATGGCAAAATTGTGTTGGAAAGTTGTCATTTTTGAAAGGTCCCACTCCTGCTGGAGTTGCGGAGGCAAAGGTTTCAGAATGTGATTCTGGTGGAAAATGCCCTCGATGTTCTATTGAAAGCATTAACAAAAAATAAGCTGCCACCCCCCGTGAAAGTGTTATCTGTTGAACAAACGTAGCCTACAGCATGAATCACATCTTTTAAAAAAGTGAACTTAAATTACTTTCTGTCGTGCAGACATCTTACATCGATTACTCAAGAAAAGAGCATTTAACGTCAGAAGAGTAACGACCAAACGTACGCTGACATGGCTGAAATATTAAAAACACCATCAATGCCACAGAGCAGCTCTAAATGCTGCCTTTGATCTTTTAGATACCATCTGCAGTACTGTACTCGGGTTTATAAATACCTAAAATGAAAACCTTGCGTTCAAATGCAGCTTTTCATTGCATGTCAGAATCAGGAGGGAAGTTCAGAAAGGAAAGGCAGCTTCAACAGACAACAGGCTTCTATCTAGAGAACTATGGACAGGCATGGTGATCCCTAGCTGTTTTCTCTCTGTTCACGTCATGGAACTATTTTTTTTTTTTTCTGTATAAAAGCACGGGGGCAAAATTATTGGGGTCAATGGAAAAAAAAACCAAAACAACCAAATCTCTTTTAAATAAAAATCGTAAAGCAATGAGCATAGTCTCTTTCTAAGTATTTGCTGTGGTGAAGAAAGACAGTTGGAAAGCAAAGCCTCTAAACCCACGGTGCTGAGCCAGCCACAGCCAGGTGGGCAAGGGATGAGATTGCATTACTGCAGGCATTTCTCTAGCTGCTCTGACAGATGACACCCAATATTTGCTCCTCCCCATGCTTCATACCGTGCTGCTCAGCCTCCATGAGAGAGAGGATGCGATGGCAGCCTCACACCTGCCTTGCTGGCATGACTCGTGCTGCCCCTTGCTTGTTTGAGCTGATTTCTGTAGCTCTTCAACCAGCACTGGAGATTTCAGGCATAAAGGATACACAGCTCATGGCTGTGACAAAGTCTTTCTTCTTTGCTCTGTGCTTCCACACAGCTGGAAAGCAGAACTGCTTGCACTTTCCCATCCAGTTCACTGCTGGGAACAGCACTTCCCATGCCTGCAAATTCCAATGTGCTCCTCAGCACCCAGATCTCCCACACCACCATAACTAGCCACAGTCTCACCTCTTGTCCAGTTGACATACTGGACTTGCACACTCTAGCCACCTGAAAATCTCAATTGAAATAAATGCTGTAATTGTTTTCCTCCCCTAGCACCAAGAAAAGTTTTTTTTCAGATGACTAGTTTCAGAACACTGAAAAACTAAAACCCTCCTTGGCTTACTTCATACTTCAGCTCAACAGCCCGTCAACACAGCCCACTGGTTACACCCAACCCCATCACCTTGATGAAAGGATCCTTTCACATGTGCACGAACTCAGGACTTGCTGCACACATCTCACGTGCTGCTGGCAGGCTTTCAAGCTGCACTGTGCTTACTGTTGCTTCAGATTTATCAAAGAAGTACTGTGAACTGGCTCAAGCTTTTGCTCTGTTGTCACTGTGGGAAAGGGCTCTCCAGAGTTGTGCCAGCACTGCTGCCTGCTGGCTCCGAGGGGCTCCCATAGCCCCAAGGCTTCAGGCAGGGCTGCACGGGGCTGACATCTGCACCCTGCTGAGGAGGCGTGATGTGTTTTTCATCAAAAATCACCTGCCTGCCAGGCAAATCACACTAAAAGCCTCTGAATAAATCATAATTGGGAAGTAAATGGAGAGTAACTCTCACACTGCTGCCTCTGATGCTGGGATTCAATAACCACCACAGCATGGGCTAAAGCCCTGCTTTGATTTACCTCCAGAGGAATGTTGTTTTGCTGAATGAAAGCGATGAAATTCAAAGAAAGATTTATCATATTCATTTGTTCTCAAATGCACTGGTGCTGTTTTGCTCTAATTCAGGGTTTGCCTCCAATAATCAATATTTTTGCTAACTCTTCCTGCTGGTGACTGCTAAGATAGCTGTCAGCTTGATTTCAATTATTCCCCATACATTCAGTAACACATAAACAGGTGCAGTTTGCTCAGGAGGTCTGGAAAATGAGAACGCGTCAAAGATGCATTTCCTCCTTCCTTTCAAATTTCCAGGCTTTATCTCCACTAACATTAGAAAATACTAAAATAAATAAAAGCCATTCAGATGTCAAAGGATGGTTTATTTGTTGAGCTACTTAAAAAAAAAATTAAAAAAAAGATTCATCCGCCCTAATTACTGGAAACAGTTCCCTTTAATGCTGCCACCATTTTGAGTAAAACTGCAACATCAAACTGATTAAAAACCCAGAAAACCTAGGCTTACTTCACTCCAATGGGGCTGCATTTGATTTTGAAAGAAAAGTTAGCGTGTTGCACAAAGTTTGTTTCATACTGTATTATATTTCTTTTTTCTCTTTCCCACAAACAGCCACTCTGCCTCTCTCCCTGTTTGTCACAACTCAGGGACTAATTACTAATTGACTAAGCACTGCCGAGCTGAGGAACACCCATAACCTCCAACCAATATCCAGGTCTGAGCCTTGCACTGCCTGTCAGCTGCAGCAGATAGGAGATGCAGGCAGCTGATTTTATCTGCCCATATGGCAGAGGGATGCTTGAGACTCTCTTGCTCATGGTTATATTGAACCTTTTCTGCTTCAAACAGTGACATAGGAACATCTCAACCATAACAATACTCGAAAAAGCAATTGAAACTATTATATCTTTTATGAATCATAGATTTTCCAGCAGGCAAAAGCCTTTGCTTTCTGAGAAAGAAAACCCACAAACTCATTGTTGCCATCCCAACCTACTGAGCACTATTTCTCTTACATGGTTACTCTCCAGCATGAGCTGGAGCACACCTGTACTGCTTCTCCCACACGTGGACCATTGGGTGCATCCCACTGGGGCGATGGCTGATCAAGCACCTGATGCTTTCTCTGGGTTGCAGCCAAGTGGCTCATTTATAACCAGGTTCATTTTGAAAACTGATAGCCACCCCACACCTACTCAGTTCATGGCTCAGCATGGATGGATGGACGGACGGATGGATGGATGTAAGGAAGGGTGGGAAGGAGGGAGGAAGAGAGGAAGAGAGGAAGAGAGGAAGAGAGGAAGAGAGGAAGAGAGGAAGAGAGGAAGAGAGGAAGAGAGGAAGAGAGGAAGAGAGGAAGAGAGGAAGGGAAGGCCAGGCTGTTTCTAAAATGGCAGACAGGACTTGAGGAGAACTTTCTAAAGAAAGCAAATGATCTTAAAGTCCAAAAGGGAAAGCATGAAAAAGGATTTGGGAATGGAATTTGATTAGATCTCAGATGATACTTTTAGTAGTACCTATCTGAAACATTATAGACTTCTCTTCCTTCCTCATTCAGACAGTCAGAATGTTCAGAACTTCTGACAGTAGAACATTAAGAGTATAAGCCCCCAAACCACCAGTCAAAAGGTTCTGAGCAAATTCTACTGTGATCTGGGATTATAACTTGATGTTGTAGAGATGCTCACACATGATATCAAGGTAAAAACTGATGACTAACTATACCTGCATTGGTGAAAAATGCACTCTGTGATCCCAACTGCCTGGGAACCACCCACACCCTGAACGTGGCAGGCATTTACTCTGAGAGCCAGCACGAGTTTGCAGGCATTGGTGATGCACAGCCAATTCTCCAGCTTTCTGTAAGGGACTTTGTTCACAGAATAAGCAAAATTAAAATGCTCCAGGGAGACTGGAGAATTGTTTTGTCATAGTAAATTCCCACAACTTATTTCTCATGTATGGCTCACGTTATTTTTTAACCTGCAAAAACTAGACAGGGCTTTCTCTAGCATTTAACCAACCTCTTTGCAAAACATACATTACAGAAGCTCATATTAGCATTTAAAATAGCCTACCTGAAATCTGAAAGCTTTGATAAAAGAATACAATTTTTTTTTCTGAAAATATTGCACAGGTTGTGGTTTATTTGGGGTTTGCGCTACCAAAGGACTGCACAAAGTGGGAAACCATCAAGGTCTAGCCTCAGAAACATTGCTGCAACTGCAGCTCAAAAATTTTGCCTCCTTTGGGCTAGAAACTAGTACATCAAAAAACCCAAGAACTCCAACCACTGAAAAATAACCTGCTTCACTAGCTACTAAAAAAAAAAAAAAAAAAAAAAGTAAAAAACTGTATTCACACATTTGATACAAAATCTCTCTGGCATTTCTTTGTGTTCTATGTAAATCAACCTTGGGAATTCCCTGATCTTTTCCTGCCAGAAATGCAGACTGATAAAGAATGAACACTGCAGAAATTGGATTCTACCAATAACTATATGGAGTGCAAAAAAATGTTACCTCTTACTGAGTTAACCAGTCCCAGCTACTTCTGATTCCTTGCAGGCACTGCTTCCAGTTGGGATAAAATCAAAGATCATCTGATTTTAGGCCTGTCAGCAATCCTTCACTGTAAAAGACCTGAGTTAATAAAACTGCACTGTGAAATGGTGGAAGCTGGAACTGGGAGAGATTTGCTGGCATCTTGGAGCATACGTGAGACGTCTCTTTCTTTTGAATGAATTCTATCCTTTCAATTTAAAATAATAGTTCAGTTTGAAATTTTGTTTTTTGGATTTCATTGAAAACCACTGTCTAAATCTTTTTGCTGATTAGAACATCCAGGGCCACGCTCTAGAGTCATTCTGTCCAAATGCAAACATCTCTACTGGTGAGAAACCAAACTCCTCTCTTCCAGCAAATCTCACTCTATCAGAAATGCAAAGCAGAGAGATTCTCTGAAGTGACAACATACTTTGGCTTTGGCAGAGAATGTTCTGGGGAAGGTATCAGTAGGACCATGAAATACAGTGAATGCATAACAATGGCGAAAAGTGATGGATGCAGTGTCAGCTATTTAACACAGAAAGGACTTCTCCTACAAACTCTTCCTTTCACAAGCCTTCTTATTCCCACAAGCAATCCTCTTCTTGGCAAGGGGCTACAGGATTAGGATAAAAGAGAATACATAGTCTAATCATTTTTGAGAGATACTGAGCTTTATATATGTACATATATAAAGTTTAGTATCTCTCTCTCTCTCTCTCTCTCTCTATCTCTTCTTGTGGGGAAAAAAAACCAGAACAAACCAAAATGCTCTAAATGTTGTGGTACTGGATGGTGTTGCCAGTCCCAAAGAGCATTAATACATAAAAGCCATGACCCTGCAGACCAGTGGCTTCCCAGAAGGGTCTGTGCATATTAAGACCTTTTTGTTGGGTTTGAAAATGGCTACACTATATAAAAATGCCTTTGTATTTATTTTTAAAAAATTAGCTTTACAAAAAAAAAAAAAAAAAAAAAAAAAAACCAACAAAAAACAACACTTTTCCCTTTTTTTCTTTTTTTTTTTTTCTTTTCTTAAAGATATCATTATCTACAGGAACCCATAAAAATTTTTCCATATTTACATCTAGATAGCTAATCATTGACAAATACAATATTGTGAAATAAAATATTGAAAGTGAATATTCAACCTTTTAAATAGACATTTGGCTCACAGCATAAACAACAGAGAAAAAACAAACAGAACAAAACAAAAAGATCTGCTCTTCTACAGGACTGATCTTATCCTCTCACTTGAAAAAGAAAAGTAAAAAGAAAAAAACCATTAAGTATACTGGTGGGATCAAACACGCTGCTTCTAGGCAGAACACCAGCAACAAACTGCTCCCAGCCAGCACCTTGCACTGAAATCCAAGTTCTCCAAAGGTCCTGTGAGTGGTTGCTGAGACATCCGCAGGACTGGCACCATTCTCCAACCCTTCTCCTAATGCACTGTTTACATTTTATTCTGAGAAGGGGCATGATCTCCACGCTCCCCTTCCTTTGCTCTCAAGAGATGGTGCTTAGCTTCACTCTTATATGGTATATTTGGCCACTGATGTGTGGAGGCATAAGGTCTGGGTGGAAAGATGGCAGTGTTGCCTCTAGTTTCTGCATATGCACACACATTTGCTCTTTTCTGCTTCCTGCTCAAACATATATGCCATTCTTGCAGTCAGAGGCAGACAGAGGGTCGGGGCCTTTCACAGGCAGCGTGCTGCACAATCCCTCGTAACCCTTCTGGATTAAGTGCCCTGGAACATCCCTTTGCCAGCAGTTTGGGAGGTGCTGGAAGAGGAGGAGGAGAAGGAAGATGAGCTGAAGTCACACAGCCAGCATGCAGCCCGATCCTCAGAGGAGGATGGGAATGCAGAGCTTCTCACAAAGGGCTCCTCATGGGCACAGATTCTTAAAATTTAGGCCTCCTGTTCATTGTCGTGTATTCAGATGTGCTACAGCTAGTCTCAAACTCTGCTATATGACATCATATCCACCCACATACATGAGTACTCCCCTCATACATGTATATGTTGGCAGGATACATGTAAAGCTTTGGAACTTTTATCCCTCAGTATTAAGAGCAAAAGCTACTTTACCTCGCTGTTAACTGCAAATGTACTTTAGAAACAGCATTTCTTTAGAAAACTTCCTTCTGTAAATATCACAGTGACCATAATATATCATTAAATGTATTTTGCTGAAGTGCACAGCCAAAAACACTGGCTATATATATATATATATATATATATTTATATAAATCCACTCCCCACCCCCACCCCAAATCTCTTTAAAGAAAGTCTGTAAAAGCCGGTGTAGCAGTGTGAAAGCTTCCTTGAGCACAGGAGTTTAAACAATGTACCTCACCATAAAAAGGAAAGAGAAACAAATTGAACAGCTGTAGGCGCATAATCCCATACTTCTACAGTGTGGTGTCTAAATGCTGTGCTGGCTTGAGAAAGAGTCTGTGCACGAGTCAATCTGTCTTAAAATACTGCTGTAAATATTGTCATTGGTTCGGTTCTACAGTTGTGTTTTCTTCTTCATCTCTCTTGGGCTTCCCCTTCTCCTCCTCCTCTTCCCTGATGGCCTGAATTTGTTCTGAAGATGGGTGCAGTGTGGATTGCTCCGCGCCTTGCTTCTCTGTCCCAGCTAACCTCTCCTCATCCTCAATTACTTTCTTCCACATTTTATGGTTCTGAAGCAGGTGCTGAGTGATCTGACAGTAGATTTTCCTCCTCTTGAACTTCTTCTTTCCTGTAAAATACCATGTGATATTAGTGTACTGATTTCTGTGAGGGAAGAAGAATGGATTGAAGGTGTAGGAAGTAGACGGTGCATGATGACAAACAGGGACTAATAGATTTGTAAAACTGTCAACTTAAACACTCCTAAAAACTCAGACACCTATGTCTCCCCAGACCTCTGGCAAAGAATGCTGATTTCCCACACTGATTGAACCCCAGCCTTCTCCTGCCATAGTCTGCATGCCATCCCTGAGCATTCAGCTCACAGAGACATCTAGTGCCTGAGCACTAGTAATCAATGGGATGGAACATGTTCCTGTGTTGTCTTTTCAAAGACAGAGATTTACTGCAGCATCACTTCAATAGAGATCACCTTAAAGCTTTTGCACAACACTGCTCCAGTGGCAAAGTTTGACCACTGATGAAGTGGTCATACAGCAAAATACTAGTAAGGAGCTTACTTATCACTGGTTTTTGAAACAGTCTCCTCTTGTTAATCTACAGAATGCTTTTGCCACAGTTAGTTCTCAAGAACCCTGACACAACTGCACCACAAGTGTTCTGCTGTCTGAAGTGTTTTCATAGCCTGCCCAACACAATGTACCTCACCACAAAAAGAGAAGTGTCTTTTTTTTCAGTGTCTCTATAGATTGTCCAACACAACACACCTCAAAAATGAAAGAGAAGATTCTTAGCTCAAACTACAAAGCTTGAAAAGTTTTCCTGATCATTAACATTGGCAAGGGTGGTCATAGAACTGAAATAATAACCTCTCCAAAGACAACTGCTGATTTCTTTTTTTCAAGAAAGTGACGTAGAGGAATGTTTTGTACCAAATAAATTTGCGTGGATTAGTACTTGCAGGTTGCCTGAAGTATGCCTGTGTCAGGGTCCAAAACGTTTAGCCCTTGAAGCTTTTGAACTGGAAACAAAGAGCTTTTCACTGAGCACAGACCAAATCCAACTCAATCCTTCATTAGAAAGCCCTTGGTTCCCTGTAGGAAACCTTCAGGTTTAGCACTAATAAGAAGCCCCTGCTCTGCCAATGCCACAGCAGGACATTCTCTCCTTCGTTTCCCGGGTGACCCCGCATGCATCTTGCTGCTCCCTCAGAGATTGTGAGAACTTGCGTGTGGTGCTAAAATTTGCCTGAATAACCAAAGAATGAGTCTGTTTAATTTGCATCCTTGCAATAAAAATTTGGGAAAATTACACGTTCGTGTATAGTTGTAAAAGCCATTTTAAAATAACCCCTACCTTTAGTTTTATAACTCTAAATTTAACTGAACTCCTTCAGGGAATTATCAGGACCTACGCAAAAACTGTATTTCCATCTGCCTAAATGACACCTGCATCAAGAAGAAGATGCTTAACACAACACAACACAACGCTTAATATCTATACACCTTACATCTCATCCTTTTATTTTGTTTCACAGAGAAAAATTTATAACATCCAAAACTGTGTTGATCATGGGAAAAAATTTCCAGTAACTATACTCACACAAAAGATACTGTAGATACGTAATTAACATCCATGCAGTCACAGAAAATGCAGGGAATGAGAGTAAAGCAGATTTTAACATGTATGTATGATCACATTCAGTACGAAGGAAGGAGGAAAAATTTGTTTGGATATTTCAAACCTTTTGATATATTTATTTTTAGGGTTTTGAAAAAGATACAGAGCCTAAAAGCAACAGCATGAATAATAAATATTATCACAGGGTAGAACATGGAAAAGAAAACAGAAGATGACTAAAAAATGGTCTATTTTCAAAGTGATAAGTGTTAATGTTCTGTGCTTTTAACTTAAAAGCAGCATTGTTTAACTTGTAGACATATGAAAGAGAATACAGCAGTGAGGCAAATGGTGACTAAGGATTTAAAAGTAAGGCGAGACCTTTGAATGGATAAGTGAGGAGAACATCCTCAGTCTTCCTTTTTAATATGGTAACATTAGTTCCAGTGCTTTGGGGTCTCTGTTGGTTATCAATCTCACAGCTTTCCCCCAATAATCAATTCCATAAGCCTGAATCTGCCATAGAAATGTGTAGTTCTGCCTTCTATTACCGAGATGATCCTGAAGATCTGATAGATCACAAGGCATTAAAATAAACCAGTGCATGCTTATTTAATACTTGTTGTTCATTTTTGTGCACACTATCCTGCTAAACTTAAAATATATGCGTGTGTGTGTGTGTGTATTAACAAGAACAACATCTGAATCTTACTAGAGAACAAAGGTCACATCAGGAGACCAAGATTTTAATTTTTGGTCCTAATATGGCTTATAGCAACTAGCAATTTTTTTTCACTTCTCAGCTTTCCCAACAGAAAATGGAGATGAGATTCAGTAGGCCAGGGAAGGGTGTAGGGAAGAAGAGAAAACGTGAGATTGTTAGAGAAAAGGCTGCATATCAGTGTTGCAATAGGGCAGTGAAGGCTGATGTTTTCTAGACATGAAATGAGATATAGGGGAGGGAGTGCCAATGTGACTAATTTTGTGATGATTTCAGCAAGGACAGCACTGAATCTCTTGAACTTTGGAGAGGTTCACCTTGAACCTGATCTGTGCTTCTACAATTTGATTGTTTAGTTTTTGATCACTGTATGGAACTTCTGTTGGAAAAAAACAAAAAAAAGAATAGAAAAGAAAAGAAAAAGTGTGAGCAACTTACTGGATTCAGCATTTTCACAAGTTTCCATTTCTGCTGTTTCTTCCTCTTCATGCTCATCGGTGTCTCCTGATTCATCACTATCTTCTATCCATTTTCCTGGCATCAACCCCGCAGAGTCATAGGAGTTACATAGTGGTCCCACAATGTGAGTGATGAAGGATTCCTGGAGGTGTGCCAGCTGAGGAGCAGAGCGATCCATGAAAGGGCTGATAGGCAGGCCCAGGCTAGCCTCTTCATCACCCTGGAGATGAAAAATAGCGGTAATTTCTCTGAAGTGAATGGAAGAAAAAACGTGACACAAAAAGGAGCGCTGCACACCAAGCCAATTAAAAATGATGAAAGAAAAATAGTCCTACCAGAATGCCACTTCCATAGCATGCCAGCCTGACATTATGACAGTACCATTACATCAAATGCTTAATTGAATTACAGCTCTACTCTTGCAAGAGGACTCACTACCAACAGCTTGAATTTAACAAGAATGTTAGTTGATAACTACACAAAACAATGTCCACTACTACTGACCTGCACTTTACACTGAGCGTGAAAGTTGGAAAACCAGTGTTTACTGTCTTTCTTCACATTATTTTCTGGAATGTTTTCTAATTTTGATTCTTAGCTCATTCTCCTTGTAGTCAGTCATCTGTTTGCAGGGGACAAGACTGAACAATCTACCCGGGGCTACAACCCCCAGCCACCTCACTGACCTAGTTTTCTTGTGGATTTTGTCTTTATTACACATATCTTTAAACAAAGAATTCCTTTTGGTTTTTGCTCATAATTGTTTCCTGGGAATACCAGAATGATCTCCATCAAAGCAGGCATTACTCAGAAGCAGTAAATCTTTCCCAGAAAGCTTTTTGCTAGCTTTTCTTGGGAAGAGAGGGCACAGGGGAGGGTAGGTATAGGAAGACTTTTATCTCCATCCTCCTATGACAGAAAAGAAAACTGAACTTTCTTGCAGTACAAAGTCTGCAAGTCACCCCTATAACATAAATGCCTCTGGTAATCTCAGCGACTGTTCAGCTGAGCAGAAATGTCAAGATTAAAAGTAATCTCAGTTAAAAAAAATCCCCCTAACCAATCTTGTTATGCAAATTAATGCATTAATGCAACACAGGTATCTATATTTGAGAGCATAGATTAGAATCTGGACAGACAGTTTCAGTTTTCACGAAGATATGTATGCCTGAGTTTACCTACCGGAAACTCAATATTCCAAAAGCCAAAGACAGACAATGTTACCTGGTCAAAAACTTGTTGGTATCTTGAAAGGTCAACAAATGAAAGTTTAATTTTGAAGCACAGACAAAAGATATCTCACTTCAATGTGTTGTTTTTGTTTTATTGACTTTTATAACAATCTTCACCAAAATGTTATACTTTGTGGACACATCAGAAGCTTCAGTGCCAAATGGCACTGAAAGTCACTGGTCCAGCAAAAGGGTTGGCCAGTTGAACTCTAGGCAATTCCATCAGACCTGTTCTCTGCAGTTTCACTAAGCACCAACACTAGCATACTGCAGGACTGTTTAGCACACAACATGCAACCAGAAGATATTATCTTGGACATGCATTTATTTACCTGTTCATAAAACTCATTGACAATGCCCTCTGTCCACTGTAGATGCAAGTCTTTGCATTTTGCAGGACCATTTATGTCAGCCAGTTTGATACACATTTGGCAAACCAGTAAGCGGTCATTCTCGTTAGTCCAGTCAATCCCAACATCATCATTCACCTAGCAGATAAAGAAAGGAAAAGTATGACAGAAATCCTGGGTAAGAATGCATTCACAAATAAAATTCTGCCCTGGGATATCTTGCTGTTCAGCTACTTAACAAAACCATGATTGCAAGCAGATAAGCTAAGCTGAGGCTGGAATTTACAATGATCTGTACACTGATCTTTTTATAGATGCATCTGTAAAGAGAAAAATAAGTGAAAAATGATGAATGTTGAGATATATTATGACCAACTAATATTTAGCAAATAATGTCTCAGTCTGAAAGCATTACTAGGAAAATAGACAAATACAACCTATCCCTAACATTTTCCAAAAAGTTATTAGCCAGTTAGTGTACAAAAATAAATTACCATCAAATGACATAGTGATTTTCTTACAGCATGAAGATGGGTGTAACAAACCCACTTCCCTATTTGATATATGTTTTTTTGGAATTTGGATTCACTTTTTTATCCTTTTTTACTTTTTCCTATACCTCCCCACAATAAAAAGTGCTATGTACTATCAACTTCTCTAAAGCCAAAGAGTCTCAGAAAGGTTGAGGTTGGAAAGCGCCTCTCAAATGCATCTTATCCACTCCTTTTGCTCACATCTGGGCCAGTCAGAGCAGGCTGCTCAGGACTGTGTCTAGTTGAGTTTTGAGTATCTCCAGCAATCTCTCTGAGTAACTTTTTACCAGTATATGATCCCTCTCACAGGAAGCAAATCCATTCCTGTTCTTAAATGGGATTTCCTGCATTTCACTTTGGGCCGTTGTCACATGTCTCATCACAAGATAACAACAAGCAGAGTCTGGCTCCATCTACTTCACTCTCTCTACCAAGCAGTTATACACATGGCTGCATCCTATCAACTCCCATCGACTTGTGTATGTCAGTTTATTTAACCTGATCCCATTCGCTGAGGATAAGCGTTCATTGCCCCAGACTTTCTGGCAGATCTCAGGGATATGGGATTCCTGAAGCTACATTTTACCTGAAAAGACTGAGGCAAAAAAAAAAAAAAAAAAAAAAGTGAAGACTTCATCCTTTTCCATCTCTGAACAGTCAGCGTTATCAACATTTGCTATTGTTAGTCACATTTTTCCACCTTAGCTTTTTCATCTAGTTTATCTCCTAGTAGGGAGGGATTTATTTTACTATCAATTTTTTAAACTCAAATCCCTCCTTGTAACATAGCTTTAAATTTCAAGCTTGCAATAGTTGAAAATGGATAGAAAGTTGTCCTATGACTAAATGAAACTTAAATGTTTCCAGTCACCAGGTCCCCTGTCCCATACAACAATGGGTTCTCAATGGTGAGGGTTTTGCCATTAATACAGATGATCTAACAAAACTAGTGTCAGAGAGTAACCTCTCCAGTACATTAATATCATGGAAGTGACAGCGAACTTCCTTCATTATTTCGTGTTGCTATTTTCCAGATTGCAAGCTTTTATGGTAGGAGGATGCTTATGTTACATACGTTTACACTGACTTCTACATTCTCTCTGGCTGTGCTCCCAGTACAATGAACTGCAGTTCAGCTACTCAATCAATAACACCATCATTTAGAGCTCAGTTTATCAGAGTAGCAACACCTCCACACAAAGAAACGTGTGAGGTCTGCTGTCTGAGAACACTCTGGTCCAGAAGAGCCTTTTCGAACAAACCACAAATAATCTCTTTTAAGGCAGTGATTACTCAGGGAAAGCTATGGTCGGCCACAAACACTGGTTAGTATTTTAACCTTCTCCTCCACTTTTTATTCCAAGCATGGCCATTTGGATATTCAAACAATCAGGACAAAGAAGGAAGTAAATATCTGTCCTTACAAATCTATAGTGAGTTAGCACAACGTCATACATCAAACTGTTCTCTTATTTACCTTTAGTGTCTCAGGTATCACCATGCTTGGTTACACAGTGATCACGTCTACTGTTGTCCTGATAGATTTAACACAATATAGTTTTCAACGGTCATAATCAATGCTTATTGCTCTGCATTTACTGCTGGTCAAGCTTGTCCTCTTCTACAGTTAAGACAGTTTATATCTCTGTCACGGTTTAGCTTATTTGTTGTATTTTCTTTGCTGTTGTTGGTTTCTGTTTGGTTTGTTTTCATTCTTTGCTTACGTTCATAGAAATGAATTATTTTGTCCAAACTGTCAAAACCAAAAATCCAGACAGCCTAAATTCACTGTGCTTTATTGTCATTGTAGCCCTGACTGACGAGAATCTGCTGGAAAGCTCAATACTTAAAGACAAAATTAGTCAGGTGAAAATGGCCAAGGGATTTAAAATACAAAGAGAATCCCCTCTAATACCACCAGGGGCATCTGGAATATGAGGAACAGAAGTGCAGAGGGAGTTAAGATGTTTATGGATCTCCAAATTAGTTCTCTCTCTACCCTGAACCACAGTTTAAGGCCTTTTTTACACCTTCTTGGAGCCTAACAAAGAGAAATATTAGAGGATAATGAAAAACAAAACCAGTCACACATTTGCCGGCTTCTAACTTTCAGGGTACAGCCCCAGCCTAAGCAATACCGCAAGAAAACATTATAGGTATGTCACTAAATCAGCTAGGAGGTCCTAAATGGGAACAGGAAACACACTGTGCTTGGTTTTATTCAAGGAATGAGAAGGCAATACCAGTTCCCAAGCAAATATTATTTAGGTAATGTACTTACAGTTTGCATGAGCAATGGAGTTTATTAAAGTAACCTGACAAGTGACTATTTCCAATAAACTGAAACTAGATTGAAACTATACAATAATTTTTAAGATATATTCCCAGAGTTGTGATTTTATATTCCCTGAACAGAGTGTAAAGGAAAGATCTCAGTGATCTCAGAGGTATACCTGTTAGGAATAAAGTAAGAGAGAAGGATCATCCTTTCATTGCATTCAAATTAGAATTTCAAAATCACTATGATTTCTGTGTTTTGCTAACAGAACAGTATGATTAAATAGATAAAAAGTCACATTAAGTATTCAGATACTATGGAAACTTGGTAATACCTCTGATTATTTTCCCTGAGTGCTAATAACACTTAAAATGTTAGTGAACAGGCGAACAATGCTGGAAAGTGGGATGTAAGTGGGATTTTCATGAAATTGTCCCATATTGCATAATATCCTCAACAGGGTAAACTAGCCTTTCATAATGTCCTTCTGTATGTTATCAACAGAGCCTACCTTAAACCAACTTTGGGAAAAACAAAAACAAACAAAACAAAACAACAACAACAACAAAATACCAACCAACCAACAACAAGAAGGAAGCTATGGCACTAAATTGAAATAATTTTAAAATGACAATAGAAGTGCTAGATTAATATTCATCAGAATGCTTTACAGTAGCTGATAACGGTGATAACACTGAAAGGAAATTCAGAAGAAAAAGCAACACAGAAAGCTTTTGAGTCATTTCACTGTGATGCTAACAAGCCCCAGAAACTTTTCTGACCAGCCACCAGAAATCCAAATGGATCTTGTTACCTTGGCATTGAATTTGGCAACAAAATCAAAGTGTTTCTTCAGGTCAGTAGCCAAAATTGCCTCGATGACAAGGAAGCGGAAATGCTTGAACTCCACATGGTCGAGGTTGACCAAGAAGTTGTATTCTGGCCTCGACATGAAAAGGTTCCAAGCAGCAGCAGCATGATGGTTCTCCAGGACGGAGCGGTCATTGTACAGCACTGCCTGTGAAAGCAATATGGGAAACAGCTCAGCACAAAAAACATTGTGATTCCAGAAATCAGTATGATGTGGGTGGAACGAATGAGGGATGTTCAGGTTTGGTTGATCTTAATTTTGTAAAGAATATCCCGGGTTTTCATAATACGATTTTTGCAGAATTAGAATCAGACAGCTTATCTGCTGTGATAGCTAAAATCTATTTTAAAATCTGGATTTTTCATGCTTAAGAGTCTTTGGTTCCATACTAAACCACATCACCTGACAGTGAATATCTAATATGCTTTTTCATTCGTTTTTAACACATATAAGCTTTATCAATATTATCACATTGCACTTCCCTGTTTTCCAGAGCCAGTCTACTAGCCAGAGTCAGTCTACTAGCAGAGATTACTGTCTCCTGTGTTCGTATCTGACAGTTTTGTCAATACTACTTACTTCAAATTCTGAAGAAAAAAAAAAAGGAAGAAACTTCAATTTGAAACTCAACATTGCACAACACTCCAAAACTGGTTAAATATTTAAAAGCCAAGATGCATATATCCCATTCTGATAGCAATTTCACTCAGAAATGAAATTGAAAAAGGATGTAGAAAGCAGACTTCATAGGACAACAACAATCTAGGAAGTCTCTTCACTTCAGCAGCATTCAGTCTCTTGACTATTTCCTTTATGGAAATATGTTTCTGTGTAAAGTTTTCTACTTTACAGAAATATAAAAACTTCCAGTGTTAAAGCTTTCTTCATTACTTTTCACTTAAATTATATTTTGCTATCTAGAAGTAAAATATTCTACCTTATCCTGAAGAACAGAATCTATTATTTCTCACAGAGATTGGTTTGCTGAAGCAATGTAGGTTTACAGTCTATCTTGCCTAACTACACAGTAATAATTTAATGTACATATATTTTGCTGCCAAGACCCCACTCCTCAAGGCATATTTTTTGTCCAGCAGCACTTCAGCTTTACTGAAAGCTCATACAGGTTGTGGTGAAATACAGATAATATTTATAAACTATATGTACATATATATGTAAGAAACAGATTCTGAATACAAGTGCCCAAAATTTCATGTGATACTAGATTAAAACCAAACAAAATAAAACAACAAAACAACAAAAGAACACAAAACCCAAGAAGGTTCTGAACTTTGTCCATTAATTTCTTCTCAAACTATAGGCAATACACCAAAGCTAATTATCTAACTTTTTTGACTTTTAAAATGAGTTCAGTAATAGTGTGTTTCCCATCAGGCTATTTATCCAGCAAGAGCTTTATCCAGAGTTATTGATGACAAATACATGTTGCAAAGATGAGGAGCATTACTATAAGTTTATAGACAGAAACTGGCACAAAGCATGGCTAGATGATTTGCCCTTGGTGAAAAAGAAGTCTGGATCCAAGTTAGTGAGTAGATACAGAACTTCTGCATCCCTACCCAACTTTGCACCATCACACCACCTTTCTTTGTTTCTGCACAGAATTATCTTTCAGCACAGTATGCTGAAGCCAAGCAGGTCAGCTATGTAAAGTAAATAAAGATGATCTCATAATTAAGCCAATAAACAGCGACTCAGAATTGCTGAATTTCACTGCCAGCACTGGCAGCAATTTCCATATAACCTTAGGTAAGTCTCAATTACTAATCTGTAAAACTAAGATGATCTTTTTCCCTGATAGAGGCAGAGAGTAAAGATACATTCATAAAAGATCGCAGCTGTTCATATACTGCAGGAGCAATAGGAAATATTTGTTATGATTGTGCAGAAACTTAGTGTGGTGCACATGGCAACTACACAGGTGGTGGTTTATTTTTGTTTGTTTTGTTTTACTGGCTTTTTTTTTTTGTTTGTTTCTTTTTATCTTTCTGTGCCTCATTGTGCAGAATAATATTTCCTTTATTTCCTAGTTACAAATTGTGTCAGTCTTCTCCTTCACCATGACATCTTATCTTCACCTTTCTTAACAGTACCAGTAGTAGAATGTGGTGAGGGTGTGTAAAGCGACTTACTGGCAATCCCCAAGGTAAGTGTTCATTTTTGTCACTTTGATAAGCTACTTCGATATTTGGTAGAATTGTGCTTAATGCAAGCTGCAGGCACCAGTGACAACTGAAATCTGTCACATTCTGAACTTAACAGTGATGTCTTAATTACCTGAGGAGCACTTGTTGCCACCAAAAAGGCATTAGTCCTTCCTGGATGATCGTAATCATGCATGGCTGCGGCTACGTAAAGAGCCATCAACTCAAGAGCTGGGATGTTGCCAGCTAGGCATCCGTAGCTGTCATCTGTAGGTGTGTATGTCTTCGAAAACACATAACCCATATGGCCGTGAGTGATTCCACTGTCAGAATCTGAATATATACAGAAATAAATACATTTAGAAAATTCCTGACCATTTTTTTTTTTCTTCAGAGACTTACTGAAACATATGGGAACAGCAAAGCAGAAGGAGTGGAGAATTCACAGTAGCTAACTGAAGAATAAACGTGTTCTGACCTGAATGCTTTCCGATGTGTACCTGACCTGGTGCTATAAGGCAAGCAATTGAAAAGGTACAATTTCAGATCCCCCCAGGGATGTTCCTCCAGCAGAGGCTGCTCTCAAACTACAAAAAGTACAGACAGTAGTACAGACATGCTGGAGCTTTGTGGGTAACTCAATCTTTGCAACACCTTTACCTAATTGCTTCACCATAAAGATTAGTCTATGAAATACTGTCTGTTCTTAAAGTAGTAGAATAGCATTTATGAATTCAGTAGGTGTAGATGCATGTTTTCCAATCCAAGGTCTAGACTTTTATTTCTTTGCTGCTAATCCTCTTACCAGCCTCTTTTAGAAACAGCTTGAATGTGTCCCTGTCAGTAGCAGATTTTGAGTGAGATGCATTGAATGAATTCCTATACAGCTGAAAAGCACTGAACTGCAGGGTGACCTCACTGCAGCCTTCCAGTACCTAAAGGGAGGCTACAAACAGGAGGAGAGTCAAATCTTTGAAAGGGTAAGTAACAGCAGGACAAGGGGAAATGGTTTTAAGTCGAAGGAGGGAAGATTCAGGTTGGATGTCAGGAGGAAGTTCTTTATAGAGAGAGTGGTGAGGTGCTGGAACAGGCTGCCCTGAGAGGCTGTGGGTGTCCCATCCCTGGAGGTGTTCAAGGCCAGATTGGATGGGACCCTGGGCAGCCTGGTCTAGTATTAGATATGCAGGTTGGTGACCCTGCCTGCAGAGGGGGGGGTGTTGGAGCTTGATGATCCTTGATGTCCCTTCCAACCCAAGGCATTCTATGATTCTGTGATTATATTTCAAATAACAAACACCAAAATCCCCAAACTTCAATCCCTTTCATTCGACCCATTTCCCCTGATCTGGATGATGGAAGCTGTTATGATACCCCCCTGCTGGTATGATAACTAACAAAATTTTCCAGGAATAGCAACCCTTTCCACCACCAAAACATCCTGAAGAAATTCACAAATGGTATGTGTGTGCCACAAAAACACCAGCAAAAACGTTGAAGTAGAAATGTTTCCTGTGGAACAAACTCCTGCTTTAACAGCAAATCCCTCAGAAGGCCCACAAAATACAGACAGGCCCCCTAGTTGCTATACCTCAAGCTGGAGAAGTTAATACAAAGGTGCAAGAAGAAAATATGCTTGTAAGTAGCAATCATAAGACAGCAGATGAATGGTCTTGCAAGGTAGTTGCAAGTCTCTTTCTTTGGGGACAGTGAGAAATGGCAAAGGGACACTTCACAACCACCAAGAAGCAACAGTGCATGCCTTCACTTGTGTTTTCCTGTGCCTTCATAATAGCAAAATAATGCAGGGTTTGAAGACTCAAAGGTCTACACCTCTTGTAAGAGCAATAGAAAGCACTGCTAATACAGTTTATTTGAAGAAAACCTATTGTAAAATTCAAATGGTAATAAACGCCTGTTATTAAGGGCAACCACTAAGGTTTGCATTCACACACTGAATATGAAATATTAGGTTTTGGAAGACCAATTCCATTCTCTTCTAAGTTACACAAACATACATTCAGCATCCAATGTGCTACTCTTTATAACAAGTACTGCACTCACTCCTCAGCTGTTGGCTTTCGTCCAGCAAATTTTGTCAAAAGTTTTAAAAATACAACATAAATACTTGTATATTTAAATATACCTGAATCACTCGCTGACCCGTGATCATTAATCACAGTTGGGAGTCCCGGAATGGGCTGAGTAGTAAGGTACCACACGGCATGCAGAACATCAGTTGCGTGGATTCGATTGTGATCTGTGATACAAAACAAATGACCTCACTATTAAACATGAATATTTCTGACAGAGGGAAATCAGCACCATCTAGTGGGTACTGCATGGCAGTCAATTGAGCCAGAGACAAATCCAATGTTATCACAACCATGAAAAACAGCTGTATTTTGTAAACGCTCAGCTTTTCTTTTACCATAGATGAAGCAAATTTAATTCTGAGTCTTCGTATCAGTCCAGAAAGAGAAAAATAGCAGCAGAGCATTTTGCAGAAACTGCAAAGAAAGTATTAAACAATGAGCCTTCTAGCTCTATTCCTCACCCCAGTGGCTGCCTTTTGCTAGTTAAATGCCACTGAGTTGAATATTCACTGTTAACCTCTGATTCCAATGAAATCAGTTGAAAGCTCATCCTCTTCAGTAGCCAGATTTCAACCTACTTGCAAATGGTAGCTCCACAAAATCAAGCTCAGGATATGTGCATGTTGCACAGTTAAACCAGGTTCTTTCTGTGTTTTGCTGACCAGAGATTAAGAGCTCAGGCCCCAGCTCCTCTGGCTTGCTACAAGTTCTCTTTGAAGAAATGAGAGATAATTCACTACAAAGGTTTTCCTACAAATCCTTCAAGACCACATGAACAATCCTATTATCAACACAAGTAACTGAAAAAAGAATTGCATGCTAGTTCACCATAGAGCACCATGAAAATATACACTGACAAGAGCAAACATGATGCTTGAAGAGGAGTAATACTGCTGCACCACAACCATAGCTTACATCTGGGGTAGAATCACTGAAAGACAAGTATTTCAACTTGCAATTTAGGCTAATTTGAGGCAGTATAATTATTAGATAATACTCTTAGAAATCTGCTTTTCCGAATTACGATCTGCACTTTGGCCACAACAATCCCATGCAGCTCTATAGGCTTGGGGACAAGTGGCTGGATGACTGTGAAGAGGAAAGGGTGTTGGTTGTGAAGGTTGGAAAGGGTGTTGAAGAGCAAAGAGGTGTTGGTTGATGCTCAGCTGAACATCAGCTGACAGCGTGCCCAGGTGGCCAAAAGGGCCAACGGCATCCTGGCCTCCATTAGAAATGGTGTGGCCAGCAGGAGAGGGAGATGATCATCCCCCTCTACTCAGCACTGGTGAGGCCACACCTCGAGTACTGTGTTCAGTTTTGTGTCCTTCTTTACAAAAAGATATTGAGGCCCTGGAATGTGTCCAGAGAAGAGCAATGAAACTGGTGAGGGATCTGGAGCATAAGTCTTATGAGGAACAGCTGAGGGAGCTGGGATTGTTAAGTCTGGAGAAGAGAATGCTCAGGATAGACCTCATTGCACTCTTCAACTTCCTGAAGGGAGGCTGTGATGAGGAGGGATTTGGTCTCTTCTGCCAGGCAATGAACAGAACCTGAGGAAATAGTTACAAGTTGTACCAGAGGAAGGTTAGATTAGACATGAAGAAGAACTTTTTCTCTCAGAGAGTGGTCAGGTACTGGAATGGCTGCCAGGGAGGTGGTAGAATTGCCGTCTCTGGCAGTGTTCAAGAGGCATCTGGATGAGGAACTACGAGATATGGGTTAGAGGCTTGTGGTAGCAATGGCAATGGGAGGACTAGATGATCTTGCAGGTCGTTTCCAACCTTGAAATTCTATCACTCTATAAAGTCAGCCTAGAATTCTACCTGCCAAGGGCAGATGGATGTAATACACTAACGTTTATTATATTTACAGTTTGCAGTCATTTTGCTCACTAAATGTGGGCATAATGTCATGCCACTTGACTGTAGTATTTACCCCTAACTTTCATCTCTTGCTCTCCTGTGATCCTTCCCTTTAAATATTTGTTAGGGATCATGAGCTACAATTCTTTAATTATTTTTGTAACAACAAAACAGTAAGCAGCATAGGAATGGATATATTTTGGAAATAAAAAAAGAAAATAAGGAAGAGATCTCCTTCCTGTCTTTCTTGAAGAACTAATATCCTCATGCAAAATTGAGTTCTGCACAGGGTCCTAAAGCTTTTCTATAGGATAAAGGCTGGATGAACATCTTGTGAAACCTGTACTAATTTAATCCAACTGGAACAGTCATTTTTCAGTTCAAAAACCAGACAAAAAGACTTGTTTAATCAAAGCAAGTTGTTTTGTTTTCTACTCCTTCACAGAAATGAAAAGTTGGAAGGTAAATTAGTTATGTATTAGAAAAAATATTTGGCTGTAACATGAAATACACATAAGAAAAGCCACATAAATGGAAGGCTAGATTCACAAAAATTCCTGAGCCCCTGTGAGTAGAGAAGTGTTGAAAGTTGTTGAAAACAAAGAGGAAAGATTGCCGGACATTCATATACAAGGCCTCAGGTTATAAGCTGCTGTTTATAATCCCTCTCAGATTCAAACACAAAGAAAGATTTGAAATTTGTTGTCCCACTTTCCCAACAGAGAGTCCAAACCAGCTGGATGGAGGGCATTCTGACACAGCTTGCTTTCAGTTCCTCACTGTTTAGCTGTTCCAATTTATATTTAATATTTTAAGAGTGAGACTACATAAGTTACACCAATTTTTCAGACATTTTTTTGGGAGGTGGGAGTAAATAGGGTGTCCTATATTTCTCAGCACAGGGTTTATTTGCCAGTTAACAGGGCGGTAACTCCCTCTCTTCTCCAGAGAGAAAAATAGTCTTTCACGGTTGAAGTGTTCTTTAAGTTAGATTTGAATTAGCAAATACTTTGGGGATGACTGAAAGCAGGTTTTTCAGTGAATAAATGATTCACACTGAAAAATACTAGCCTAGGTGTAGTCAAAGAAGAGCAGGACGCACCCAACTACTTCGTCTACCTTTTCTGCTTTACAAAGCATGTCTATTTTGATAACATTGCACTATTTCTGTAAATAGTAAAAAATCCAAATCTCCCACGGAGGGAATGTTTCAGTGAACTCCAGCTAGGACAGGGGTACGCTTGCATCATCAGAAAACATGTCATCAGAAAACTGTTCTTTGTATATATGGTAGTTCCATGTGGTTGCAAGCTTGCAAAAATATTTCCCATAAATTATTTTTAAACAACATGAAACAGTAAATGCAATGAAAGAGGATGAGTGAGGTTATGGAATAAAACCAGCCTCTGACTAAATAGCCATCTATTTGTCAGTGATGGAGCAGAAGTCAGGAAAAATATTCCTCTCTTAGTAATCAAGAAAACATGAATGATTTCATGCATACAGTACGGTCAGCTATTGCTATTTAGCTTTTCAAACACCCTTTTCTATTATTTATTTATGTTAGACTGGGGCTGCTGTATGGGGCTGCTGAATCATGGCCTGAATCTCTGATTAATCACCTGAGGCAAGCAATGAGTCAGCCATGGGAGTGCAGGTGAAGGCAATTCACCTGTGCTGCAGGAAGGGGTGGAGCCTGGCTCCACCTCTCCTAGACCCATTTAAGAGCTGACTACCAGTGGGGAAGGAACTCTTCTGGAGATCTACTTCACTGGAGTTTCCTATGCAAGCCCAGGATAGGGTGAATGTCCTTTTCTGCTCTAGTATACCAATTATATAAGCCAAGCTCTCAATATACTATATCATCTGTATATTCATTGATTGTATATAGACACTGCACAACTGTCTTCTGAAACAATGCACATGGAGAGTGTGTGATCTCCTTCATCATATAAGAAGGTTAATAAAAAAGGACATCTTCTTAAAAAAAAGAAGTACCTGTTGTACTAAGAGGAAAAAATGCTTCAATAACTAAGTGTATGGAAAATACCCAAAGCTTTAAGGAAGCGCTATTATCTGCTGGGAATGTTTACTTACAAGGTATCTCTCGGTATCCACATTCCAAGGCATGGAAGTAGTTCATAAATTCCCTCACTGGAATTTTAAAGGTTTCAAACAACCCCATGTCTTCAAAAAGCCGGTATGATACCTGGGGGAAAAAAAAAAAAAAAGAAACGGCATTCTGTTAAGTTGCCCAGAAAGAATCTAAAAATTACATATAAAAACCATTCTGCCCAATCATCCCACAAAATTCTGCTTTCTTGGTAATATTTTATCAAGCACGTAATCTGATCCATCTATAGCAGCAGCTATTTGCATTTCTGTAGCACAGACAAACAGACAACTTATCACTACCAAATTGTTCTTGTTCCTTCAATACATCCTTCCAGATGATCTTCTCTTCCTTTCAGGCACATGGATCTCCCACAGTCTGCAAGCACTTCAGAAGCATACACACAGGCAGATAGCCAGAGCTCCTTAGTGTCTTGGGAAAATTTCCCCACAAACTTCCTCAAGAAGCATTCGTGAGTCAATTCATTTCCCAGAAAAAGAGGGAGTAAGTGAAAGAATGAGAAACAGGACATAATGATTTGGATTCTCAGCATCATCTCCTTCCTTTACTTCCCATTTTGTCAATAAAATGGGAAAAATGACTTTACGATTTCAGTGGCAGCAAGCAGCTTAGAGTTGCTGTAGACATCCAAGAGAAGATAAATCAAAAAGAAGAATGTGATGACTGAGTGAGGGGGTGTTTAGGGGAGATGCAAGTTCAGAAATGCAGACAGGAGCAACTACAAAATGGACAAAATGCACAATACACTTGAACTTAGAAAATAATGGTACATTTTAAAATTACTGTATCACTTCTTCACTTCTTTCACAGATCAGACCCTGAAGTCTTTCAGCTTCTTTATTTATCTACTGCTGTTAGCTAAATATTGTCCCTTTCATGCCATTTATCAAGTAATGGTCTGTCTAGAGCTAAACAACTTAAGACAAATTTGAAAGGATGAGTGCTATACTAATAAGAAATTATTACAAATTCTGCTCTGAGTTTCACACCCTAATGTAAAATGGCTATCCACAGCTATTTTCTACTGTACACCACATACATAATCTGTGACCTGTGAGAAGTTCCTTCCACAAGTTTAAGGAATGGATCTTCCCCCTCTACTCTGTGCTGGTGAGGCCACATCTGGAATACTGTGCCCAGTTCTGGGCTCCTCAGTTCAGAAAAGAGGGATCTCCTAGAAAAAATCCTGCAAAGGGCCACAAAGATGATTAGGGACCTGCAGCATCTCCCAGATGAGGAAAGGCTAAGAGACCTGGGATGCTTCAATCTGGAGAAGAAAGGGCTGAGAGAGGATCTCATCACTGTTTATACGTATCTAAAGTGCAAAAGTCAAGTTGATGGGGGCAGACATTCTGGAGGTGAGCAACAATGGGACAAGGGGCAATGGGCACACACTGGAACACAGGAAGTTCCATACAAACACAAGGAAGAACTCCTTTATTTTGAGGGGGACAGCACTGGGACAGGCTGCCCATAGAGGCTGTGATGTCACCCTCTCTAGAGATATTCAACACCCATCAACACACCGTTCTGTGTCACCTGCAGTAGGGAACATGCTTTACCAGGGGGTTGGACTTGATGATGTCTATAGGTCCCTTCCAACCCATACGATTCTGTGATTTCCAATGTTCTGTATTTAAATAGATGCAGTCTACAAAGGAGGGAGACCTCCCAGGTGAAAACCAGTAGTGTCATTTCACAGAAGGAAAAGAAAATGTGAGGCTGTAAAAGGCAAAACTGGGATCTTGCTCTACTGAGACAGAACAAAGAGGCTGTCTTTATGTGTAATTTGGATTAGAAGGCACATAGAATCCTGCTAGTCTATCTGGAATGGTGGTTGAAGTGAATTAGTCCTGATTCAACCTTTCTCATACATAGAAATAATGTATTTCACACACCAGTCTTAGATCACTGAATGATGAGCTCCATGTTTTGTGCTAAATGTCTCTGTCCTCAGAGGGGAAGGATAAAGAAATATTAACCTGCAAGACCAAACTTTACAGTGCTAATCCACCAACACTGAACAGGAACCTTAAGTAAAACATGTAATAAAAGCATGGTTTTTTCCCCTCCCCTTGGATTTTCTGGGGAGAACTCTGCAGCTGGTGAGAAAATAAGCAGGTTGTGATGGATATGAATGGTAGCTCTTTCCTGTGACCTACGAGTGAAATGGCATTATTTTCTCTGGTCATCAGAGAAACAGCCAAGCAAGTCATTCAGACATGTTTAGACCCACAGCTGTGGTGCAGCCCCCACAGCCTATGGGACACAAGTCTTGAAGAAGCTGTTACAACGTCCAGCCACTTCATATTGTCTGCTCTCACAGCCTCCTCCCTTCTGCCTCCATCTTCTGTTTGTCTCTGCTACAGCTGCTAATGCTTGGGTGAATCATTTATAACACAGCTACCCTTCATGCTGCTGCCTGAACAGGAACAAGTGCTTCTCCCTTATGATTTCTAATGGAAGCTTTTTTAGAAGTGGGGATTGTCATTCATGCATACCTCCTCTCCTGGGTGTAAGGGGCATACATTGAAGTCTCAGAGGACTTGTGCAAGGTTTAGGTTAGCATTTCCCTACTCCCCCCTATCCTTGCTGCAGTTTTTCTCTTCAGAAGTCACGCATGATTATGAGATGTCCGAATATTCCTCTTTGCACCATCCAATCACTGCAATGATAGCACTCTATCTCAATGCTGCTGATGTACTAAAATTGCAGGAGTACCACCAATGATTTGTATTTCTCGGAGCTTTGCAATAAAAGCTGGAGAGAGACCTTGACTTTAGCCTATCCTTTAACACATCCTTTATTTGCTTTCCAAAGAACATGAGTTTCTCTTCTGCAGATCTTTATTTATGTAGGAGTTGTAAGAACTGTGACTGAAAGCATTATATAATTTTATGGCCTGTTGTGAAGCACCATCTCAGTTGGAAGCTTTGCTGTTCCTTTCTGAAATTAGATTGGTATGCAAATTCCTCCCTAACCCTATTATGCATATTGGTTAGTGCCATGTTTAGGGTGCTTTCCACTGTATTTTGCATAGATGCCTCTATGGCCACCAACTGGTTCAGGGTCTTTTTATATATCTAAATAAATTTAACATTACTAAAAGAAGAAACAGACATCCCAAGCAGCTTTAAAGTCACTATGCCAGCATTTGCTTTCTAAACTGAATGCCTCCCTAGAGGCACATGTCAACTCCACTTTGTTCCATCTCATAAATTTAACCTAGCAAGACAAACATAGTTAATTCAGCTTGTTAATTTACTTATTTTTTAATGGATGAGTCTACTTAATGGCAAAAAGCAGAGAATAAATCATTAGAGCTTTTGTTTTCCTTTGTTGATACTATTCAGCATTTTGAAATGATACAAGAAAAAGACAATTTATCTGCAGAAAACAAATTGCTTATTTTGGATCTCTTACTTCTGAAAATAATTTTGTTAGGAACATCTTAGTAGGTGGAGGAAAGAACAATAGAAATTATCTTTATTTTAAGGACAAGGTTGAACTTGCTACATTTTGCTCTAAGACAGTGGGAGTTGTTGTGAACAGCTGCTACAGAAGATGGTAAATTTTCACAAATATTACTTATTTATGCTTCTATATTACATTTCATAGGCCTCGTTTTGTGACACTGCAACAGTGAGAATGTACACAGAACAATATGTTCAAGAAGAAAATGTTCACAAACAGAGTGTGGAGTCTTAATGAAAAGCCTGGGCAGCAGAAGGAAATTGTCCTGAGAGGTACAGAATTCCATGCAACTTGGTAAAGTGTCTAAGACCTACACAAGTAGCCAGACAAAGCTAGAATAAACTTCTGTTCATTCAAACTTGATCATTCAAAGTGCTAGTTATGACACTAGAAATGTTTCTATTTTTCTTTATGTTTCATTCCTGAGTCTGTAAGATGCTCTGCTGCTAAACAAAATCATGACAAAGAACATGTAGAAGAGAATGTTAATCACGTGCCTCCTGCGTATCGCACGGCTGTCTCGATCAATGGTGAATATATACCAATGCCCATATCCAGCCACAGTTTGCCTGTTTCTCCAAAACTAACCTAGAGAGTTGGTAGGCTGGGTAGGTATATATGGTACTTGAAAAATACAGAATGATAAAAGGCAGCCCATGCTCTCAGATATGACCGACTGGCCGCTCTGCTTGTGTGTGGGTGTTAATTTTCCCACATACCAATAAACAAATACTTCTTTCCAGTGCTCATTGCTACATAATACCTTGTAAAGTAATACGATATCAGTCTCCTGTGTTGTTTTTTTTTTTTTTTTCTCCTCACCATCCTAAATATAATTACTTGATTTTCCATTTAATAAACTTTAATACCTCAATTAGAGAAAAAAATGTCAATATGCTAGGAAAAGGGAAACCACAGAGCAGAGTTCAGCCAAGAAACTGATTATGGAATTGATACCAACTGTGCTGAATACAGAAGGGCTGTGTCAGTATCTGCATTCAACATAGAGAAGGGAATGAAAAATCAACATCTGAAAAGAAAGAGCAGAAGGCTCTCACATCCCCATTCATAGAGAACTAGTTTTACAGAATAATGATCTTAATTTACTACCAAAATATTCACTCTTTAAAGGTGAGGAAATATAGCAAAGACTATTTTTTTCCCCACTTCTTGAAACCTTACTTTCTTGCACTGCCTAATTTTATTGAAGTCTCCAATATAGAAAAGGATTTCCTGCATTAAACTGAGTATTTTTACTGTTTAGCTCTCCCACAGTGGACCCCATAAGAAATCCTTTCACAAAATACTTGGTAAGGGATGAAAGCAGGTCCTGCAGAAAGGTAAGGATGTTCAAAAGGGTTTATGTGAACTTGTTTGTGAACAGAAGCAGAGAGAATAGGTGTCTAGCTTTTTTTTTTCTTTCACATTATTAAACTAAAAGTGATGAGAATTTAAAAGTAAGAAATTTATTGACAAGGAATTCATATTGTCAGCTCTAGTTTACGTATCAGAGATCATCATTTATAGGATAATCAGCTTATGGGTCTTAGCACTATGTCAAATAAATCTCAATAATCTAGCGAGTCATCACAGATGAGATGTCATTCTTACCTGACTGAGAATCCGACCACATTTCTTTCCAATTTTTTCTACCAAATCGAAGATTGGGAAGTTCCAGCTGTTAAGCTGCTCCATTAGAGGATCCAAGTTGTCCATAACCAGAGGCTCAGGAGCAAGTACAGGCTTGTCCTATGCCAGAAAATAGAATGAAATAAATTTCAGTTCTGTGAAGCAACTCATGCAAAAAATTTATGTTCTGAAAAACTAAGGTCATGTTAGAATCATTTCTAAGCCAATGGTGTTTTATTCAGCTCAGCAGAGCTGTCCTCATTTCTACCAGCCCTGCAGCTAGACACTCTTTTATAATTTGTTTCGCTCACATGGATAGGAAATTCTGTATTATGAAACATCAGTCTCTGAACTTATCCATGACAGACATTCATTCATTCATTCATTCATGGGAACCATTCATTCATTTCCAACTGAGTTTTCTTCATTGTAAAATTTGCTGCAGTGCAGAGGGGAAAATGTTCAGTTTCTCCTTCTGCATCAGGACACATCCATTACAGTCTATCCTGGTTAATGGAGCATGTTGTTAGGGAAGACTTATCAAATCGAGACCACCACTTTCCAGGCCTGCAAACAAAAGATGGGGTACTCCCCTACTATCACATTTCTCCTGAACACTTCCTTGTATTTCTTTATTTCTATGAAACTGTAAATGAGTAAGTATCTCAGGAAAAATGCCTGCTTTCAGCATGTCCAACTCTGATTCAACAGATTAGAATGATTTTTTCAAGAGGTCAAGCCAAGTTAAATTTGTTAATCCAGTTGTACAGCAGATTGTAAAAAAAAATAACTGAACCTCTGAATCAAATTCACAGCTGAATACAGCAGTTGTGAGAAGATCAACACTTGTCAGTGTTCTTACATTCAAGACATCTGATGATGATGATATCATGCGGGAACCTCAAGAAAGTGTTTACTTATTTTAAATGAAGGCTCACTATATATTATCAAGATTGCAAGGCCATTGAGAAGCTGAAGTGGCTGAGCAGGAAGACAGTACATCATGCTGGTAGTCTGAGATGGTCATTTCTTTTCCTTTCAATCTATTCCCTTTAAAGGCAACACTAACACAGAAGCCAAATGCTTCACAAGTGCCAAATGCCAGATCCATAAGCTTATACTAATTCATCAAAATATATGGTTAGCGCCTCACAGGTGGTCAGTGCTTAGAAGCTACTAAAAGATATGAGCCTAATTATTTTTTTTTTGCTTTAAATCATGGACTAAATCTTTTGCTGCCCTAGAGGGTTATTTATTTTTTCTTCTTTCTTCTTTTTGTGAGATTCTGCATACATTCAGCCAGTATTGACAACAGAATTTAAACAAGCTACCTCAGGTGGTATCAAAGGATGCAGAATGATGGTCTCAGGTGCATACGTCCTACAGACAGATCCCTTCCGTGCCTTTTCTTTGGAGCAATCTGCCTCATCATCATTTTGTACAATATCACTGCTGTCACTGTTGTTGGTCTCATAGTCAGAAGTGGCTTGCGCAGGATCATCTAGAAAACAAGCAACAAAGCTGGTTGTATGAACAGCAAGGACTGCAGGAATGTCATCCCGTGACCTTCTGAATATTAACAGGATCTCTGACTCATAATACATCTGTGCTGCTTGGCTGGGTCTAAGATTGAACAAGCTGTCCAAAGGTATTAAAGCATATATCCTGCAGAGTGTAAAAAATTGGAACAGAGACTGAAAACCGGGAAAAATTTTGATGGCCATTATTTGTGCTGGCTAGCTTAGATTAAACGGTATGGAAACCATATTTATTTTTGCAATGTATCTATATTCTTCATGAGACTTTTCCATTTGTGAGTTGTTTGTGTACTCACAGCCAATACTCACAAAGCAAGAAAGGAAAGAAGCCTCAAAGGCAGTTTGTATGGTCTCACCTTCATATGTTTTCTTTCTGTGAGACTGAGGCATATCTGCCCTTTCACTGAACAACTATTACATTTTAAAGGATGAGAAGCTTTTGTTCAACAAAGAATTACCTGTTCTATTTAGGGTGTGGGTGGTACCATCGCTCCTATCTAGTGTACCATCACCAGCTTCTATTTGGTTGTAGGGTCTGCCGCAGCTGAAACAACATCAAGGAACATACACAATATAAAGACCACGTGCATTGGATAGTCTTATGGAAAAAGAATTCCTGCTGGCAATAAATGATTAAGTCATATATTGCAAGCTATGGCATCGACTGTATTCTAAAGACAAAATTATAAGAGTGAGCTGAAGTTTTACTGGAAGACAGAAATGGAAAAAGACAGGTTTATACCTTATATTATCCGACCAATGCAATTAATTTGTGTTGCCTACAGTTAAACTGTACGACACCTTTTAAATTTATAAGTTTACCAGTACAAAACACACAAACAAACAAAAATTTGTACTATTTGTACTACAGCTGCACTATGAGCATGGATTAAAGAAAAGAGTGAAAATTTGCCAGAATGCCATACAATGCTATATAATTGCATTTCAACATCATCACGTTGTTTCTCTGTAATAATGCAGAAAGTTACTTTGCCATTACTGCAGTGACAACAAACCAACTATAGCAGAACAAAGTGGGAGTGTGGGATAGAATACAAGGTGACTGATTTGGCATTCAGACATTTAGCAAAAAAAAAAAAACAACACAAAAGAATTTGCTTAATCGCTGCCAGAACAGACTCTGTGGGAAGGACTGTAATAGTAAGGCTTTTCCAAATGCCTGGCTCTTTATTTCCACTAAAATGCTTTATTCTTTTTGTGTGATCTCCTTTCAGCAGGAGTACAGTGCTAGCTGGAACATCTCAGGTAACGATGTTCCATTCTTCCTGATGGAAGAATGTTTAGAAGCATTATAAAAAATTTTCCCATGTTGACATTTTAACATGTTTCTCTAGCTTTACTTCATATTTTGTGGTACAAACAGTCTTTGCAAAGAGAAAATTAAAAAAAGTATTTAAATTGGTAAATCTTCAGACTAGAAACTTTACATCATTGTAAGAGCACCATACAAAAATGGCTGAAATCCTATTTGTCAGGGTCATCAAAAACATATTCTGGAATTTGGTACATCCTGCAATCATGAAGATCGGAAAGAATTTAAAATAAAACTACAAATCCATGTTATGATATGCATGGCACAATTTCCATAAGGTCAGTGATAACAAGCCAAAATGTAAATAAGAACAGAGCCTCTGACTGGTTGTGTCACAAGGCTTTAGTGTTATTATGAATGCACCTTTTTGCTTTCAGATCAACATACAAGTTCATACTTATTTAGTATGTGTAGCCCAAACAAAACACTTTAAACCAATCCCCTTTACATGTAGGGATTATAATATAGTTCTTAATCACAGCATTTTTGAACATTATTTCACTGGATACCTGCCTTACCCACTATACAAAATTGAGAGACATGACTTAAACATTATTTTAACAGCATTGCCTAGTACATGCTCATGTTTAATAACACCTTCACACTCGGTTGTCCTATCATATGTCACTTTGTGTGAAAGCAAAACTGCTGATGGGATCAGATCCATCGCCTGAACGGATCTGATTCAAAGCACAGAATCCATTGAGAGTTTATTACCTCTGTGGTTGTTGTTGAGGGAGGGAGTTGATTTGTCGGTTGCAAAGGCTTGCTGAGTTGGTATTACTTTGCGGCAAGGCAGGTTTTTTGCAGTAAATATAGAACACCACGTACCACGAATACAGCAGTCTACACTGTGAAAGCTCAAACATGGTGCCTGCTGGCTAGCCAATACTCACAAACAACTTACTACTAAATTAAAAGTAACAACTAAAAGGTAAGATCAATTTGAAACTGTACTGGAGCCAGCTTCTAAACACCAGTGTTTACAGCTATTCTGAGCTGGACATATATTGAAAGCTCCAGTAGCCTAATTTGACAAATCTAATAATGAGACGCCTTAAAGTGCAAAATTAAACCATTACTGTAACTCATGGCAGTAAGAGGAACTCAGCAGCAGGTGAGTTCTGAAAAAAATCCCAATGCCACATAATCTGACTCTACTTAGGGAAGACAAGTTCCACTCCTGAGCCAGTCCTCCAAATTCCTTATTCTTCAGGCACTGCTGGAACACTTCTATCAGACAGTAGGCAGAGGGTTATAGGCCAGCAGATTTTAAACTCTAGCAGTTATATTTTTGTATCTAACCTCAGGTGCCTGTTTTGAAAGACTTGGCCTATGACCTCAAAGTGGTTGCTCATGTTGGCAGCATGGCATGAGAAACTCAAGCTATTAGCACGAAATCCAACTTTCAGGTCTGAAAGCTACTGATGAAGCATTCGTTCATGAAGCAGACATGTAAAAGTGGTATGTAGCTAACAGTCTTTCACTATAAAATCACTTTGTAGCAGCAACCTATACAATTACACACTGAGAACTGCTTAAATATGTTAAAATATCAATACTGTAGCAGATTACAAGAACTTGTACATGCATCTAAAGTTTGTGAGACAATGTCAAATGATCCAACATATGTCAAACTACCATCTTACCTGCTGCAGATGACAGAGGGGCTGATGTTAGGTTCTGACAGGCTAGGTGCACTCTGAGTAGCAGTTAAGACTTTGTGTGGTTTTAAACCTTGCTTGGTGTCAGTATCTGTAGAGTCTGGAAATGACACAGAAGATGTCTTTCCGGTAGGACTTGTAGCAGGCGTCCCTTGAAGAGGTGAATGGCATGGAGAGGTGAGTGGTGAAATATTTGGTGGGATACCTGGCAAGAGAAGAGTCTTGTCAATTAACAGTAGCAATAGATGGTCAAGTTCACTGAGTGCACAAATAGTGCTCTTTTAATACATAAGCAGAAGCATAGCTTCCAAAATGAAAAATAGAGAAAAAACGCTCCTCTATTCTCAGCCAAGCTGATGGCTGTCACAGAATGATGAAGCTCCATTACTATCAGCTGCTTCCACCAGCAGAAGATTGTGCTCAAAGCATTCTCCCTACTGGGTAGGATAAATAAAGTAGAAGTCATGAAATGAAAAGCATGCATTGGGAACGTCACTACTGGTATCAGTATGTTCCAGTAACAGAAGCACCAAACTCCAACAAGCCAGTCCCCAGACTTATCTACAGATTCTCCTCACTTTACTGTCTTCATCTGTACAGAAGGGACAAGAATGGCTAACCCACATTCTCAGCAAATTTGGATTTCTACATGTGAGATTATTAGCAATATATAAAGAATAATAATTAAAAAAGCAATTCTTAGTAATTACACATTATGTTAATACAAAATATTATACTTATGGTGCCATTTCTGCATTCCTTCCTGATTCTGGCCTCTTTTGATGCACTTTGAACTTATTTTCATTTATGTCTTCCTCACAATGGAAAACTCATAACCTTTACCTGTAACACATGGTATTGTACTGCTGATCTAGAATCTAGTAATATTCACATGTGCAAACATTAGCATTGTTCTTCCTGTCTTCAATTCTATCTCAGCACCACTCCAAAATGAAATGCATCAGTGAACCCAGTGCGTGATATAAATTGCTGCTGTTTCTTCAAATCCAACTTACATTTTCTAGTCTCAGACAAAATGGTTCCATTACAATAAAGCATAGGGGTGCAAAAAGCATCTCTCTTTAATGGAAATGCTTTTAAGTAGGCATATCTCATGAACTCAGTTCTAAAGTCTGTAGGAACTCAACCTCAGCTCATCTACCATGTTCATCTCCAGCGTTGAATAATGTAAACTGGGAGCTTTAACTGGTTTCATGCTTGAATTGTGCCTGCTATCTAAATGCATTCCAGGCACAATTAACTTAGAATGAGGCCATATATTGGCTTAAGTTGGCAGGATATATGTCTATAGTTCCAATGCTTTCTCCTGATAGCTTAATGAGACGTGAGGTTAAAATATGATTTCTGTTGCCCATCGATGAGTAATAAATAATCTTTGACAGTTGCTAAACTGTAATTTTGAGATATTCAACATCATCTAAGTTTCTGATTACAAATTTCCTCGGAAAACAAGATTCATTTTGCTGTCTTAATTCAGTGATTTCCACGAAGAAAATACACTAGTTTTGAGATCAGAAAGCTACAGCCTATGGAGCAGTTAAAAAGTTATCCAATGGTCATGACATGGAAATTTAATTAAATTACAGAAATTTTATTTCTGTATACATAAAGTTCTGTAATAATAATCTGTAAATAAAGCTCTGTTTCACAGCTACTGAGATCTGCTTTCTATCTGACAAAAACATGTTTTAAAAACACTTCTAAGCCTTCTAGTCGAACAAGAGATTAAGTTGGATTTTTAACTATATTTGAGGTATAAGCTATCAGGTAACTTTTATGACTGCCACAGAATGCAACATATGTATCTTTCAACAGCTTAATGCAAGTTTCAGAATTTATACACTGACTTTCACAACAATATTTCTAATCACAGCCAGCTCTCTTTTGCTAGTATGGACTCCTGTCATTTGAACATTTTCCTACCAGGGTAAGTAAAACAAAGAAACAAAAATAAGCTATTTAGAATAATCTGACATTTAAGAATTTCTTGCCAAAAGTGAGAGAAAACATGTCTTGCTATCAGAAGTAACCTTGAACAATCAAAGTAAGAGAAGATGATGAATGACGTATTTTTTTTTAAAGTGTATCCATCTGCAGAAATTTTTAACATTCAGAGTTGAAAAAATAAAACAGTAACTTTGATACAACGTAAAATTATACTTGAGAATTTTGCCAAAACACATATAGCTTGCAGTACTTTAAAATGCTATGCTTCCAAGCATAAATTAAGACACATTTTGTTAATTAATAGGTTTACAAATTTATCTAGAGCAACTCCTAGCAAGAATTGTTACGTACTGCCAATGGAACCATCTTAAGCCACTGATTATTTTTTAAATAAAGTAAATGGATATATTCATACTCATGGAAAAATAACAAAATATACAGATTGGGCAGAGAATAAAAGCAGCTGCATGTTCTAGTCACCGAGTTCCCAAGAAGCTGAGCGAATCCAACAAGACCATGGGTGACCACTCACCTTGGCGGCTCTGCCTTTTGGCATTCAGGTGGTTGGTAGGAGACATGGCATAAGACGTAGAGAAGGACCTGCTCTTTGTGATTGTCATCAGAAGGGAACTGTTCCAAGAGTCAGTGCTGTGAAATGAGAAGGCAAACAAGCCTTTTTCAACACAGTAAAACCTACATGGAAAATCTGAAGATATCAGAAGACAGAGCAAGAACTTTCTGGTACTGAGAAGGCACAAAATCTCTGATGAGGAAAATAGCATCTATCTGCTAGCTGGATTACTATTTGTGAGGAATATTATTTTCAGAAAAAATATTTACGATGTAGGCAGTCCTGGAATTCCGTCTGTCCTCATGCCTATTCACTTCACTTACACAAAGATCAGCTAAAAAGACACTTCAAAATTGGCTTGAAATATGTTAAATTTATGTGGTCTTTTAATACCACTTTACAACAACCAGAAGTGCCAGAAATTCTCAGTGTAAGTGAAAAATCAGTCTCCTTGATATCCCCTTGATTCTGATGCAACCATGAAGACAGATATCTATTAATCTTTTGGGCAATAGAAGAGACTTCAGGAGACCAGAAGAGGCTTAGCAGAGCATTGCATTGCTGCTGGTGGTGGTGTGCCTCTTCCCTGGGTGGAGCACTTTGTGCTCTACATATCTAGTGCTACATCTCAGATATAAATCCTACTGACAGATCCTGAGAACATTGCTTACTGATCCATGTTAAATTCTCTAAAGGAAAAAAGGATGTGTATTTTGTGGGAGTGGCAAAGTGACAATGATGAAATGTTTGTCTCTCACATGAGAAAGTGGGAATTGGGAAAATTGGGAATAGGTGAACGGTTGGACTGGGTGATCTTTTAGGTCTTTTCCAACCTTGGTGATTCTATGATTCTATGATTCTATGAAAGGAGACATGCTTTCAGTCATTATTAGTTTACCAGAAGACGCCAAATAGTTTTGTAAAGTAGCAATACTATATTTATCACTTTTTCTCCTGAAGGCCAGTCATCAAAAGTCAGCTTCTTGCAGTGAGGCAGCACTCGGCTTTTATTATGAGGACAAAGACTTCTCTGAACTGATCCACTAGGTCTCTCAAGCTCCACACTCCTCCTCAAAGCCTCACGTCCACATCCTTCTTCCCACGCCAGTTGATGAGAGGACATACAAGGCAGAAGACAGCCTTTTAAAGCAGCCTAGTCTTAGCCAAACTTGGGAGGGTGCGGGGGGGGAAAGAAGCGAAAACGTGTCTTAATTCCACTAATACTTTACTGTGATGAATAAGCAAGCACTGCCTTGTTAACATCTGCTGGCTGTCTTCGTTGCCTCAAATTTCTATAATACGTAATGATGTAGAAAGATAGAAACCAGCTCTTTTTTGTTATTGTTGTTGTCATCTTTTGTGGTTGGTTGGTTGTGTTTTTTTTGTTGTTTTTTTGTTTGTTTGGTTGGTTTGGTTTGGAGTAGTGGAGGGTTGTCAGTTGGCAGAAAGAATATAAAGCACTGGTTCACCATAAAGAAAAACAAAACCAACAAAACAGGCAAAGAAATAAACCACCACAACTGTATTATTTGACTTCTTAAGGAAGATTCACCGGACAGAGATGTGACTGAAAGCAGGAATAGGGAAGTTTTTTTTTCCCAAATCATTTAAAGCTAAAAGATGACTATGACTTACTATTTTTGTGACAAAGACATATAAGACTCCTAGTCTTAAACAGAGATTTAAGGGGGATTTTTGCAAATCTGTGACTATGGAAATCTAGCGTATAGGGAACAAGATGAACAGTTTCTTATTGCAGAAACTACCACAGACCAACTCCATTGTCACACCTTCTTTTCTCCAATTCATGAAACAATCCCTTTTTTATGACCTGTAGTGTGGTTGATTTTGGTACAGGGGAAGTCGCAGATAATCAGGATTTTTTTTCCCCTTCAGTTCAACATTATTTTCCTTGAGAGTAAATCTGTATTGCTCTGCCAACATTTTTAAAGCTGGACTTACTTATGGGCTTCATTTTTCCCCTTTCTGGAATATGCATTCTTTCTCCTACTGTAAAAGAACTGCAAACAGTAGGCTGGAAGGCTTGACAGAGCTATAATTACACAATTGGCGACATTAAATGCAAAAAGAATTGATAGCCTGCACAGTTGGCTCATCAAGCACAGTTATATAACAACTGTAGAAAAGGACCAACAATAATATTTAATTTCTTTCCTTCTCCCTTGTATTCCCATCTTAGGATGCTTAAATAGTGCGTGAGAATTTGGGATCAACAGTATAAATCAAATGCACCCTGCAAACCACAGACTGATGACTGGAATAATATTTCCATTTGATTATAGCTTCTTTGTATTTACTTTTACTGAGATACATGGGACTCCTTATAAAGGGAAGTTTGGCTAGCCATGTATTTTTCTTGCACAAGACATTCAGTGTACTCTGCAAGCTGCCTTGAGCACCTAGGCTCCCTGTATGATAGAGAGGCTGATGAAAGTAGTGCTCTGGGGTTATATTCAACCAAATTATCCATCTGAGGATGCTGGGCCTTCTCAGGTCCTATCTTCTCCACTATTACCAACAGATTTTTAAATGCAGAAGAAACACTCAACTTTTCTGAAACCTTTACTTTGCTGGAATAAACAGTTTGGTTTTTGTTGCTGTTGTTGTTTTCATTTTGCTTTCTGGTAATAGTAATAGTTACAGCATGATCTGACTAAAACTGGGAATGACACTTCCTTGGTAACCTGACTTATTGAGATGTGTAGAAATTGTTCAAACATAGTTTGGAGTTATAAGTTTTAAATGATGCACATCACCACACAGAACCAAAGAAATGTTGTCAAAGATGGGCATTAAAGAGAGATGAAGTAGTATGTAACCTGGATGAAGATGATTCGTGAGGTTTGATGCTGGCACTGCGATCTCTTCTCACTGGGGCTGGCTCCAGTGTGGGTAAACCTGTGGCAGATGTTGTTGTGGTCCAAGTGGAGGACACTCGTCTCAGCAGTCCTGGAGGCAAACTTCTTCGTAAGCGCTAGAGAAAAATCACTTGCTTAGAGTCTATATAGGTTTATAAGCTTCTGAAAACTTTAAACGTGCAGAAGAAAAACATTTTATAGCATTTGATTAATATACCTGGCAGTATCTGGTAAGGTACCTTTGTTCTGGATTCATCCAAATAATATGGTGTCTGTCTTCCATTGAATTCAGCAAAGGCTGGTGCTCTAAGTGCTTGGAAGATACAGGATTTCCTCCCTATTTTAAGTTCAAGGAAAGCTATATATTCACAACTCCATAGCCATTAGTGTCCAATACTTGGAGTTCAATGGAGACAGAGAACATTAATGGTGTTCTTTGGAAACGTTAATCTTATATGATGCGGCCAAAAGCACTTAAACAAGTCATCAGGGCTACAAAAATGATTGAGGGATTGGAGTATACTTGCCATAAAACAACAGGCTGAGAGAACCATGATTGTTCAGTCTGGAGAAGTCTCAAAGGGAGATCCTATCAACGTGAATAAATATGTGAATGCAAGAAGAGGGAGGATGATGGATCTGCTTTTTGATCCAGTGACAAGAGACAGCGGGCACTAATGGAAATACAGGAAATTCCATTCAAATGTAAAATAAACAAACAAACAAATAAATACAGTGAGGGTGATCAAATACTGAAAATGGTTCCCAGAGAAGTTGTAGAGTCTACAAGTATGGAGATCTTCAAGACTCAACTTCAAGCTTCTGAAAAAGCTTCTGAAAAGCTTTGAGAGAGCATCATCCTTTACATAAGATTTTTCTTGACCACCCTGCATTTGTCTTTCACCTGACTCTTCCTTTTCTCTAATACGATATGGTTTATTTTTCCAAAGTTTTGGAATGCAGTCACTGATAATAAGAAATGATGACAGAGAGCCTTTGTACCATGGTTTTGTAAAATGTTTCTCTTGTAATTATATTGTAGTTTTTATAATTGAGAACTAAAATAAAAATGTCTCTGTGAGAGGGTTGAGAAAGTTAAGATGAAAGATACTCTTAGGTATGAAGCTCAAGCACACAGATAAATATGTTAGCAAGTTAATTTCTTACCCCAAATACTCTGTGTCAGATGCTTAAGGTAACGACTCTAAATCCATATTTAGACACATAAATAAATGACTGCAAACTATTAATTATATGAACCATAATGCATTCAGGTCAGTGATTTCTTCAGTCAAATTACTCCTCTGTAATATTAACTTATTTCTTCATCCTGCCTTTCTCTGCTCCTCACTAGGTACTATGCAACTATGAACTGTAATCGGTTCATTGTGTCTGCTCATGTGATGGCAGTGTTCTTCCACATAATCTTTCCTCCAGAATATAGTCACTGCACTCATATGCACTAAACTTAACTAGAACTTGTGTTTCAAGACCTGCAAACACCCATCCCATATATGTAGCTGTTACACTGGCAAGCAGGGTAATAATTATCATAATACTAAAATAAATTAAAAAGAATCACAAGTGTTGCAGTTCAGATGCCAGAAAATTCTAGAATGAATGCTGGCTGTGTCATTTCAACTGTTGAAAGTTAAAAGCATTCACTAGGCAATATACGCTGTCTATATTTAATTTTACAAGTGAGATTGCATGGCAAAAGTATTTTGGTTTGGCTTTGAAAGTGAAATGCAGACCTTGCAGGACAGCTCATCAGCAATGAGCATACAATTCATACTTTTTCAAAGCTGATCTGTTCTTTCTAGCTGCTAACTTCCCAAACATCGACAGTTAACAATGATTATATCCCTGTTGAATTCCCAAGCATTCATAAAGCCATCTGTCAAGGCAGTAATATATTCTTCTGGTCACCCCACATGCAGTGTCAAAAATCTTTGGAGTGGGAGGGTGAACTCTTTGTGAGAACTAATGAGTCAGACTTGTGAGTCTGGATATTGAAAGGCTTTTGCTTGCCCTGTTCCTGATCATTTCTTCTCTCTTAAGCTCCAACGAGCACCCACAAGGAAACATGAACATCATCTGTGTGAATTTTTTGTGTCCAATATCATCTTTTAAAGGTGCCTGAACAAAAGTTTAGCTGGCCATGAGTTGTAGGATATGCAGGGGTGGTTTTACTATGAAATAAGTAGTCTATTTAATTTTCTTCTTATGGAAAACTATGATTAATACATAAAATGGTAACCTGAATCGAACAAGGAAAAGCCCAAAGAGATCTGCCACTAGCACAGCGCTGTCCCTTAAAGGAGAGCCAAGTCATAAGATGACAGATGGAGTTACTGTCCAATACTCACCTTGGGAATTGCTAGTTTTTCTCCTTTCTCTGGACATTCCTCCGAGTCAGAGCATGTGTAATTCTCACTGAAGGATACCAAAGGGTTCACCCTTGGCTTGTGGATGGCCTGGAAGGTTAACTGTGTATTAAGCAGGTTGCTCACTGTTCTCAGCGAAGTACACACGTTGGGAGGCAGTGAAGGATCTGCCAGAAGATCTGTAATGAGCCCATGTGCTTCTCCCATGACTGCAATATCCACTGTGATACTGGTACCAGAAGACTGAAGAAGACAAAAATAGCACAGGTAAGAGAACAGAAGTTTGCAACCACCTGGAGCAGTATCTCCAATGATGAACTTTCTCAGCAACTTCTGTTAAAGCAGTTATCAACAGAATGGAAAAATAGTAACATGAAATAATTATTTAAGTAAGGAGAATCATGCTGAGTAGATTGAGCATCAGGCATAATGCTCAGAGTATGCAAAAAGTTCAGAACTTTATTGTATCTAATTTCCTGGCTTTTGGCATCTGCAGTTTACTTAATCCATTTGAATGAATTGTTCAGCCTTCCCTACGCAGACACAGTCAATGGCTAGGGGTTATTTGCACAAATAAATTTCATTGCATAACTTAGGATGGGAAGAGTCCCTCTTGCAAGATGCCTTTCTTCTGTCCACAGAGGGATCTAGGACAACTAATTTATGTTCAGTACTTATGCTTAGATGAAAGGATCAAATCCCAAGTATATACTGAAATTTAAAAAATATCACCATGATGTTAAAATACAGCATTCTGGTGCAGTGGTAAAAACTTCCAATTTCAAGTAACTCTACAGCTAAACAAACAAACAAAAACAAAAACAAAAAAAAGAGAAAAAAGTGGATTTCTCAATGCTTATTTTATTCAAAAAGATGCGATGAGAATGATTACAGTTTTGCATGACCAGTTCAAGCAGTCCTTTCTTTCCCTTAGGTTTGAAATGTATCTCTATTTTACAATTTACAATTCTTTAAAAAGAATTGTTAACTGAAGTGATGCATAAGCAGAAATAACACCAAAAAGCAGTCTGTATCACTGGCAAATCCTGTACACCTTTCTCAGTATATGTAGATACTGTTCTGTGTATTGTGCATTTCAGAATAACTGTGGCCTAGGCAAATCCCCTTTGTACACAGTCAGGTGCACAGGGAATCTAACACAGCTGGAGCACTGGGCTTCCAGTGTATGCACAAGAGGATTGATCTGTGAATGTGTTTTTGAACTTCCTCAGGATTTCCCAACATTCAGTGGCTCTGATTACCATCTGTCCTGAAACCCAAGAGAGCAATATATTGCTGCTAAAAGAAACAATCTACTACCAAAAGCACAATATGTCTCATATCTGTGAAATGACAACTATATGATACAATTGCGAAAGACTGAGGTTCTTTTGAGTGTGCTGGGAGAGAGACTGGATGTGTGCAGAAGCAGAACAGAAATGCAGCAGGCACATCTTTTGTCAGTTCTGAACTATGAATACAGCAGTGACATTTCAGCCACAATTATTGGTGCACTGTCATCATAAATTCTAAGTGGAATTGCTGATTCAAGACACTCCAAGACTGAACATTTCTTCCTTTGCCATTCTTCTGAAATATAAACTCAATCCTACTGTTTTGGACTTTCAGTAGGTGTATAAGCAGTTTGCCTGAGACATAACTCCAGAAGATTCTGTACTTTTTTTTTTTTTTTTTTTTTTTTTGTATATTTTAGTGAAATCTAAATTCCAAAAGAGGAAGTAATGTCTGTGAAAAGAGCATATGGGTTTCCTGGAGCGTCAGGTACGCAGCATGGAGAACTGGGCAGACTGCTTAGCAGGAGAGCCAGGAATGACTCACCAGTGACATCATTTAAACTTCAAAATACACCAAAGAACAGCAAAACAGAGCTTGACACTGCTTCACTCTCACAAAGGGCTTTACAAGTACCTGAAGAAAGTGCTATTTTAGCTAAGTAGAGCTCAGCATCTCCTTTCCGCTTTCCCAATGGCACAGCGTGGGCATCAGGTCCCAGCAATAGCTGTTTCCCTCCACTGCTCCTCTCCTCACATCCTACGACTTGCTCATACAAAGCCAAGCCACAGGATCAGAAGATGGCACTCCATGCTCATCACACTGTCATGATCAGCCTCTTTTCCCCACACTTCTGGTTTATTTCATCTGGTATCACGACAAAGAAAGTATTTGATACACTGCGTGCTATTTCATCTTACTGGAAAAAAAAAAAAAAAATTGCTGAAGTTTATTTAGTGGCTGTCTTCATTGCTTAACCTCTCGGTGTTCCAAACTGAAGATTTGGGCCAATGCTAAAAAAAATTCTTAAATTAAAAGACAAGGCTTTGGATGGGAGGAATTAATTATCTATCTTTGCCTCTGCCATGGAAAACAGACCAAAGCGGAGTGAGGGAGAATATTTAATTCAAAGCACGATAGAAGCCTCATACTTTCAGCAAAACTGCATAATCTACAGTTTGAAATTCTATTAAGCCTGGAGCCTAGAGTTGTTGACTGCCGATTAGAGACAGAGATTAATACTTCAACAAAATAAACAAGTCTGACTCAGCAGGCCATAAGCAGGCGCCCAGATTTTGTACAGCAGTACTAATATTTTGCAAAGCAGCCAGCATTGTTCTCCGTGATTAGCACCAAGCGGAGTGAGGGAGAGCTCTTCTCAATGGTGTATCTCTACCATACGGCCTCTGATACGCATGGAGGCTGTCAGTCTGGGGTCTATCATATTCCTGCCCGACTGTAGGGCAGGACTTCACTGAGTTCTTTGAGAGTCTGGTCCCTCAAATGCATCACTCTGGATCTCATCCTGCCCCTCAACTGTGTCAGCACCTAACAGGTCATGTCTGGCCCACATCTCCACAGCCTACATCCCCATCAGGAGGAGAATGGGAAATGTAAGTGATTTCCTCTTTGCAAGTTTGCACTTGACACCACTAGATACAGTATGGGTAATACCACCTCACGTGGAAACCTCTGAGCTCTTCCTACAGCATTGTGATAGTACCTTCTTGTATTTTTGGCACCTGCAGATTAGACGCTTTCAATTGGTACCTCACATGAAGGTTACGTGGCTTTCCACCCAGCTCAATTTCAGAATGAATTCTTATTATCAAATACTCTGACTTGATAAAATTACAGATACTTGAACTATTATTTTCTCAAAGCAGTTTGAATGAATGCATGAAACATTTTAACATGCTGGATTTAAAATAAAACAGTAAATAGATGACTGCAAGTGATTTTTAAACCCTTATTCAGAACGTAAACTGAGTTTCCTTAAAGGACAGGGAAACCTTGAATTTTTTTTACAAAATATACATAGTGACATATGTTTTAGGTAAGACAATAAACTGATGAAAATTTTAGATTGGTGTCATAGGATATATGCATACACACATGCACATATATATACACACTCTTTTTTCAGAGTAAAAGTGCTTACAAAATTCATGCTTAGATCTATTATGTACTTTTCTACTTTCTGCATAGCCTCTGCATGAACTGATCTGGATTCTGCCCAAACCACTTTACTCATCTAAACCCGAAGGCTGGATACTTGGGAACAGAGGCATGAATAACATGTTTGCAATCAACATAAACAAACAACTCTCTAACTTGATAATAATAAATAAACAAGACAAGCAAAAAAACAAAAAAACAAAAAAACAACCAACAACCACAACCAAGAAACACATCAAACCAAAAGGACAGCAGAAACCAGCTAATCTAAGGTGAATTTTAATTTTGCACCGGTCCATATTCATATACCTGTCTATGCTAACAATTGTGAATGCAGTTTCCTCCCATGAGTTTTGAACAAGCCTGGCTTACTGCTCATTTGTGACTTACACCTATTGCTGATTTAAGCAATGTCACGTGGCGGCTAAAACCAAAGCCTATTAGGGCATGAGAACAAGAAACTGAACAGACTATAAAGGAGGTAGACTGACTTTTTACAGAAGCAGATATTGATAAGACATGGGAGAATAGTTTTAAATTAAAAGCCAGGAGTCAGATTAGATGTTAGGCAGGAATTCTTTACCTAGAGGGCAATGAGGCACTGCCACAGCTACCCAGAGAAGCACCTCATTCCTGGAGGTGCTCAAGGCCAGCTTGGATGTGGCACTGGGCTGCTGGGGTGCAGCCCTGCCCACAGCAGTGGGGTTGGGGCTGAGGGGGCTTTAAGGACCCTTCCAACCCAAACCATTCTATGATTCAATGATTCTATGAAATAAAACCCAAACCATATAAACTAAACATGCACAATGAAAAAAATGAGTTCCTTGTGATGTTGTAGAACAGTTGGCTTTGTGCTTCCTCTCCTCTTCCCTACTCTCCCTCTCTCTTTATTTTCCCTGTTTTTAAATTGGCGGTCAGGTGGGAGTTTGAGGCTGTGATACCACTTGCAATTCCTAACCAGGACCAAATCCACTTCTTGACTTTTTGGGGTCTTCTTTTCACGCATAAAATAAAGGCTTTCTTTCTCTAAATTCAAATGAAAACAAAACATGGGCAGATGTCATAGTAGGAAGTATTATGCAATAAGGACAGATATGCACAGTTCCGAGCACCCACTGCAATCATCCAGGTTTGCATGGCTGGGAGCTAACTGGGAATGTGCAAGAAAACTTTCACATATGAAGAAATGCCCATTTTGCTGCAACTGTAGGACCAAATCACAGGCAGCACAGCCCACTGTAACACAGGCAATTTTTCCCAGAGCAGGGCATTTTGATCTTCTAGGAGCAGTCTTAAATATAATTTGAAAACAATGTTCTGATAAACTGTAATTATCACTTCAAATTTTTAGACTTGAATAATGTATTTTGGATTCTGCAATATGGCTGGAACAAAAACTTTCAACCTTCTGTGGGCTTTGTTTGCTTGTTTGTTTTACATTTTACAAAATCCAATTTGTTTTCTTCTACTAAATTGTATTATGCATAAAAATCTGAGAATAGCTTTTTATCCACTAGGAAAAAAGGCAGATAAAAAAATTTATGAAAAATAAATTCAGGAAAATAACAATTTTTTTTTATCCATAATAGCCGATGAATAAACTTAGTTTATGAAATGATACTGGTTATGAAGCAGTTGACTCTACCTATGATCGGACTCATTCAGATCAACTAAAAAAACACTGCTCTCTCTCTGCCTCAGGACTACACAAACATGACTATACAAAACAATCAAAACATAATAATAATAATATCATGAAAAACGAGGGTAAAGTAAAATAAGTTATCAATGAGAAACCAGAAATCATTTCACGTAGTCTCACATTAAAAAAATAAAATATTAATTTGCTGTGGCTTGTAGAAGGAAAAGCCTTGTGAAGGCGGAGGTGCTGGCCTTTCACCACATTGCACTCGAAAACACTCTGTAAGTGAAAGAATGGGGGAGGCAGGAGGAGAAAAAGGGAAAGAGCAGCATCCAGCATATCTTCAATCTTCACACAATTACGAGCAACAGTAAATCACAATGCGATATAGTTTCCAAGTCACATCATAAGCACTCAAGCCAAGCTGTCTGGAAACAAAATTAAAAGCAAATATAATTCTCCATTATTTTAATGTCCACAGAACGATTTGAAGAGTAAACATGAATTGGCTTCTATGGAAATAATGAATCATTTTAAAGGCGCCACAAACTTAACTACTCCACCTTTCAGTGGATGACTAAGGAGAAAAGAAAAGCGTGCGGACAATTCTGTGACATTCCACACTTCTGAATTTAAAGCTGTAGAACTGAGTCTTACCCAGACTTTGAAAACTTATTTCACTCTTATCTTGTCCAAATGCAAGATTTGGGGTTTTCTCTTCAGAAGTAGGAAATTTCTGAAGACTTTTACTCCACCTTAATGAAGTACAGCATTTCCACTTCTCTCTGGAGGTGGACTTGCCACAGGCTTCATCATATTCTTTGGTCGGACTAAATATTGCACCCTCCTTTTGGCTCAGCACACTGATCAGAGAAAAAAGCTTTCCTAATCACCACTGGTTATGCTGTTGATGCTTGAAAGCATCCAGAAGCATCTAACTACAAAACCAGGAGTAGTTCTGCAAAGAGAAGGTCTAATGAAATGGCTCTCACAGCAGAGCTGTCGCTTTGGCCCCCTAAGCACTTGCTGCAGTACCAGCATACCATTTCTTGACAACAGCCCTATAGCCACACAGCCAGCAGGAGGCAGGCAGGCTGGGGGCTACGGCACTGCAGTGAGCAGGTTTCTAGTTTTTCTCCCCAGTAATCTCTCTGTGCACGAAGCTGCCTGTCATCTATTACAAAGGCCACTAGTTTGGATCTTGCACCAGTGTCCCGTTCTACATCCCATCATCTCTGATGCCTCTCCCCATCTATCAAATGCACTTTAAGCCATCAGAAGCACTATCACATAAGCCTTATCTGTTCAGTCTGCTAGCTTTATGTTTTTGTTGCACTGTTTTCTATGTTCAAATTAAAAAACAATTGTTTTTTTTTAATATACATTAACTCTACTACATATTTTATATATATGTGGCCGAGAACATCTCCTCTTCACTCAGTATGGCTCAAGCAAGCCGAAAGGTTGGACACTTATGTTATAATCCTACTTTCTTCAGAAAAATCAGGGTGAAAGCAACACCATTTTTAATGTTTCTAATATTTAAACTATTCAGATTAATCACAACATCGCAAATATTTGGAATCTTTCAGAAAAAGACGCGGCTTAGGGAGGAAATGCTTTGTTTTCTTACAAGAACTGTGGAATGCATCTCACCATTTACAGCTAATCTTGTTGGGCTGCAAGCACCGTCTACACATCCTGCACCCCTACCTTAAGTGACACCACTCAAAAAACTCATGGCTACAGCTGACTAAACTTCTTCCATTACAGGACCTTACAGTTTGTGATAACTTTGTCAGCCAAAAAGCTCAGACTGAATTGGCCCATGTCAGGTATTTGCCTGGGGTGGATTATTTCAGCATTTTAGAAAAATTGTTCAGACATTTACGAGAATGCTGTCGGAGTGCTTTATTCATGCTAAGAATGCTTAGTAAACTGATACCATTTAATCCACGGCAGGCATGGTGTGTGCAGTACGACCCTTCCCTTTCCCTGGGAAAAACCAAAACCAGAGCTCGTCTTGAATGAAGTCTGTGGTGTGCCAGAAACCAAAGCATGTCTTATGCATGCACACCTCCACACACTGTGCACAACGCACCAAGTGGTAAAGGAACACAACCCAAAATTGCACTGTCAGTCCACAGCTCAGATTTACACCTCAGTTATTCATAGAATCAACAAATGGCTTGGGTTGGAAAGGGCTTGAAAAATCATCTAGCTCCAACCCCCAGCTGTAGGCAGGGCTGCCACCCAGCAGCTCAGGCTGCCCAGAGCCCCATCCAACCTGGCCTTGAATGCTTCCAGGGATGGGGCATCCACAGGGATGAGGCAGCCTGTGCCAGTGCCTCATTGCTCTCTGAGTGAAAAATTTTCCTTGTAATATCTGATCTGATACCCATTGTTCAATCATTATCAGACTGTGTAAAAAATCAGTTTCCTTCCTCTTTATAAGCTCCCTTTAATTACCAGAAAGCCTCAGTGTGGTCTCCTCTGAGACTTTTGTTTACCAAGCTGAACAAGCTCAGCTCCCTCAGCCTTTCTTCATAGGTGCTCCAGCCCTCTGATCATCCTGGTGGCCTCCTCTGGACAAAATATTTTCCCCTTTTGCTAAGGGATGTGGTCATGGTAATCATTAGCATTGCAGTGATTGCTCCTCTCTTTAGAGCTCAGGCTTGGGTGATAATCTGCCTTGATGGGTCACAGCTGCTCAGAGGGAAGTCTATTTCAGGGCTTTAGCAGAGACATCAGCATTAAAGGAGCAATAAGTGGGAGAGCTTTTTGTGTATGGTACATAATAGGCAACTTGAGATTATGAATACTCAGGAGAACTTAAAAACAAAAAATAAGATAGAAAAAGAGAATACATTTTAGTACCTCATTGCAGTAGTTGGAACCAAACAAAGTCCAAACAAAAAATCATCTCAAGGAGCGAGGTGTTAAGTTTTGGTAAGATTCATGGCTTAAGAGTAGGGAAGTCTGCACCTAAGTGGATTCAAGTGCTGGCCATAACCTAATGTAAGTGAAGAATTCCCCACCATTTACATTTGATGGAAGACAACTCCAGTTTATTAACTCCACCAGTACTGATGTAGTTTTCCAAGTTCCCTTCTGCCATATCTTCCCCAGGAAATCATAGGAAAAAGGGACTGGGGGTTGTCACCCAGAGTGCGTGGCAGTGGAGGCACTGGAGGACACCAGAATGGTGTGGGATGAGCTGGAAACAGCTAGGCCTTGAGGTCCATGGGAAGACCCAGTTCAAATGAACATAGTTGGAGTTTTGCCGACTTTCTGCATATGTCATCATGCACGAAGGATTCAGGGAGAGCAGCTCCTGGTTGGAGGTGACAGCACGGAGCAAACTTCTGGCTAAGATTGCTGGTTGCAGCTCAGAAATCTTGTGGAAACACTGAGACTGGTGCTTGGTGTTCCCAGCAGAGGCATGGGAACTCAGTCACCCAATTCCCAGGGACTTTCCGTATGATTTGGCTGCCTTAAAAACCTTCAGCTATCATGACTATCCCAGCCTGAAAAGAAGACAACACTCCAGCTTAACACAGGATTTTAAAAATTAGTACTTTCTTTAAGACACAGCAGATGGAAAAAATTAAATGCTAAATGGGGCTCAAATCTGCTTTGAATAACACAGACTGAGGAGTACAGTTCTGTACTGCAGAGACTGTCCTCAATTGTCTTACATAATTGTTCTTCAATTTGTACATGAGATGGTCACAAATTGGTAGCTTGAAGCTGATAGTTTGCATTCATGCGAAGAAAACGGTGACAACTGTCTTGAGTCTCAACTTGAGATGCAGCAATAGCAGCTGGGGCCCAGCAGGAGCAGCATGCTAGGTGCACACATTGCAGAGGATATGCCACCTATTAATACCTGGTGATTGTACCCATTTGAGTTTACAGCTCCAACAAACCAATTGCCCGCCTAGCACAGGAAGCTATTTTGATTCTATGGTGAACTGAAACATAGCAGCCAACTACCCAGCATGAGTTTAAAAAAGATCCATTGAAAGCAATAATCACCATTCTGCCTCCTGCGAACTAACTAATCCTCCCACATTTCCAACTTGACAGTCTCAGCTACACTAAAAGAAAGCCAAAGGAACTGTATCCTCCTGTATTTTCTCCCTTTCAAAATATTTCAGACTCTCAGGATACAGCTTGGGAAGTGACACTGCAACTAGCAGCAAGTTGTAGAAGTGAAGACTACGCCGCCTAAAAAATCACACCCATCTCAGTCCTTCACAATGAACTGTTTCATGGGATTTAAAGGAACAGCATTATTAAATATTACTCTAACCATAATGCAAATAAACACAGCTTCCAAATTAAAAAAAAAAAGAAAGAATTGCTGCTGAGAGCATCAAATGTGTGTATGAAAACCAGAGGTGAATCACCATAAAGGGAGTAATTTGGGGAATAATCAAGCTCTGATGTTTAAAGAACTGTTCACTAAATGCTGAAAATCAGAGTAAGACAGAAAATAGAATCTAGAATATAATTATCACTGAAGTTACAAATAAAGTGTCCTTAAACTTCAGACTGCTCTTACTGAAACTAGGGTAGGGATTTGAAAATTACAGCAAGAGCCAGATGCATATCCTGGGCCATGTTTTGAAGGAAACAGGCCATGTGCTGAAGGAACGTGGGCAGAAGATCTCACGAACCTTTTCATGTGGCCGGAACACTTAGGATATTTAGTGGCTGATTTTCTGGAATATGCTTTCACTTTAACCAAAGTAGGCTAAAAAAGACAAATCCTGATATTATAAAAATCAAGTGATTGTCTCACTGCAATTAAAATGGTCAAGTTTTACACTATTTGCTTATTTTCTTCGCTATGAAACCTTGCAGTTTGCATTACTTTATTCTCCTGATTTAGAGTGATCACACTAATACCATTTAATAACCATCTCATATTACAGATGCCTCCTCCCCCTTCTCATGACTTTATGTCACTAATGAATTCCTCTCTGAAAAGAATTAATCATTTTTCTTTAGGACTTGGCTTGAAATTCTTACACTATGACTCATTCAAGAAAAGCAAGTTTAGCCTTAGGGACTTCCAGCCTCCAAATCCTTCATCATCAGCACTGCAGAGCTATGATTTCTCTAATTTATAAGCTACTTCCATGTCTGAAGCCAGGAACTTTGAGTGGCACACTAAGCACCCACTATGTGTGAAAATCCCCTACCTCTCCTAGGTGATATATGGGCAAATACTTCAATGAAGAACAGAGTAGAGAGAAACAGTAATTCATGTACAAGAAAAACAAGACGCTATCCTCTACATGTCTTCTGTGATGTTTGAAATGATTTTCTTTGCTTAGCACTGATCTAAGATGACAGACCAGCAAGCCCTGAGGACTGCTTCCAACCTACTTCAGTCTTGGCCTGCAAGAATCTATGTAAAGACACACTTGGTTAGCTTATACTGTCGGCTTACTTTGCTTTTGTCACACGAGAAAAAACTATTTCCCTGTTGAAATATAAGATGTACAGTTGATCACATTGAGAAGCCATTGGCTGCATAAGATGACCATTTTCAGTCTACAACTGTACAATGTGTGAATCAAACACTAAAGGCTCTATGACTTTCTAAGAAACCTCAGTCATCACTAATTTCTTTCTTGAATCTGGTGACTGATTAGTACTGAGTAACTGCACAGTTTCTGCCTAAGGAAAGCCCTCTTTTTCAGCTTATGGCTCTCAGGTTGTGATCAGCTCTTGACAAGAAAAAGAAGAAAATGCAGATAATAATCCCAGCTATGATGTGCTGACTGCATCCCAGTTCTAACTAGAGACTAATCCAATCTGCACTTCTGCATCATGAGCATCTCACCATACCAATCTCTGGCCACCTGGCTGGAGATCTGTGCTCTTTGATGAGGGCCAAAACACCTCTGTGCTTTTGGAAAGCTTGGATTCAAATTCAAGTCTAAATTTAGCAGCTTGGCTTCTCATTTATAAAAGACATCAGAGCTATAGAGACCAAAAAACAGACAGATCACGAAGCACTGGTGCTTATGCTGGCAGTCTATCTAAACAATGATTTCTATTTCTACAGTGACTTATGTTTTCAGCTTAGCTGTAGGTATTAAGAGAAAAAAACCAACTCTGGGTTATGCAAGTTTATTTAAAACACTAAATACACCTGTGAAGCTGAATTTCAGTGGTTCATCTAAATACACAGAATGAAATGAATAAAGATATGTCAGTGAGTGCAAAAGAAGCCCTTATGATTACTGAACAAATTAGGTAGACTGAATTTGGTGGGACAAGACAACCCACTCCTACTGAGCAGTCACAAGAGAAATACTGAAATTACATTTAAAGAAAACAAGTGAGTGTCTGCTTAAGCCATTGCTTTTCTCTTAGTACAACTGACAGACACACTGCTTAAAGTTACAGGTTCAAAGTGCTCCTACTGCGCACCATTAAGAAACAAGAGCAGCTACAGTGAAGCTAGAAGATAGCTGTCAAGTCCTGCATGACCACAGAGTCAACTCAAAAGAAATAGCACTGTGATGGGTAAGTCACCCGCAGCACTGACATCTACTACTTTTCAGGCAAGTAGTAAGGTATCCTTGCCTGCGTGCATGCACATGCATACAGAACTACATAATTTAGAGTTTGCAAACTCTGCCACCACCAAGCACAAGCTACAAGCTGAAGGCAGGAAAAATAAGGCAAGTAAAGAAATGTACAGAAAAGTAGAAGAGGACTGAGAAGCAGGGAGAACTCATGAAGGGAAGGCCAGGGTTTTGGGAGGAGAGGATGATTTATTGCTAAGTTGAAATCAAAGAGGAGGACACAAAGAGGGCCACTTTCAAAACAGCTGGAAATAGTGCCTTAAAATCACACAGAAGTTCTTGTCTCCTGGCAGACAGGTTAATAGATTGCTCGAAAGGGAGGTACAGGAAAGCAGTATTAACACAGAAATCTCTCCTTGAACATCGAAAATCAACACCTTGAAAAGAAACATCAGTAGCAAGCCCTGGTACAACTCAAGAGGAATCCAGCAGATTCGTCGTTAAATGACAGCACTTCATTTTCAATAAAATAAATTTGCCAGGGGTGTCTTTCACTAAGAACAATGATGTCCTCACAAACAAGAAACCAGGCTTCAAAAAAGGCAGTTCAGAGCCTCACTTTATTGACAACTTCATTGCCAATATTATGTACCATAACAGAAAGTTGTTGCTTTGGGAATTTCCAGCAACTTGAAATGACTTGTCTTGGCTTTTTTTCAGTAATTTTAAAGCATTTTGATTTAAGTTTAGGAATAAGATGTCACTTCAACTTTGCAAAATGTAACAAATGAGAAGATGATGAAACAATGCTGAAAACAAACTTTTTTTCTTTTTTTTCTTTCTTCCTTTTTTTTTTGACATCAGATTTCTTCAGAGCCTCAGTATGTCTCTCGTAGTCAGAGGCTCTTTGTTGACTGAAGTGGGACTCACTCATGATGGATTAGACCTTGAAGATGACTTTGGTATTCAGGTTTGCTAACAGTAGTGACCTAGCGTGAGGTATTTCAGTTAAGTCTTCCTCCACAATCAGTTGAACACGGAGGTGACTCAGAACAACAAACACGTAAGACCACTTTAATCACAAGGGAACACTTGAGTTCATACCACTGACCTTGTGGCAGAGTCATGTACATCTCTCACTGCAGTGCTTTATGTCAACATCTTTGTTAACATATTGAAACAGACCACAAGCAAAACTGTTTGCCATACGGTACTCTGACAAAGCTGATGAAGTACATGGGTTCAGCCCTCCTTCATCTACATTATCTCCCCAACTGCTTCAATCCAGTGTTTCCACTTGCCCCAGGCACCCTGTTTATCCTATTACAGCAGAAATATATATATATATAATTACTGAACAACTCTCTCTCTGAATACACTCCTCTCCTACTTCTAATGATATGGAAAGATTTTTGGCAATAACATAAGAACATAATGTTCTCCAGAAAAAAAGAATTCAGTTAATTAGCTTTTTTTTTTTTTCAAAGGACAAATTCCCAGCAAAATGTGAATTCCTGTAATTCCCAGCAATATGCTCACACAGACCAGAAAACATCTATTAGTGATGCTCATAGTTAGCAACACACCAGTAGGTTGCCGGTAATATGAAGCCTGCCCACAAACTGAGTACAGATTTATTTGTATCCATTTCATCTTTTTTTTTTTTTTTTAAATTGCAAGTAAAAATGGCTGTAGAGAACAAAGCTGAATTCTGGTATTATGGTTAAATGAAATTTGGCTCACAAAATAAACATGCATAAAACTTTGTCCACTTGCCCATTCTATCTTCTTTGACAGATCAAAGAAACAGGTTGGATTTCTATCAGTAAAATCAAGGTGGCACACAAAGGGAACACGATGAGACTCCATTTTGCTTTTTAGGAAAGATGCTTTCAATTAATATTTCTCTGACATGATAGAAATATGCCTATAAGCTATAACTAATTGCCTAATGATCCAATTCAATATAAAGTAAGATACCTCGAACTTAAACATGTTAATAGCTCAGTGTATATGAGGGAGAGGGGAAATAACTGGAAAGAAAGGAATTAACATTTAGTTGGCCTTTTTTAAGCAGACAAGAAATTGCAAATCAAAAGCCATCTTTAAAGACTAGCTAATCCTTTGTGTATAAAGAGAGCCAGATGAGCCTGTGCCAGTTAAAAACAAACAGACAAGTTACAATCAGGACTTTATGTTTAACTCCGAAGCGTGATTTGTGTGGATTTAGGTGTACTTAGTAACCAGGCAAAAAAGATAAGAATCACAATCTGACTCGATGTATGATTTAGGGGTTTCAGCTCTGCTTTAACTTCTTGCTTGTGTGGTCAGCTTAAATGAAAACCAATTAAAAGCTGTTTTGCTGAGTGCACAGAATAAATTATTTCAAACAAAGCCCATCCACTGACATACTTCTATTTCACACACAGTGACTATTTTTGCTTGTAAAATGACGTTCATTTCACTCTGCATAAACTATTTATGAATTCACCTTCACCACAGCACGATGATTCCTTTGTGCTGACAGCAGCAGTGATGGGAGCCCCAGTGGGATGGAACAGAGAACCCTGTTGGTCGTCTCTCCCTGATGGCCTGCCTGTGTCCCATAGGGTCAGCAGCACAAAGACAGGGGAGAGGGTGAGAGTCAGGGCTATGAGGCACGAGTGTGAGCACATCCTACTGCTGGCATGAAAAGCACAGCTGAAAAAGGATCTGCATCTCAGTGAAGACAGGGAGAGCAGTGCAAAACAGCTGACTCAAATACATTTCAAACAAATACTTCCACATATAAGCATACTACCTGGACACCTCATGCTAGCTTCAAGTGAGTCAGTGCTTCAGAAAAGACTGTAGCACAACAAAAGTGGTGTAGCAGAGTAGAACTTTTAATAAAGCCCTGTAGGATTGTGCAGCTTTAGGGGTGGAAAAACCTTTCCCAAGGATCACCAGATGGCACTATTCTTCCTTCAAATTGCAACTGGTGCCTCTGCCATGCACACAAAATGCTACCATCAGTATAGGAGGAAAAAGCTCTTCATCCTTTTTTTTTTTTTTTTTTTTTAAAATATATTAGCCCAGTAGTCTCTCGCTGTTTGCATTCTTTCCAGTGATCTTAAAAACCCTGTATAAACAACAAAGAAATCACTGTATCTCGGGGAGATGGAGGGAATCTCATAACATTTTGAACCAACTCTCACGCAAAATTGTTCTGTAGCAGGATTACACACATTTCTGTAGGAACACAAAACTCCCTGGCTATATATGCTGTGCTTGACAACTGTATTAAGAAAGAACCTCCTTCAGACAACTGAGTCAAAGGTATAAGGATAGCACATATATATCCTTCCACCCTCCATTTCTAGTTTTCTACCAGACTGGTAAAAGAGCTAAATTCCATCCACAATTATGCAGCATTTAGTACAAAAGCATTCCCTAAATTTGGTTGAATATTATTTTACCCTATTTTTTTTTTTTTTTTTTGGTGGATAACTATATAAAAAAATTGTGAAAGAGAGAAAATGAAACAATACTGCAAAAATGCTAATAATGAAATATCAAAGCAAAAAAAAAAAAAAAGACTGCCTGTGCATGCTGATGTAAGCATGCTTTATTTCAGTTTCACTAATGCAATTTTCAAGAGGATGCAAAGCATTTAGCAACACATGTGCTGTAAGATAAGGCTTCAGTGGCTGTAGAATTACAGCAAGAATGCAGCTGATTTGGCATGGAAGTACAGAAGAGGCACATTAAAACTGAAGTGTCAAAATCCTCTGATCTTATACAAGAAAGGGTCTTTTTCTCCCTTTCTCCCTTTCTCTCTCTCCCTTTCTCTCTCTCTCTTTCTTTCTTTCTTTCTTTCTTTCTTTCTTTCTTTCTTTCTTTCTTTCTTTCTTTCTTTCTT